>NW_006159617.1:5470352-5494134 GCF_000334495.1 Tupaia belangeri chinensis | reverse complement strand
GCGTATAAACTTGTCTTTCTTTTTTTTTTTTTTTTTTGGAGAGGTTTTTTTGCTCTAAAGTGTGTGCACTCACCAGAAAGACAGAGAGAGACAGAGAGACAGAAAGTGAGAAATCACCCCTCGGGGGGGATGGCCACGCCGCAATCCTTTCTCCATTCTCCTCTCGGGATCTTGGGCACGCACGCACGGGTGCCTGGCATGAGTTTAAGTCACCAGGTCCGGGACTCAAACTGCGATCAACTACATGAGAGTCCAGCAACCTTACACCAACTGCTGGTCCCATGAGCTTGTCATTCTATCTGATAATAGAAAGTTATGCCTTTTTTGACTGATCCATTTACTAAATTTGTTCATTTAGTGAAGAGTTCCTTCTACTAACTAGATACTTACTGTATTGTGTTGAAAACAAGAGTTTGAACGAAATACACATGGTACACGAAATACACGCTCATTCTTGGAGAGCTTAGAGTCCATTAAAGAATGTAGTCAAATATAACATAAAAGAACATAAGAGGAGGGTGATACAGGGTCAGGTCCACAGTGCAGTGTTTAAGCACTGTGAAAAAGGAGCCAGATCTCACATGGCCCAATGGCTTGAAAAACACACTAAGCACATGGGTGTGAACCTAGGACCCTAACAGGATGAAAAAATAAAGAAAAAAAGGATTTTAGTATGACCAGGGCCTTCTCCCCAACCCCCATAGGGCATCTGCATTCTCTAGAGAGAGAAAGAGAAAGACAGAGAGGGAAAGTGAGAAATCATCCCCCAGCAGGGATGGCCATGCCACAATCCCTTCTCCTCTGGATTTTGGGCACATATCCACATGCACCTGGCGTCATTTTCAAACTGCTGGTGAACCATCGTTGGCCATGTGGGAGTCCCAGTCCCATGCCACCTGATGGCCCCCACCTTTCTTTCTTTCTTACTCTTTTTCTTGCATGTGCATACATCCACCTTCTGGCATGATTGGAAGAAACTAAGAAAGGCCCATACCCCAGATTTGGAGATAAATACTAATATGATAGGCAGTAGTGGAGAGGAATATTTCATTTATGAAAAACAAAATGTCAAATGTCCTACGATGAGGGACATGGTACTTTCAGATTTAAGGTAGTTCAAAACAGTTAAAGGAAGAATGTGAGAGGCAAGAGAGAGTATTAGTATATTAATCAGAGTTCTCCAGAGAAACATAACCAGTAGTGTATGTGTGTGTGTGCATGCATGCATGTGCACTCATGTGTGTATACCTCTATAGACATACACAGGCAAAGATATCGATTGATTGATTGATTGATTGATTTTAAAGAGCTAGTTCACATGACTGGGGAGCTAGCAAGTCTAAATTCTGTAGGACTGGCCAGTGGACTACAGATCCAGAGAAGAGTTGATGCTGCAGCTTAACTCCAAAGACTCACTCCAGTTTTCCTCAGGGCACCCCAGCCTTTCTCTGAAGAAACTGTCTCTACCTTATGGCCTACATACTTTATAGGAGATAATCTGCTTTACTTCAGTCTACTGATTTTAGTATTAATCTTGTATAAATCTGCTTTCACAGCCACATCTAGATGCATGTTTGACCTAATGTCTGAATAACATAATCTGGCCAAGTTAACATACAAAATTGGGGCCAGCAGGAGGCATGGTGATTAAAGGGACTGGACACTCAAATGGCTGGCCACAGTTTGAGTCCCAGACCTAGTAGCTTGCTTTCTCACTTTTCCTCTCTCTCTTTCTGTCTTTCTCTTTGTGTCTCTGTTAAAATTAAAATGAAAGAATAAATAAATCAAAATAAATAAATTTTAAAGAGATTTTTGCTATAGGATACATGCACTCGTCAGGGGTGATGGCCACACCACAATCCCTTCTCCTCTTGGGATCTTGGGCACACACGCACACACGTCCGGTGTGAGTTTAAGCCACGGGGTCTGGGACTCTAACTGTAGTCGACTACGTAAGACTCCAGCAACATAGCCATTAAACTAACTGCTGGTCCCAATAAATAATTCTTTTTAAAAATAACATACAAAATGAACCATTAATAGATAATAAATGACTTACAAAGAAGTTTGTTAAACTTGTTAAGGAGTTTGACACTTATCTCAAGAGCAACAGAGAGCTATTAAGGTGGGGATTGGGGGTCATATCCCAGTGGTGATAAAATAAAAGCTGCTATTTAGGAAGATGACTGTGGCTATATCATACGAGAGAGAGTATTGTGGGAAGGTCAAGACTAAAGATCAGACAAATGATCAGGTTGTTGTAATCATCTGAGTGCATAGAAATAATTTGGGGAGAAGAAATGTCAGTAAAAATAGAGGAGGGAAGTAGCTGTATTCAAGTGTGAGTTTTTGCCTTTTCTTAGGTGGGAGGGAATAGAATCAGTAAACTTTTATAAAATGTTAACAGAGCAGGGCCCCGTGAAAACAAAACAAACCAAAAATTTGAATACAATTGTTCAAAAAGTATTTTTCTGGAGTCCACAAGTAGTTTGATGGTTAAGATACTGGATTCCAGAATGGCTGACTATGGTTCGAGTCCCTGACCTGGTGGTCTAGACAATCATGGAGGGCACATGTGCATCCATGTCCAAAATTCCAGGAGGAGAATGGAGAAGGGATTGTGTTATGGCTATCCTCCTCCATGTTGGGGGGGGGGGCGTGATTTCTCACTTTCCTCCTTTCAGTCTCTTTCTGGTGAGCGGGGGGGGGGGCGTGATTTCTCACTCTCCTCCTTTCAGTGTCTCTCTGGTGAGTGCATGCCCCCTAGGACAAAAACCTAAAAAAAAAATAAATAAAAATAAATAAGAAAAGCATTTTATTTTTTCCTAAGGTCTCATTTTACTTCATATTTAATGGCAAGAGACTATCTCAGGCACTGAGATATTCACAGAGTGCCCACTGAGCCAGTAGTTGTGTATACCCACATACACAACCTCCAGTGGAGTAGGGGGTGGCAGCAGCAGTGGTTAAATTCATCATGGGGAGATAGGAAGTTGGTGAGAGATGGGGCCACTTATGTGCTGAGCTCCCAGCCCCAGCACATGCTCTGCTATCCTATATGACTTCACTTACAGAACAAACACAAAGATATGTAAGAACTTCAGGACAACTACAGAATGTTAAATTCCAATACCAGGGCCCTTCTGAGTTCAGAGCTGTTTGCAACTGCACTGGTGAAACTTCTATGAAGCTGACCCTTCTGGTAAGAGACAGAAGGTAAACCAGGAAGAGGATATAATGAGAACACCAGATTACTGTCTTGAGAAAATCAGTGAATGACAACGTTGTCACATAAAGAAAAGGAGAGGAACAGGTTTGGGGCTCTGGGGAAAAGGATGCTTACAGCTTTGGATTCATTGACTATCTAGGGACAAGTCTAATAGGAAGCTGATACATGCATGTGAATCTCAAAAAAGGAATCTGGGCTAAACATAAACAATCAGACATCATCGGTGTGTGGACTGCACACTTGTTTGATAAACACCATCAGGTTTGTGCTCATCCACAGCTCTTTCCGAAACATGGAGACCTGGAAGGACTAACATAATCCACGGACCTATTAGCTGGAAGCCAAATGGAGTAGCATGGGAATAAACCTCCTCATTGACATTCCCTTTACACCACATGCTAAGTGAATGAGTGAAGAAAACTTTCTTACCACTTTGAACCCAGAGAGCAGACTGAGAAAGGTCTGACCTTGAGTCCAGCAGGACTAAGCCAACAGCCTAACATTCTCTAGCTGTGTGCTCTTGCACACATCACAAATTGCTTACAACACTTTTATAACTTTTGTCAAAATCAACGTAATTAACTATCCCCCACTTCATTGGGAGACTCAAACAAAATAGTGAGCACAAATGCCCTGATGAAATGATATGATTACTGTGATGGATCTGGGTAGCTTGGAAAGCTGCACTAACTCTGTCACGTGACTAAAAAATGTATGGAAATCGAAGAATTCTGAGTATCATACCTTCCTGTAAGAGTGCGTGTCAGGAGCACCCATTTCTGGCTCGACTTTATAAAAGTTGTTTTCCTTTGGGGTATGCTAGGTGGTCACAGAGAGCCCCATCACCACTTCTCTCAGTCTGACTATTTGATGGGCCCATCCTCCTCGCTGTATGCCCACTGATTGCATTGTCTCTGCAGTTTCTGCTTCTTCAATCTGCCCCTGGCATCAGCTGTCCAGAGCCTCATTTATTAGAGCCATCCCTCATGATTCCTGCCATGCTCTGTGTTCCCTGCAAAAGGCACTAGGTTGAGGAAAAATAATTAGCAATCTAGGCACTGCGGTTCTGATGAGACACCTGCAGCATAATCATCCAAATCAAATATTTGGCTCAGCTTCTTCGGATGATATATCTCTTCCTGCAACTGCTGAATGGCAGCTTAGCCGAGCTTGTACCGAAAATGAAGAACATACCAGAGGAAAGAGGTGTTCTTCCTGTTCTGTATTGCCACAGTCCATTCCAGTGTAGCTGTCATCAGGGCTCAACCCCCATCTTACATGCTCAGAGCCTTCCAATTCCATCAGCCAGAAAGGGACAGTTGTGGGAGAACGGAAAAAGACAATTTAATTTACTCGAGTGATTCAGGAATGAATAGTTGCACAGCCAAGGAAACACCCAATTGTGTTCTCTGAAAATCATCACTGCCAGACACAGGGCTGGCAGTTTTCTTAGTCCCTAGAAAGATATTTGAGTTTACAAGGCATCAATTCATCTTCACTTTTCCATGAATGAGAAAATTGAGGCCCAGGCCTCATAGGTTTTCATGGTAGACTCAAGACTACCGTGTTTCTATTGCCGGGTTCAGTGTCCCACTAAGCCATACTAGATCTTGGAAGAAGGCAGCATCCCCGTCTCCTAGAAGTGTGTTTAATAGCAATGCTATTACTGCATTAATCCTGTAGTTTCTAGATTGCTTGTGGCATTCAGGACTTTCACTTGGAAATCATGCTAGGGTTAAGAATCACAAAATAGGGGGAACCAGCAGTTAACGTAATGGCTATGTCGCTAGACTCCCACGTAGTCGACCGTGGTTCGCATCCCGGACCCGGTGGCTTAAAACTCACGCCAGGCACGTGTGCATGCGTGCCCAAGATCCCGAAAGGAGAATAGAGGAGAAGGGATTGCGGCATGACCATCCCCCCTAGAGGGTGATTTCTTGCTTTCTGTCTCTATGTCTCTCTCTGTCTGGCGAGCGCATGTGCCCTATAGCGGAAAAAAAAAAAAAGAATCACAAAATAGGTTTGAGCCTAGTGCAGGCATAAATCTATCAATTTAGCTGATTTTATTAGTCTATTATTGTTCTGGAACTACCATGATATAGTCTAAGAACCATATACAGATTGTTAATGCACTGGTGCTAGCACGTGGTGTAGTGGTTAAGTCTCTGGACTCCCGCATGGTTGACTGTGGTTTAAGTCACAGACCTGGTGGCTTGAAATTCATATCAAGCATGTGTGCATGTGTACCCAAGATCCTAGAAGGAGAATGAAGAAGAGATTGTGATGTGGCCATCTCCCCTGGGGGGATGATCCCTCATTTTCCCTCTCAGCCTCTCTTTCTCTCTCTCTCTGGCGAGTTCACGAGCTCTAAGTCAAAAACTTCTAAAGAAAGAATAAAATGAAAGTTAATATACTGTCATCTTAGTTTGACTTAATAAAGCACTAGTAGAAATAACGTAAAGAGTGTTTGGCTCTTTCAACTGTGCTAACTTCTCTTGTATAAGCCATAACACTTTTTATTAATAGATATGTAACAGGGACTAGCAGTTGGCGTAATGGCTATGTCACTGGACTCCCACATAGTCGACTATGGTTTGAGTCCCAGGCCCGGTGGCTTAAACTCACGCTGGGCACCTGGGCATGCATGCCCAAGATTCCGAGATGAGAATGGAGGAGAAGGGATAGTGGTGTGGCCATCCTCCCTGGGGGGTGATTTCTCGCTTTCCATCTCTCTGTCTCTCTCTCTGTCTTTCTGACCAGTGCACATGCCCTATAGCAAAAACTTTCCAAAAAAATATACTGTAACTACTTTAAAAGAACCTGGTTTTGTTTGAAGACTTGTCTATGGTTCATCTCTCCCACCAAATTGCAAAGGTCCTTTGACAGAGTTCATGGTCATCATTCCATCTAAGCCACAGGGCCAGCAGTATTTGCTCAATAAGTATTTGTAGAAAGTTTTAAATAATTTGGGACCAGCAAGTAGTGTGGTGGTTAAGATGCTGGACACTCTCACATGACTGACTGTGGTTCAAGTCCCAAACCTGGTGGCTTGCTTTCTCACTTCTTCTCTGTGTGTCTGTCTTTCTCTGATCAAATTAAAATAAGTTAATAAGTAAAATTAAATAATTTTTTAAAAAAGAAAAAAATTAAATAATTTGGAATTCTACAGAGAGCAGTAAATTTGATGAGATGGGCATTAAAAGATTATATAATACACGAAATAGACTCTGAGAAGCAGCATAAAGAGAAACTCCACAGCCAAGAGTGGAGACAAACTATGTGACTAGAAGAATCTGAGTCCACTCATAAATGTAACAACAATAATGGGGCCAGCAGGTGGCGTAGTGATTAGGATGCTGGACTACCACATGATCAACTGCAGTTCAAGCCCTGGACTCAGTTCAGTCCCGGACTTGACAATCACATTGAGTGTGTGTGTGTGTGTGCGCCCAAAATTCTGAGGGGAGAATGGAGAAGGGATTGTGGCATGACCATCCTCCCTGTGGATGATTTCTCACTTTCCCTTTCTTCCTGTCTTACTTCAGTGAGCACTTGTGCCCTATGCCAAAAGTCAAAAAAAAAAAAAAAGAATCACAAAATAGGTTTGAGCCTAGTGCAGGCATAAATCTATCAATTTAGCTGATTTTATTAGTCTATTATTGTTCTGGAACTACCATGATATAGTCTAAGAACCATATACAGATTGTTAATGCACTGGTGCTAGCACGTGGTGTAGTGGTTAAGTCTCTGGACTCCCGCATGGTTGACTGTGGTTTAAGTCACAGACCTGGTGGCTTGAAATTCATATCAAGCATGTGTGCATGTGTACCCAAGATCCTAGAAGGAGAATGAAGAAGAGATTGTGATGTGGCCATCTCCCCTGGGGGGATGATCCCTCATTTTCCCTCTCAGCCTCTCTTTCTCTCTCTCTCTGGCGAGTTCACGAGCTCTAAGTCAAAAACTTCTAAAGAAAGAATAAAATGAAAGTTAATATACTGTCATCTTAGTTTGACTTAATAAAGCACTAGTAGAAATAACGTAAAGAGTGTTTGGCTCTTTCAACTGTGCTAACTTCTCTTGTATAAGCCATAACACTTTTTATTAATAGATATGTAACAGGGACTAGCAGTTGGCGTAATGGCTATGTCACTGGACTCCCACATAGTAGACCATGGTTTGAGTCCCAGGCCCGGTGGCTTAAACTCACGCTGGGCACCTGGGCATGCATGCCCAAGATTCCGAGATGAGAATGGAGGAGAAGGGATAGTGGTGTGGCCATCCTCCCTGGGGGGTGATTTCTCGCTTTCCATCTCTCTGTCTCTCTCTCTGTCTTTCTGACCAGTGCACATGCCCTATAGCAAAAACTTTCCAAAAAAATATACTGTAACTACTTTAAAAGAACCTGGTTTTGTTTGAAGACTTGTCTATGGTTCATCTCTCCCACCAAATTGCAAAGGTCCTTTGACAGAGTTCATGGTCATCATTCCATCTAAGCCACAGGGCCAGCAGTATTTGCTCAATAAGTATTTGTAGAAAGTTTTAAATAATTTGGGACCAGCAAGTAGTGTGGTGGTTAAGATGCTGGACACTCTCACATGACTGACTGTGGTTCAAGTCCCAAACCTGGTGGCTTGCTTTCTCACTTCTTCTCTGTGTGTCTGTCTTTCTCTGATCAAATTAAAATAAGTTAATAAGTAAAATTAAATAATTTTTTAAAAAAGAAAAAAATTAAATAATTTGGAATTCTACAGAGAGCAGTAAATTTGATGAGATGGGCATTAAAAGATTATATAATACACCAAGTTATTCTTACAGATAAGTAAACAGAGACTCCAGTGACTTAACCGAAGTGTCACAACTAATTGACACATTCATTCCAACAACATTTATTGAGCACGGACTCCACTTCTAATGAGAGGTGTTATGGATATGGAGACAATGAAGATGTATCACTGTTGTCAGGGAGCTCACAGTCTAAGGGAGGACTGCACAGTTACATAGATAATTATAATGCAATGGCATACATGATAAGATCGAGATGCAAGAAAAAAATCTCCTTAGATAAGTCAGGATAAGCTTCACAGAAAAGGAAGTCTGAGCCATGTTTTAAAGAAAGAAGAGGGAAAGTCAGCTGGACAGTGGGAAAGGCAATCTATAAAACCTTAGCACCACAAACCACAGAAAGATCAAGAAATGATAGACATAAGGAAATTGGCAAAAGATGGCCAGAAAGAGGTAGTTTAGGGTCAGCAATTGAAGAGCTCTGTCTATTGTGTTGAAGATTCAGACATCAATCAAATATTAGTGAATATAGAAATCACCCAGTGTTCTTGTTGTTATAAATATGTATCTATATCTCTTTCATGAGACACACACACAGAGAGAAAGAGAGAGAAAGGCATCCCCCAACAGGGTCTTCATGCCTTGATCCATCTTAAGTCTCAGCTGGCCCATGTTACAGGCATGTGTGCATGTCCATCATGCTCAAAGAGTTGCCAGGACAAGAACCCAGGACCTTTCCCATGTGGGTCCAGTTGTGTTACCACTGTACCACCACCTGGACCCAGTGTTTTTGTTGAAATATAGATTCTGAGGACAAGCATGTGGTGAAATGGTTGCATCACTGGACTCCCATGTGGTTGACAGCAGTTCGAGTCCCACCTGGAGGCTTGGAACTCATACCGGGCACATGTGTGTGAATGCATGCATGCCCAGGACCCTGAAAGGAAAATGGAGGAAAGGAAATGTGTGGGTATTCCCCCTGGGATGTGATTTCTTGTTTTTTGTCTATTTGTCTCTCTCTGTCTCTCTGGCAAGTGCACACACTCTATAGAAAAAAATTTCTCTTAAAAAAATGCAAATTCTGGGACCAGCAGTTAGCATAATGGCTATGTCGCTTGACTCCCACGTAGTCAACCGCGGCTCGCCTCCCGGCACCGCGGGGCTAAAATCCCTGCTTAAACTCATGCCGGGCGCGTGTGCGTGTGTGCCCAAGATCCTGAGAGGAGAATGGAGGAGAAGGGATTGCGGTGTGGCCATCCCCCCTGGAGGGTAATTTCTCGCTTTCTATCTCTCTGTCTCTCTCTGTCTGTCTGGCGAGTGCACGCACCCTATCGCAAAAAATTCTCAAAAAAAAAAAGAAAAAAATGCAAATTCTGATTCAGAAGGTCTGGGGTGGGATGCTGAGATTCTGACTCTACCAAGTTCCCAGGTGAGCTTAATGTGGCTAACCCTCAGAATTCCTCTTAATGAAACAGGCATAAGAAAATAAGATGCCTGCAGAGGCGTGCACATAGGGCAGTGACTCTCAGTGTGTGCACCCCACTTTCTTCAACCTCCTGCACAGACTGATGGGATGACAGATTCTGGGAGGATCCAGTCTACCTATGCCCTTCAGGTGATGAGGAAACACTAATACTTGAGCACCACCAGATTAGGACAATAACCTGGTCAGATGAGATTTTTAGAAGATGACTCAGGAAGAATCACTAGGCTCTTAGTCCAAAGCTCTTTCCGTACAACCCTGGAAATTCATGCACAGATCTCTAAGAACAGTATTTTAGATTCAAGAATATTCTGAGATTTCAAAACGACAGTGTGGTTAATGGGGAATAAATTTTCCCCAACAGCATTCAGGATCATCTTTATGATTACAAATAACGTGAAGTACCTGTATTTGATGACATTTCCAAGTATAAGTAATTGAACTACACATTCAATAAATATGAGTAGAGAAATAACACAAGCCAATATTCAGAAGTCAAAGTTGACCTCACCCTGTTAGTTTTTATTTTGTTTAGAACTTACTTATGCTTTTTAAATTATATACTTGTCGGATATATCTGATGTAGAAGATGAAGAAGTAAAATATTTTGTTGGAGTCTATGTTAGGCTCAGGGAAAATTTGTTATCATAATTTATCTGGGAATCATATCATTGGGTTGGATAATTTTTAAAAACCTTTTTCAGTCTTGCCCCAAGATTTGTCTTCCTTTCATTGTAGATTTTATTGTCCACTGCCTGTTATAAGCAAGAGGGATAAATGAATAAATGGTTCAAGAATCAATTAATTTATATAAAGGTAACAAGTAGGAATAAATGAACAAAGGAATGAACAAATAAAACTAAATTTGTTATAGAATAAAAAGTTTTAAAGTTTATTATTGTGTAAGAGCATAGAGCACATTAGAACCAATTGGGATGCTTTATAAAATCATATGATTAATTAATCAGGATCTGTGATGTTGGATCCAGGCATCATTTTTTTTTTTCAAACTTCCCAACTGTTTCTTGGAAATACATAGCCTAAAAGGTCTTAAGCTTCCATTAGCAGTATTAATATAGCTAAAATTGTGAATAACACTATATTGTCAAATCTTTTTTGATTTCTAAAGCCTGTACCCTCCCATTGTGGCAGACACCCCGGTCTATGCAAGGCAAAAATGTTCAGATATGGGACCAGTAGATAGTACAATGGTTACGTCGCTGGACTCTCACGCAGTCAACCGCAATTTGAGTCTCGGACCCGGTGACTTAAAATTCACATTGGGCATGTGTGGGTGCGTGCCCAAGATCCCAAGAGGTGAATGGAAGAGAAGGGATTGTAGCGTGGCCATCTCCCTTGAGGGGTGATTTCTCACTTCCTGTCTCTCTTGTCTCTCTCTGAGTGCACATACCCTATAGCAAAAATCTCTAAAAAAAAGAAAAAAGAAAAAAAAAAGAAAGAATGTTCAAACATGACTATGCCATTGGAACCCAAGACTATATTGAAACTATAAGAAGATGGGAATCAGACCCACAGACGCTAAATTAGGGAACTGCTGGGTAAAAACTCCCTCCTTGACAATACAGAAAATGACAGTTCCGTAAACAGAACCCTGAATCTCACATTAAGATACCGGTGGTCGCAAGAGCATGCGTTGCCAAAGCATTTGTTTGTTCTCATAGAGACCTGCACTAAAAGTAATTTTCCGGACCATGAGTATGGGGTGCTGACTGTTTGCAGAGGCAGCAGGTGTGGATGGCACACACCTGTTTTTATTGCTACATGAAACATTGCAAGGTTTTTGCCTGAATCTAGAAACGACACAGAGGCTTCCATTTCAGCTCTGGATATTACAGACAGGCCAGATGGAATCCTGTCGACTCTGTGATTGAGCGTATTTTTCATCTGAAAGTAGAAACCATTCAGTACGTCATCTGTAGGGTAATCTGGGAGGACGTTTTTCTTCATTCTATCCAGCGGACCATGCAGAAACACCTGTTCCATATCTTGGAAGCATTTGCAACTGCTATCTAAGAAATAAGTGTTGAAACAATATCATTAAGCCACTTTTAAAAATTCATATACTTGGGGATTGAAGGAAATAGCAAAACCTGCGTGCCCAAGATCCCAAGAGGTGAATGGAAGAGAAGGGATTGTAGCGTGGCCATCTCCCTTGAGGGGTGATTTCTCACTTCCTGTCTCTCTTGTCTCTCTCTGAGTGCACATACCCTATAGCAAAAATCTCTAAAAAAAAGAAAAAAGAAAAAAAAAAAGAAAGAATGTTCAAACATGACTATGCCATTGGAACCCAAGACTATATTGAAACTATAAGAAGATGGGAATCAGACCCACAGACGCTAAATTAGGGAACTGCTGGGTAAAAACTCCCTCCTTGACAATACAGAAAATGACAGTTCCGTAAACAGAACCCTGAATCTCACATTAAGATACCGGTGGTCGCAAGAGCATGCGTTGCCAAAGCATTTGTTTGTTCTCATAGAGACCTGCACTAAAAGTAATTTTCCGGACCATGAGTATGGGGTGCTGACTGTTTGCAGAGGCAGCAGGTGTGGATGGCACACACCTGTTTTTATTGCTACATGAAACATTGCAAGGTTTTTGCCTGAATCTAGAAACGACACAGAGGCTTCCATTTCAGCTCTGGATATTACAGACAGGCCAGATGGAATCCTGTCGACTCTGTGATTGAGCGTATTTTTCATCTGAAAGTAGAAACCATTCAGTACGTCATCTGTAGGGTAATCTGGGAGGACGTTTTTCTTCATTCTATCCAGCGGACCATGCAGAAACACCTGTTCCATATCTTGGAAGCATTTGCAACTGCTATCTAAGAAATAAGTGTTGAAACAATATCATTAAGCCACTTTTAAAAATTCATATACTTGGGGATTGAAGGAAATAGCAAAACCTGCAGCTTGTGTCCCATTTCTACCAACATAGCACCCAGAGCTGTGGGTAATTAAACACTTCTGTTCTTGCGTACAGAGTAAGCTGAGCAAGCTTTCCAAGCACAGAGGGACTTTCTGGGATGAGGGAATTCCAGTGTGAAACCAAGAAAGTACCAAGCAAACCAGCACAAGCTGGCCACGGTGCGACGACAATGTAAGGCTGAATGACATCTCAGTCACCTCACTTGTTGGTAGGTTTTCCCACCCAGACTTTTAACGTGAATTCACTTGAACAAGTCAAGACACTCTAAGGTGTCAGGGCCCAGTTTGCTGAAAGTTACTGTGGAACCAAAGACCATCACTTGAGGGTAGCTTAAGGAAGTATAGCCATGTCCACCCAGAGGGCCCAGGGCCTCTCTGAGACACATGCTATTCTGAAAACAAAACAAAAAAACATGAATGATCTTTCTCTTTCTCATATTCTATAGTTATGAACCCCAATCCCCAAGGTTGGATACAGTATTAGTTCTGGTAACGGCCAAGTATACAAAACAAAAATAAAGTTTGATTTTCAAAGTAGATGAATGCAATCTCACATTTTGGAACATTTTGGTTTTGGAGGAATCAAATAAATAACATTCGAGTCTAGTTACTGGTGCTGTCTTTATCAGACAATTGAGGTAAGTCCATGACCAGTGTTTTCTAATACTGTTCTCCAAAGCCTTTGAATAGGGGTCCCCAACCCCTAGATTATTGACCAAAATGGGACTGCACAGCAGAGGGTGAATGACAGGCCAGCAAGTGAAACTTCATCTGTATTTACAGCTGCTCCCCATCACTCACACTACCACCTGAGCTTCACCGCCTGTCAGATCAGTGATGGCATTAGAGTCTCATAGGAGCACAACCCCATTATGAACTGCATATGCAAGGGATCTAGGCTACAATAGCTAATGCCTGATGATCTGAGGTGGAGCTGAGGCAGTGATGCTAGCACTGGGGAGCAACTGAAAATTCTACATTACAGTGACTTGTATAATTATTTCATTATATGTTACAACGTAATAACAATAGAAATAAAGTGCACAATAAATATAATGCACTTGAATCATTCTGAAACCACCCCCTGCTGACCACCAGTCTATGAAAAAAAAATTGTCTTCCATGAAATTGGTCCCTGGTGCCAAAAAGGATGGGAACCTCTGTCTTAGAATATTGTTGCTCTTGGGACCAGCAGATGGTCTAATGGCTATGTCTCTGAGCTCCCATGTAGTTGACAGCGGTTTGAATCCAAGGCCCAACGGCTTAAACTCACGCCAGGTGTGTGTGTGTGCATGCCCAAGATCCCAAGAGGAGAATGGAGGAGAAGGGAATTGTGGCATGCCCCCTGTGGGGTGATTTTTCACTTTCTATCTCTCTGTCTTTCTCTGTCTTTCTGGCAAGCTCACATGCCGTATAACAAAAACCCCCAAAAAAAAAAAAAAAAAAAGAATATTGCTGCTCTATTCTTAATGTGTAACAAATCACATGGCAATGTTGTTCAACTGTAGACTAAGATGCCAAAGGGCAGATATGAGGCCTTCAGTCTTCAACAAGCTCCGGGGTGATCCGGGTGGCCTAGAGATCACATTCTGAGTAATAAGGCCCAGGGCTTCTTGGAGGTTCCCCACGAAGCTCAAGGGATGACCAGAGGAGAGTTGTAACCCTTTGTCCTCCACTCTTTTCCAACATAAGCAGCTGTCTTTATTTATATAGAAGTATCACATAGCATTTATTAAAAAATTCATTCCACTGCTAAGAAAAAAAAAAAAGCAACCATAGCATTAAAAAATCGTGCACCAATTCAAAAACAAATAATTCTGCAGAACCATGACACATACCTCCTCATACACACTTCTGCCAAAGGCTGTTGTTCTCCTCAGGTTGACATAGGACATTGTTCGAGCCTGAGACTCCCAGGGACTCATGGACTTCTTTCAGCCATAGTGTGGCATGAACCTGGTGGCAGTAACACCAGACCTGTAGCTTAATTAAAAAACAAAAGGGAAAATAGGAAAATAAACCTCTCTCACACACATAGAACAACAAACGGAAAGCCCCCACAGAGGATAGCCTTGTAGACCTCAACTAAATGATGACTTTCATTTGTAGAACCTTCCACCTGACCCATGTAAACAGGAACAAAAACAGATGTCAGTCGGCTGGCACCTAGGGCCAATTTCAGGAGGGAGCAACTAGCAAGATGTAAGCTGTAGGTGGATGGGGCTCTACTTAATTAGGGAATGTTTCAAAATCCAAACAGAACAGAACTGTTCCCGAAGCAGGGTCACTTCAGAGCAGGGTGCCTGTGCAAAGCCTTTCCTATGAGTTTAAAGCATCCTTTGTACAATCAAAAAAACTTATTAAATTTCTGCAAAGAACCACTGTGAGTTCAAAGATACCTAAATATCTCTCACCAGAGCAATATTCTCTGTGATTTTATTTGATTTAATTATTCATAATGGACCTTAATGCTTTTTTTGTTGTGCTGTTTTGTACTACACCATTAGTGTAAAGGGCACAGCAAGGTAGACCCTGAGAACAGTAGTTCAGGGCTCCAGAATGTGTTTTGCCAACTCAGTTCAAAATCGCCTGCAATCATTGCCTCCCTGACATGGGGCAGAGGCAATTCAGATGTGGAAATAAAGTGGTTAATGATGAAAGATATGTATAGACAGGCAGGAACTGAGAGAATTATGAAAATTAATTTTACATGAGATCTGGAAATGAAGCCTCCTCGCATAATTCTAGATCAGTGTCTGCTTGGGGAGGCAAATGAATGCAGCCACACATAATGTGAAGGGGGCTGAGGCTTGAAACCAGGGCTGATCCTGGGCAAATACAGAGCCTTATGGAAACCAGGGACAGGTGCTGTGGCCTACTGTATCATTTAAATTCATTCTCACAGCTACTAAGGTGAGCTTGGGTCATTGCTTAAAGCAGAGAGAACTTGTTGGGAGCCCCCCACTCCACAGTGTAGTAGAGCAAACACCTACGGATCAGGCACTTATGAAAAACAGAATTAGCTGTCAATAATGTAAAATAAGGCTAGTTCACTCAAAAGTATACATGAAAAAAGAATATGAGAAAGAAGACCAGCAAGTGGCAGGAGCTGAGTAGCCACTCCCTCCGTTACAGACATGCTTCAATTCATAGCAGTTTCAAATTGGCTCACTTCATTCACTTGGCTCTGGCTTGCCTGCCTGGGCTCCTGCAGGCAGGTAAATTTGCAATCCCTGAATTAGAATCTCTCCCTGGAGAACGACCCTAGGATCAAAAAAAGAGAAAGGATAGTTATCAAGGGAATTATGTTCCGCCCCAAGATGAGCCTTGTGCTTTCCAAGTGATAAAGATGACAGAGCATGGTGCTCGCTAATGAAGTTGCATAAACAGGAAGGGAGCTACACGTCTAGGCTGCACTGTCTTGGAGGCAATTTATTACACAGATTCTTAA
This sequence comes from Tupaia belangeri chinensis, assembly GCF_000334495.1. Classification (NCBI taxonomy): domain Eukaryota; kingdom Metazoa; phylum Chordata; class Mammalia; order Scandentia; family Tupaiidae; genus Tupaia; species Tupaia belangeri. Next base: position 5,478,238 of record NW_006159617.1, on the reverse strand, counting down.
TTGGTAAACCACAAGGTGATTAATACTGTAATTGTTTTCTGTTTTGTTTGTTTGTTTGTTTTTTGACTGTGGCATACTCGAAGAATTACAATATTGGCTTAGCTCTTAGTCCCCCGTGCTTCCCTGGAAAGTACTCCACCGGTTCTTCCATTGCTGAGAAGAGCTGAAGCAGGAGAGCCAGGGGAACACCAGCACAGTGAGTGTCGTGGGCAGGTTACCAGGGCAACTGGAGCTCAGTCCTGCTGGAGACCTCTACACTGTGGTGTAGAACAGGTCTCAGGCTTGTCCTCCCTGGGTGGCAAGGAAAAAAAAAAGACATGAATCAACCACTCCCCATCATCCCGGGGAAGCTTGCTCTCAGGTCATGAACTCCTCAGCCTGCCCTGCACGTGGTCTGGGCATACTCTAGAGACAGAGAAAGTCCTCAGCTCTCAGGCTGAAGCTTGCCCTGAGAAGCCATGTAGGGGCAGAGGGACGTGATATCTTGTCTCACCCATCATAAGAGCCACAACTAACACTCCTGTCTTTTGTTAAAAAGACAGGTGAATAAAAGAAAAGCATAACAGACTTGCTTAATCAAAGTTTTAAATGACTTAGGAGCCTTCAAAAATAAAGACCCATGAAAAAACATCTACGTATTTTTACATATAGGCTCTGTGAAGAAGCGAAGCCATGTAGACACAGGACTGGACAAAGTGTATGACCTGACAGCAATAGACTGAGAGGGAAGACCCGGAAGAGGCCTGACGTCAGATTCTTCTTGATCTCTCAGTGCAGCCGTCTTTCTCCCTCCTCCCTTAGATATGAGGCAGGAGCCCTCCAAAATGAGAGTCTCTAAGGGAGAAGAAAGAGAGTGACCCTTCTGGATTTTAGGCTTGCTTTGAGGGAGAGGGATTCTAGCTTCTATGCCCTGTCTTGGGAAGAATTCTGGTTTCTATGACTTGCTTCATGGGAGACAGAGAAATGACAGTCAGAAGGGCTGGAGAAGGTCAGAGAGACTTCGCTTCTGCAGCCTTCTAAACTCCTTGAGTTCAGAGAGCTCAGCATGTCACAGCACTGTACTTTGGCATATGGTTTGCTAAATTTCACCAGCAGCCAACAGACAGGAAAGCAACGAGTGCTAAGAGTATCTGAGCAGAGAACCCTTGGCCTCCACTACAATAAATATTCTCCGACTTTGAAAGATCAGTCAAGTTAGAAAGATAATACTATGTATCATTAATTGAGCGAATACTTATGCTTAGGATATCATGTTAGGCATTTTCCATTTTATCTTCATACATCTATGGCATTGGGAAATAGTATATTCATTATATAGATAAGGAAACTGAGGCGCAGAAGCATTGAATAATCTGGCCATAGCTGCCCCAACTAGTAAGTTGTAGAGCTGGAGTCAGATCCAGACAGGCTGGCTCCAGAGCCCTGGTTTGTAAAAACTCTTCATTGCTTCTCTCAGTGACTCACAAACAATTACAAAGAGTAACATACGACAACATAAAGGGATATGCTTGCATCAAAATGTGCTCTCAGAGATGCTTTCTTCCTGAAGTAATTGCTTTTTCATGGAGGACAAAGCCTTGTATGCCTAATAGTGGACCCACCGGAATTGGCAGCAACAGCAGAACATCAGAGGAACAAGAGGACCCTTGGTAGCTGAGGCCAGGTATGGGTACTGACTCTGAGAATGATCTTACTCCTTCTGCCCACTTGCCTTTGGGATGAAAAGCTGCTAATACCTTCACTGTACTATAGCCCAACCATGCTGACCTCAAATAATCAAACACTGAGGGAAGGCAACTAGTAATACAGTGGAAATGCAAAACTCTGAGATGCTTGACCCAGGAAAGGCAGGAGAAGGTACTGGGTTCTAGCCCTGAGGTCTCCCTGTACATGCCAGGTGTGTACTCGTGATCCATGCTGACTGAGGCAGGGAGTGGATCCCAGTTTCAAGACCCTGCGGGGGGTGGGAGAGATCTCTATTCTCTCCCTGGCCCTCTCTCTCACAGAAGAAATGAACAAAAAGTGAGGAAAGCAGGACCAGCAGATGGCATAATGGTTACATCACTGGACTCCCACATAGTCAACCGTGATTCAAGTCCTAGAGCTGGTGTCTTAAAACTTATGTCAGGTGCATGTGTGTGCATGCCCAAGATCCCAAGAGGAAAACAGGAGAAGGGATTGTGGTGTGGTCATCCACCTGGGAAGTGATTTCTTGCTTTCTGTCTCTCTCTCTCTTTGTTTCTTTGGTGAGCACATGCGCCCTATAACAAAAACCTCTCAAAAAAAAAAAAAAAAAAAAGAAGAAAAGGTATTTAAAGAAGGGGGTCCAACTTAAAACTGTTTATGATCACAAAATGTCCCACAACAAGGAATTGTTTTAATAACATACACATACAATGGAGTGAAATGCAGCCTGTAAGGGAATCCATGGATGAATGGATTGGTTTCCAAACCCTACTTGGAATCTTACTTGTTTATGAACACAGATGAACATTTATTATTAAAGTGACTCCTAATGTTTTCTATTTGTGGTAAGTGCAGTTGACATATTTTAGCTCTAATATTTAGATTTGTTCATTGTTTGAGCTTTATAAATCAAAAGGCTTTCACAGAGAAATGTCTGTATTTATGAACATGAGGAAGCTGTGCATAAAATACCACCATGGAAAAAGCAAGTTAAAACAATATTTCTGGGGACCAGCAGTTAGTGTAATGGCTATATCGCTGAAGTCCTATGTAGTCAACCATGGTTCAAGTCCCAGACCCAGTGGCTTAAACTCACGCCAGGCACATTTGTATGCATGCCCAAGATCCCAAGAGGAGAATGGAGGAGAAGGGATTGTGATGTAGCCATCCTCCCTGGGGGGGTGATTTCTCGCTTTCTATCTCTCTGTCTGTCTCTGTCTTTCTGCAAGCGCACGTGCCCTATAACAACAACAACAAAAAAAAGCCTCTACAAAAAAAAAAGAAAACAAACAAATAAAAAATAAAAACAACATTTCTGGTGTGGCACAAAGAGTTTAAAATTATGTGTACATAGGCAAAAAGTGTGTTAGGCTTGTGAATCAAAATACTAACAGGGAACCAGCAGTTAGCGTCATGGCTATGTCACTGAACTCCCACATAGTCGACCGTGGTTTGCACCGCAGACCCGGTAGCTTAAAACTCACGCCAGGTGCATGTGCGTGAGTGCCCAAGCTCCTGAGAGGAGAATGGAAGAGAAGGGATTGCGGCGTGACTATCCTCCCTGGGAGGTGATTTCTCGCTTTCTGTCTCTCTGTCTCTCTCTGTCTGTCTGGTGAGCGCATGCACCCTATAGCGAAAACCTCTCCAAAAAAAAAAAAAATACTAACAAAGGTGGGACCAGCAGTTAGCATAATGGCTATGTCTCTGAACTCCCATGTAGTCGACAGTGGTTCAAGTCCTGGACCCGGTGGCTTAAAACTCACGCCGGGTGCGTGTGTATGCGTGCCCAAGATCCCAAGAGGAGAAGGGATTGCGGTGTGGCCATCGCCCCTTGGGGGTGATTTCTCGCTTTCTATCTCTCTGTCTCTCTCTGTCTGTCTGGCGAGCACACACGCCCTATAGCAAAAACCTCTTCAAAAAAAACAAAATACTAACAAAGGTTACCACTACCCACTGAAATGCTGGGTGATTTTTGTTCCATGTTCTCTTTCTCTGTTTCTACTTTTTCTGCCATAAACATGCATGCTCTGTGTGTGTGTATGTGTGTGTATGGTGGGTTTTCCTTGAATAAGACTTAAGATTTGAATAAAATATGCTGGAAATTCCATTTCCATAGCATGAAAAACTGGGAACTCTTCCCCACCCTACAGCTGACATAGGCTAGAAGAGTTATTTTATTATTATTTTTTAATTGCCAGAGAGCACATGTACTTACCAGAGAGAAAGAAAAAAAGTATCTCCGGTGGCATGTGGTCATACCACAATTCTTTTTCCTCCACTTCTCTTTCCCATCAGGATATGGAGACATGAATATACACCTGTGTTTTTCAAGCATCTGGGACCTAGATTGGAACCATGCTTGGCCATGGAGGAAAGGCTCCCTATGCACAGGGCCTAACTGCTACACTCTGAGACCAGCCTCAAAAGTTGAGTATTAAGAGACCTTGAATCTCTGACATGGTTCTGCCCCGTGGTTAGGATCTTGGCCTCTTGACCTTCTGCTCTCCTTAATCTACAAAATGAGGTTGATAAGATCTCCCATGTGGGCTAGGTAAATTATTAATATCATGCACTACACCAGTCTTGGGTATTACTATTAAATTCTCTGGTAAGTGAGTTCATGTTGGGTAAATTCATCTTACAAGCTCAGGATATGGAGACATGAATATACACCTGTGTTTTTCAAGCATCTGGGACCTAGATTGGAACCATGCTTGGCCATGGAGGAAAGGCTCCCTATGCACAGGGCCTAACTGCTACACTCTGAGACCAGCCTCAAAAGTTGAGTATTAAGAGACCTTGAATCTCTGACATGGTTCTGCCCCGTGGTTAGGATCTTGGCCTCTTGACCTTCTGCTCTCCTTAATCTACAAAATGAGGTTGATAAGATCTCCCATGTGGGCTAGGTAAATTATTAATATCATGCACTACACCAGTCTTGGGTATTACTATTAAATTCTCTGGTAAGTGAGTTCATGTTGGGTAAATTCATCTTACAAGCTGTAGTGATGTACAGTGATTGTATAAAATAAATGAAAACAAAATAAATTTTAAAATAAACTATCTGGGAATGGCCTTCATTCAGGCATAGTAGATAACATACTCTGAAACCTGAAAGGAATGGAAGGGGACGGTGTTAGAGAAGACACTGCCAGGCATGCTTAGAGCAGGGGAAGATGTCAGTGCCTGAAGGTAACAGCCAACCAGGGAGAGTACAAAGGAGCAGCCCAGATGCCACATTCCAACCGGCCAGACAACAGCCTGCCTTTTGACAGCCCCTGAACGGGCGTGCGGGCTTGGATGGACCATCCAGCCATTAACAAGGGATATTTCCAGAGAGAGAATCTTACTGGCATATTCATTTCTGAAGAATTATGAAATAATAGGTTAGTATCTGTAGTAATTACGTGGGAAGCTAACTGCTATTTTTCTTGATGAAGCTAATTCTTTGAGGCCTCAGATTTAAAACAGCAACAAAATGCATCGTTTTCCACTGAGCAATGTGCCTGGCCACAGGGCAGGGGGCAGGGGAAGGGGCCTTTGTCTTGTTTGGTGCCTTTTTTTGCTGCTGCTCTGACTGCCGCTACTGCTGCTGCTATTTGTTTTTGTAATTGTTCTTTGAAGGCCTCAGGCAAGAAAGCTGTTCTAATTGTACAAACCACAGCGCAGCCGAATCACAGGAACGGTCCCAAGTAATCTGCGCAACCGTTTGACTGAACTTTCAAACTAGCTGGGGGTGCTTCCCCATTCTCCTGAGGCCGGCAGCTGACAATGGACATAAAGCAGTGGCCAAATGAGATGCAGAACAGTTGTGTGGCATAAGCCTCGGTGATTCAATTCTGGGCTGCCGAAGTCAGACTGCCCTCGGCGGCAGCATGATTGACAGTGTGCTGACGCAAACTCCTAAACTATACCCTGTCTGTCTTGTTGAACTGGGGCCCCAAATGCAGCCTGGTATAATGAAAATGGATGTCTTGTGGGATCAGTTAGGGCTGGGTTCGAACTCCTCTCCAGCATGATCGCCACATGAACTATGCCGGTTACAAGGAGCTTGTTCATTGAATTGTTCCTGTTGGTTTAGAATTATAACTAAAGCCCACAAAGGGGTGCGGTACCTCACACAGAACTAAGATATGGTGATCTAGCTTAATTGGAGGGACTGGATGGTGGCCCAGCAATCATGCAACACTCTACATGGCTAACACACATGATAAGGTTCCAGGTTCACCACATACAGGCCATGATCAAGGCTGGCTGAAGCTGAGAGTGGATTCCATCATGAAGACACTGCTGAGGTTGTCTGTCTGTCTCTGTCTCTTCCAGTCATAGAAGGAAAAAAAAAGAATTTTTTAAAATTTTTTTAAAAAGAGAGGCCTTAAATAGCTCTACAACTCAGCTTATGATCAAAAATAAAAGAAGCTGAAGGATGTATCGAAGCCAATTGATCAGAGCAAGTTGGAGGTGGGTCTTGCAGAGTGCTGTTGTCCTGGTAAGAAATAACCCAGGAAAAGGCAGGACGTTTTCCACTCCTTCAGTCATTCCACAGATTTAGACTGAGCTTTTATCATAGTCCAAGCCCAGTTCCAGGCACTAAGTATAGCAGTGAACATAACTAGTTTACTTTCATAGTGAGAGGGAACGGTTCCTCCAGAAGACACACTTAGGGAAATCTGGACTGTCCCTGAGAAGGTAGATTGAGATCTCATTGGTAGGCCCAAATATCTTCCTGGGAGCAGACTGACCTTCTGGAGTTGAACGGGAAAATAATACTTGAGTTTTTCCAAAGGCTGAGTGACTGCTTGGAAAGTGGGTGGGTGTGAAATGTCTGGAAAGACCCAGGCTCAGAAGCATGATCTGCCTTAGACAAGGACAAGAGTGATTCCTGTCCTGAACACTGCACATGGTAGGGGAGGGGTGAGGGGATACTCCTCTGACTTCATCTAGTCACATTCCTTTCTTTCAGAGGAACAGTTCATGGGACCAAGGGAAGATGCCTGTCATAGAGACGTGCCCACCTGGGGATGTGCCCTTTACACAGTGACTTGGATAGCTGAGACTACAGAATTCCATTTCCAAATGACCTCAAGTCAAGCCAGCTTCTTTTTTTTTTAATTAATTAATTTTTTTTTTGAGAGAGAGATTTTCACTATAGGGCGTGTGCGCTCGCCAGACAGACAGAGACATAGAGACAGAAAGCGAGAAATCACCCCCCAGAGGGGATGGTCACGCCGCAATCCCTCTTCCTCCATTTTCCTCTCGGGATCTTGGGCACGCACGCACACGCGCCTGGCGTGAGTTTTAAGCCACCGGGTCCGGGACGCGAACTGCGGTCGACTACATGGGAGTCCAGCGACATAGCCATTACGCTAACTGCCGGTTCCCAAGTCAAGCCAGCTTCTGAAGGTAGACCCCATCACTAGTAGGCCAGAGGGCCAGCTTTTTGCTGGCAGATGGGAGGGGATACATATCCACATGCATATGAACAAGAGTCCTCTGGATAGCCAAGGGAGAGACTAAAGTAAGACAAAAGAGGGCCAGGGCTCAAGAATGCAGCCAGCTTCTAGCCTAGAATTCCAAGGAGTGTGAGAATTCTAGATGCCATCCTGCTTGGCCTTCCAGATTATTCTGAAGGTGTGGTTGTAAGGGAATGAGCATAAAACAGATCTTATTAAACCACTTTTGGCTTGACTTAAAACTGCCTAGATATTTTAAGTTGTGGGGTTTTGTTTGTACTCCCGCCTAGGGCCCCACAAATATTAGGAGTGGCCCTGTTTATAAGGGCTTCCTTTCAGGTGAGTCAACCCCTATAGAAAGAGTCCTAAGTAGACAACTGCCATCGGCATCTCCTAAGTCAGAACAGCTCAGATGGCCCTCAGGAAAGGAGAGGGAAGGGGGAGGATTAGGGAGAGCTGGCGAAAGGCTCAAGAGGTGAAGTGGAAGGAAATACAGGGGGTTAAGAGGTGTCAGAGAGGAAGCCATAGACCCCCTCCACAGCCTTCCATGCATAGTTTAGGTTTGAACATAGCCCTTCAGAGAGAAAATGCAGCAGCCAAGAAACAATTACAAACACCAGGGCTGTGAACTTTCACTCACATTCTACCTCTCCTTCCTTCTCATGGTTTTGACCCTGGAGAAAAAGGAAACACAAGTGCTAAGAGAACAAACCACACGGCCTCCTTTCCCTACCTCGCTATACACAT
>NW_006159617.1:5447776-5470180 GCF_000334495.1 Tupaia belangeri chinensis | reverse complement strand
CCCTACCTTGCTCTACAGATCCTGGGTTCTGACCGAATGTAGGTAAAGAGGGGAAACATCTATTTGGATGAGAGGATGAAGTTTGATTTAGATTTAATTGGACTTCTTAAAATCTGACAATGAGGATCTGCGAGTGTCTGAAAAGGACTTGGAAAGCTATGAGATCAGCCAAGATGTTTCTCAGGGGAAGAGAAAGCAAGCTCTGACAGAGAGTTTGATCAACAGTGGCTAGATGGAAGAGAAATAGCATATTTATTGACCAGACCCCTTCAGCTCAATCTACTCAGTCGACATTCAAGTGTGAATGGGTCCAGGATATACTAACTTTGCAAAGATGCTATGAAATTAGAGTTAATACAAAATATCTTGTATTCCAGCTATCTACAGAGGCCCCTATTATAATTGCTATGGTTGTTATTAATAGAATTATTATTAACATTGTGTGCTAATAATACAGAGCCTCACTTGATTTCCATTCATCTAGTTATCTTTTCCTGAAAAATCCTGATACTTGGGGTAAGGAGAGGTTTCTAGAGGCTGGACAGTGGCACATAGGTAGTCCAAAGCTCTGCAAGACTGGTAGATGTGAAGAGAGCTCTAGGCTCATGTCCAGAGACCTCCCTGAATATGCACAGGGTGTGCTCATGCCCTGCTTCAGGACCAGCTAAAGCTGAGGCTGACTCACATTGTGAAGATCATGTTGGGGGGTATCTCTCGGTCTCTCTTTCAGTCTTTCTCTTTCTCTGTCTCTCTCACTCATTGAATAAAGAAAGAAACTATAAAAACAGAAGTTTCCAGAAGGCATCCTCTTTGATTCAGTTCTGTGGGCATAGTTTGGGAGCCATGGTAGTGACGATCTCTGGACAGAAGACTTTTCATCACTGAATCAGCAACAGCAAGAGCAATCAGAGATGGTAATATTCACGGAGAACCTACTGAGTGTCAGGCATAACACCGGGGACTTTACATGTGTTTTTGCCATTTAATACTTGCAAGAATGAGGGCCAAGGACCAGATGTGCCCTGGAGCCCTCAATCAGCAGATTCTCCGAAAAGTAAAAGAAACCCAAAGAATGTGCTTGAAACCTTAAAACTGAAATCTCGAGAACTGGGAAGTTACTGCTCTATAGAGGCTGCCTGGGAAAGCTTTCAGCTTTCTGCAGCCCAGACACTCTATAGAGGCTGCCTGGGAAAGCTTTCAGCACTCTGCAGCCAAGACCCATAAGAGCTCTTCAGAGACCACTTGTGATGACAGGGAGGGAGGGACGAAGTATGGAGGATGTGCAGCGACACCTTCTTCAGGAGCGTTTGTCCTCAGCCTGTGAGGCAGAACCACTTTAAAGCTGTGAGAATTGGGAAATCTTGCCTGATGAGAAGAATGGCTATTCACGCCTTCTTCAAAGTCTGCCATTTTGGTCAAACTTGCACATGAGATTGGTACTTCATTCAAGGGTTCATAATGAATTTTAGAGCAAGAACCCAAAGCCAAGGAGCTGGAACACAAGTGCAAGCAACTGGCAGAGTGGGTCAGAGATTTAATAAGTCTGTAAAACATCCCTGTAAGAAAAAGACTCTCCTCATTTGCCTCAGGCAGTGGCCAAAGTGGGACTGCCCAGGGGTGGTATCCTATGCTTACTGGTACACAGAGCAAGTTCGAACGAGCAGCTTTCTACCTGAGCACCGTAGTCTTCCCTGTGGGGACTGAACCACATGTGATCAGGAGGGAGCTTTCCTGCTGCATAGTGTTTTATTTCCATGGAAAAATAGAAAAGAAATAACAAAATGGCCTGGCAGATCATAAAATAAAATCTATATATCCATATATTGATTTGTGAATATACATATGGATATAGATACAGATATGGGGAAAGTAATTCAACCACACTTGTCATCAAGAAAATGTAAGTTACAAGGGGCCAGACCATGATTCAGTAGTAAAATGTGATGCTCTTATACTAAGAGTTCTGGGTTCTCATCTAGAGACCTTCCTGAAAACTCTAGACATGCATGTGCCTTGATCTAGGGATGTGCCTTGAAACTGGGGGTCAATTGTAGCATCCGGATCCTGTTGGAGGTGCTCTCTCTGTCTCTGTCTCTTTTTCTCATGGAAGAAATATCGGGTTATCGGAAAGTCGTAAAGCATTTTTGCATAGAAAATCATAGAAAAATACTTCAGGAATTTTCAGGTGATCCAATAAATAAACTTTAAGAAAACAGAGAAGAGCTTGCCTCTGAGAGAGAGAGAGAGAGAAAGCTAGAAAGGCACTCTGAACAGGGAGAACATTCTAGGTAAAGGCTCTGAAGAGAGAGTAAGAGTGGTGGTTCAAGAAGGCTAGAAATGAGACAGGGAGAAGTGAGTGTTGAGTGAGGAGGCTGGGAGGCAGGGAGGGAATAAGCAGTAGACAGATGATGGAGGGCCCTTGATATTCAGCTAACTGGAAGGCATTTGGACCTTCCCTTGGGCACAAATAAGAGTCAATGAATGGCTCTCACTTTGGAAATGTTAAGAACATATTTACAATGAGAAGGATCACTGTCATTCCAAAACAGAGAAAAGCCCAGGTAGCCTGAACCAGCAATAGGAATAATGAGAACAAAATAGAATCACTCAAGATGAAAGAAGTTATCTCAGCTTGGGTCCCTCTCTCATGTGCCCATCCACAACTTGAGGAAAAGATCTGCATGCAAGTTGTCTATTTGGGAATGGTTTTTATCATATATCCCTGAGGTACAATGAAGGAGTTAGGAAGAGAGACAAGAAATGGGATAAAGCTGAGAAATGGCATGTGAAGAATCAAGTCACTGCAATTGTCAATCAGCTGTGCAAACTTAGGAAACTGGGTTGTCTGTCCACCAACTTCTGCCCCTAACTGGTTTACTCCCAGACTCCGGAGTTTAAGCTAGGAAATACCTAGAGAACTGTTCACAAAAGCTGCAGAGTGACTTCCAGGGTGGGCAAGGTGGATACAGGCAACAGGGAACCATGGTCCTGGTTCAGAGTGTTGGGGTGCATGCCAGTTGAGTGATAATGAAGAAAAAGACAGACATCTGACCTTGTGCCCTAGGAAACTACACAGTTCCTGGAGCTATTGCTTGAGAAGGGATCACAGCTTCTCAAAGCTGATCCCGTCCAAAACTGCAATGGCTAATTCTCATCCTTTCTTCCCCTCTCTACACTTAGAAACTAATAAAAGGTCTTGCTACCATCCATCTGAATGTTTGTGCCCTGCCTCTGCTACAAGATTCATATGCTGAAATGCTAATTCCCAAGGTGATAATGTGGGGAGGTAATTAGGTAATAGGGCAGGACCCTTGAGAACATTATTAGTGCCTTATAAAAGAGGCTCTACAAAGCCTGCTGGCCCCTTCGACCACATGAAGACACAGCTAGAAGGAGTCTTCTATGAACTATGAACTATGAACTTGGTCCCCACCAGACACAGAATCTTCTGGCACCTCGGGTCTAGAATTTCCAGACTGTGAGAAATAAATGACTGTTGTATACAAGCTCCCCAGTCTATGGTACTTTGTTACAGCAGCCCAAATTGACTAAGATGAGTACCTTTGATGTACCAGGCTTCTACCACCAGATCCCCCAATGCCTCTACATTTTATGAAAATTTACACATGCCTGAAGTGTCGACAGGGTTTGTGAGTTAGATTCAAGGAAAGTGACAAGAATCCTTGGGGAGAAAAACCTCCCTTGAGGTGTAACCGTGCAAATGCTTACCTGGCTCAGGACCCAGAGAAGAGCCCCTTATTTCTGTAAATGTCAAATATGTCATAACAATTACTATTATGATTATTTATTGAGCACTGACCGAGTTCACATAGAAAATGTTTTGTAAAATAATTAACGTTGTAAAAATGCAATTACTGGAATTTATTTCTTGACACAGATCCAAATGTAGTAGAAATTATAACCTATCATAGGAGGAGCCCACAATGGCTGACCAGCAGCAGGTCATGCGGGGCAAAATGTATATATTTCCTTCTTGATTTTCGCTAGGACTAAACTGTAAGCATAAGAAATGATGGTTCAAAGCCAGACATTGTCTATTCATTATAAAATAGTTGATCATTCTAGATTATTTGTGTATATGTGACATGGTTGAGATCAGGGATTTTGGAGTCATGAGATGAGGGTTTTTGTTCTGGTTCTGTCACTTACTGACTGTGTAACTCCAAAAGTTTCATCTTACTTCCTAAATCTCAGAATACGTAACTATAATAGGGAAAAAGTAGGGCCAGGCCTGGTAGTTGAGGGAGTCAGCCAACATGGCTGACTGCGGTTTGAATCCCAGACCCTGTAGCTTAAAAGACTAGCTAGGTATATGTGCATTCCCAGGGGATAAAGAGGTAGGTGGAGGATAAGGGATTGCGGCGCGACTGTTCCCCACTGGAGGTGCTTTCTCCCTCTCCCTCTCTGTCTGTCTCTGTCTCTCTCTGGTGAAGTCACATGCTCCCTGGCAAATTTTTTTTTTAATGGAATAAATAATACCTGCCTTCTTACACAACCGGATTGAAGTATGGGCTTCTGATGGGCAAGTTAGTGAATGGAGAAGTCTATGCATAAAGGATTGAGCACACAGTAAGAGAGTAAAAAAACTCTGGTGATTATCATTTCATTTATGTTTCACAATAACCCAAAGTCATTCAACAGTCAAATGGTAGTATCACTATAATTCTTTATTGTTAGCATTATTTTACAGATCATATAGCAGATCGTGGGAAAAGTTATGATGTATTTTTCTATGCAAAAATGTGTCATGACTTTTCTGATGACCTGGTAAAAGGGTAAGGTATCTTGAAGCGATTGCTAAATTTAGAGTGAAAACACCTGGACCCAGGCCTCAGCTCCACCTCTTGCTTGCTGTTGGATCTCAAGTAAAGCATTTGACCTCTCTGAGTTTCAGAGTCCCCTTATCTGTAAAATGGGGTGATAATGTTTATAGGTGGGAGTCAAAATAAAAATAAGATCTCTGAAAACCCTCCTAAACTGCAAAGTGCAGTATGAATAAAAGCTTTCTAGGCTCTCCTTTGCACGTGTCAATGCTGCTCTGAATTCTCTGAGAGTGGCTCACAGAAGGGACAATAGAGGCTCCCACAAGGACACCAGGTCCCCTCGCTAAGGAATCAAGACACCTATTAAGGGTAAAGTGTGAAGTGAAATTCCATAGAACAGAGTGGTGTTGGCTAGTCGGTCTCTCTGATGCAGGCACAAGATGCATACTGAAATCTCTGTAGTCTAGCCTTCCCATCATCATGAAAAGGAAAGCGCTTAGAGATAACTTTATTGCCATACAACAGGTGAATCCATGAAGAGCTCACACTGGCATTCCAAGAGCCCAAAGGATGAACACATTAGATATACTTAGACATTTATGAGGCCATAGTTTTATAGAAAACTGAAAGGATTTTAAATTTGAGGTACCAGTTAGGTTTTACACAGCTTCAAAGCACCAAACCTTTTATTTTCCTGACCACAAGTAAGATGAACAAGAAAGACGACCCAAGATCAATGAGTGAGAGATTGAAAGATAACCAACAGGTGGTGTGGTGAAGGTCCTGGATTCCCATATGGACAACAACCATTTGAGTCCCAAACCTGGCAGCTTGAAAATCATGCCAGGCATATGTGTGCATGTGCTCAAAATTCTAGGAGAAGGGTGGAGAAGGGATTGTAGCATGGTCATCCCCCCTGGGGGTGATTTCTCGTTTTCCCTCTTTAGCTAGTGCATGTGCCCTATGACAAAAAATAAAAATAAAAATAAAAATAAAAATAAAAAAAGAAAAGGAGGAAAATTCTCAGCTCTTACAAGGTGAGGCAAGGTTAGCAAACTAAAGCAGATAACTAGTAGAAGGTAGGGGGAGATACCATGTACTGTGGAATCCATGAAAATGGAGCACATATTGCACACAGAGAATCTTTTCAGCTGTATGTTATCTGAAAAATCACTTAAATTCTCTGAGCCTCTGTGGTGTTGCATCTAAACTATGGAAAAGAACACCCCATAGCATTGTTTTGAGAATTCAGTGAATTAACTATAAATGTCAGAGCACACATCTCCCATGTAGATGTTAGCCCTCTCTTCTTTCCTTCTCTCCTTACTCCTATTACTCAGAAGTTAGTAACTTAGGGGGGAAATGGAGAGGTTGATTAGACCAGGGTGTATATTTAATTATACGACAAGCAGCAGAACATCATGGCTAAGAGCATAGACTTAGAAGTCAGACTCCCAAGGCTCCAGACCTAGCTCTGACATTGCAAGCTGGGTGTCATCTTGGACAAGCCACCAAACTGCTCTGTGCTCAGTCCCCTCATCTTAAAAAAGGGAGAATGAGAGCTGAGTTATGGAGATTAATTGAGTCTATGCTGGTGAAGTGCTTAGTGCCTGGCATTGGAAGTGCCTTACAAGCACTTGGGAACTAGAGTCCAATCCTCTCTGCAATCTTAGAGCGATGACATTGGGGCGGACCTTTATCTTCCTGGAAGTATTCTAGTAGAGCCGTACCAGCACTTCAAAGGCATCATGCGGCCTTATTTCTTGACTGACAGCTTCCAAGCCATATGTGCTGTATCTTCCACCATCCCCCTATGCAACATAAATCTTTATAGAATTGGATTGTAAAGAGCCAAGTATTGGAAAACCGAAAACCCTAATATCCCAATCGATTGCCTGAGAGTAGTTCAATGATGTTTCTTTAAGCTCTCTAGCATCTTCCAGGCTCCACTATAATAGTGCTTCACCTTGGACCCAGAAGGCAGAGGGCAATGCCAGCCAGCAGTTTGTCCCTGCGCTCCTCTGGCTGCTGTCAGATGAAGCAAAATAAACCTCCAAAAGGTCAGGTTATTCTCATTCAGCACCAGCACACAGGATCCAGCCATTGCTACTTACTCCCTCAAACATATGCCTAGACTGAATACATCTATATTAGAGGGACGGGAAAGAGGAGCTGAGGAAGAAGTGATGCTGAAGAATGAGAAATGCCACATTTGTTTTGGCCTCGCTGCTGTCTCCATCTGGGTCAAAAAGGAAAACTTTCAAAAAGAAAGAGATTGGCGTTCTTTTGCTTTCCATAGATCCCATGAATAAAATTTAGAACCTCTTCTCTCCTTGACTGACTACAGATTCAAAATGATGGATAAAATATCTTCCCAAGACACAGTTTCCCCAGGTCACAGAGTGTGCCTTTTAGCCTAGGCAACCACAGAGCAGGCTGTGCCACAAGGCCCCACCAAGGGGAAGCTGCAGTACCCAAAGAAAGGCGCATGCCAGGGTCAGAGCCATCAGGTCAGGAGACAGCGAGAGAAACTGTCTCCTAAAAGCTGTTTCAAGCACATCATTATCTTCGCCCTATCTTTTGTTTCCCTTCTTCGTGGTCTTGAGCCAAGTTTGAACAAGCCAGTCTCAAGGCTTGTTTGGATTCCTGTGCACTCAGCTCTCTTAGAGACCCTTAAAAGCTTGAGAGGAAACATTTAAGAAGCATGATTGAGGCCAGCTGGGGTGCGCCCCAGCCAAACCATGCAAGCCACCCTTCTCTGTGATTGATTCTGAGTGCTGTGGCTGCAGAAATCCTACAGTGGCTGGCAAAGATGGCTAGGGTGGCTGGAAGGAATGAGGTAGTCTGGTCACTGTCCATAAAAGCAGGAGATCCCAGGAAGTGTTTCTTCTTCAAAGAGTCTCTATTGCAGATCTCTTTCTGATGTTTGTGAAAGATGACAAAAATCACCTTAAAGCAAAGCCTGCAGAGTGCCCAGTCTTCCACTAGCCTCAATGGCCTGGGACATTTTCTTCTATGCTGGATCTCACCTCTCAGGTTAGTCACTCCAGTGGCCTCCAGCCAGGTTGTAGTTTGGAACTCGCAGTGAGTGGTAGGCTGCCCGAATGGCTCCACCCTTCTCTGGGTCGGATCACTGTGCACTATGACTCTATAGTTCATCTTGTGAGGAGGCGGCATCTCTTTCCCCTGTCCTTGAATCAAAATTTGCTTTATACTTATTTTGGCCCACAAGAAAAATGCTGTTTCTGAACTTGGCCTCAAAAGATGCTTTCATGCTCGCTTATGCTCTCTCCCTTTCTCTTTCTCTCTCTCCCCACCAAGTGAACAAGCCTGGTCCTTTGAATAAAGAAAGACCATGTGGAACAAAGACACACCCTCCCAGGCTACCCTAGACTGGCCAGCTCCTAGCTACCCCAACAACTCACTGCAGACGTGCAGATGAGCCCAGCTGAGATAAGAAGTAAGCCCAGACCGAAACACCAACCCCAGAATCACAAGCCTAATGAATGCTTATTAATTTAAACCACTTAATTTTAGGTGGCTTGGTTACAAAGCAAAAGTCCCTCACATAGCTGTTTTTGTTTTTTGTTTTTGTTTCCTTTATGAGAAAGAAAGAGGGGGGAGAACGAGAACAAGAGCAGGAAAGGGAAACAGAAAGACAGGTGTTTTTGACATGGTGCTCCTGCCCCAGCCTCCCAGTTAAGCAGCACTACAGGTACAGGCGGTCAGGCCCAAAATGTTGGCTTGGCCCAGGAACTAAACCAGGCCTTCCAGGAGGTCTCCAGGCTCCTTAGTGGTGACGTTACCTGTGTACCACTATATTCTTTAAAATGATGAAATCACCTTAAACGAAAGTGAAGAGAAAGGATTTTAAAAGGCAGAGGAATGGGGAGGAAGGAGCTTCTGGATGCTTCACCTCGCCTCCAGCTTCCAATTACTTGAGACACGTCTTCTGACTCTCACCTGCCATATTAGCAGCTTTGGCAGCCCCAAGCATGCTATCGCTAAGAATCCCCAGGGCTTCTAGGGTCTATACCTGGTTGCTCCTCATTAGAGTCTGCAGCCCAGCAGACCCACTTCTGTTCCAGGGGAAGCAGAAACCTACTGAGCAACCAGGTGATAATATCTAACTCCCTTACATTCCAATTCTCCTGGAGAGGGGAAAGTAGTCAGCTCTGAATATAAAGTAACTTTATTAACACAGAATGGCCTTGTTCTTACCTTTGGGGCTGAAAGACTAAAAGACTCCAGAGGCAACAGAATGTCTTGGAAAGCAGCCGGTTCTCATGCTTGAGCACGCGTGAGTGCATGTGTGCACGCTCGTGCAGTTGTATTTATACACAGTACAATGGGTGGCAAGAGAACTGACATTCACTGGGTGCCTGGCTTGCTGGCGCTATGCTATGTCTTTGCTATTTTCCACAAAATTGCATCACCTCGCCGTGAGGAGGCTTGGTTAGCACTGATTCATAGATGAGGACACTAAAGTGTCAAAAGGTGAAGTACGTTGCCTCATGTCATACAGCGAGCAAGCAGGAGAGCTGCAGTTTGTCCTGTGTTGACATGCTGTGATTTTTTTTTTTTTTTTGAACTGTATTGCCCAAGTGAAAGGTTTCTGCAAGAGGGTAGCAGAAATTCTGGGTGTGCGTTCTCAGCAGAGATAGCACCTCCCAGTGTGGTGTAGCCATGCTGCAATCCTTCCCCCGCCCCCCTCCATTTTGCCATCGCATCAAAATTCTGGACACAGACAAACACACACACACACACACACACACACACACACACAACAGCATGTTTTTCAAACTTTCAGGGTGGGATTAGAGCCATAGACAGTCATGTGGGGATCTGACTCCCTAGGTGCAACACCTAACTGCTGTGCTCTAGGGCTGACCCTCTACAAATATTTGATTAAGAATCATTTTCTTTTATTTTCCCTTTTTTTTTTTTTGAGGGGTTTTCGCTATAGGGTGCGTGCGCTCGCCAGAAAGACAGAGAGAGACAGAGAGATAGGGAGAAATCAACCCCCAGGGGGGAATGGCCACACCGCAATCCCTTCTCTTCCATTCTCCTCTCGGTATTTTGGGCACGCATGCACACGTGCCCGGCGTGAGTTCTAAGCCACCGGTCCAGGACGCGAACCGTGATCAACTACGTGGGAATCCAGCAACATAGCCATTATGCTAACTGCTGGTTCCCATATTTTCCTAAAAAAAGTTCATCCACTACATATGTGCTACATACTTTTTATTTGATAATTTCTTATTAATATAACAATTGTCGCATGGTTTTTCAGCGCATGAACACGTAATGATTAAATCAGGATAAATATCGTACCCATCATCCTTACCACTCGTAATATTATACACAGTAAGTTGTAGTTAATTATATTCTCTTTGCTGCATAACACTGGGCATTCTAACATGTAACGTAGTAGAGCACGCCGTGATCTTATTTGAGGGTATCTGTGTGTATTTTATTATGTAGACCTCTGGAAAAAAGTTACCTCTGACGTCTCTGGCATATATATTTTCCAAGTTCACTTATTTTTTGCATGCAACTGAGGGACAGAGAGAGACAGAAAGGAAGACAGTACCCTGAACAAGGTCTCACACCACTATCCCACCGCCTTGCCCCAGCCTTCCCAGGCAGTCAAGGTCATGGCCACGGTTTGTACCAGCTGACTAGGGAACACTCCTGCAGCTTCCCAAGTGGATCAGCCTCACCGGAGAGGGCATGACTGCAGTACCACCAGTGCCTCTGGCACACATTTAAACATTTATTATCCATGCTACTGATTGGGAGAGTCAAAAATCAGCATTGTTTGGGAACAAGCAGTTAGCGTAATGGCTATGTCGCTTGACTCCCCTGTAGTTGACCGCAGTTCGTGTCCCGGACCCGGTGGCTTAAAACTCACGCTGGGCACGTGTGCGTGCGTGCCCAAGATCCGGAGAGAAGAATGGAGGAGAAGGGATTGCGGCGTGACCATCCCCCCAGGGGGTGATTTCTTGCTTTCTGTCTCTCTGTCTCTGTCTGTCTGTCTGGCGAGCACACGAGCCTTATAGCAAAAAACCTCTCCAAAAAAAAAAGAAAATCAGCATTGTTCTTTTTCTTCCTTTCCTTTTTTTTCTCTATTTTTTATATCAGGCCCAGGCACATTAGCTTACATAAGTGAACATGCTACTGTATTCATGTGAAACATAATTAAATACCAGACAGAGCTGAGGCACACCTGCTTGGCCCATGCCCAAGTCAGAGCATCATAAGTAGTTGTATAATAGCTTGGGAACACATCGTGCTAATTTCATATCATGAATGGTTTCTAACTTTATTGGTACTTTGACATATACTTATGTGATGCCCATAGTTATCATCTGGAGGGCAGGCATTTGTCGGGAAAGGAGAGCCAAGGCAAGGACTGTCGAATAGCTACGCTGTCTAACCAAACTTAACTTCACAGTTAGGGGAACCTGAGCAGAAGACAGATTATAAGACAAAGGTGATAGATAGTCCTCAGACTTCTGGCTACCACCAGGCATTGGGACCATTAAGCTTGCAGGATGGCAAAGAAACTGCCCCTGTGGCCTGAAAAGTGGACCTGGACAATCTCCTGCCTGGAGGAATCCTCACGGGACCATATCTCCCCCAACTTCCTTCCAAGGGAAGGAAAAAGAGAAAGGATAAAACAGCCAGATTAGATTAAAGGTGGAGGTTTTTTGGTTTTGTTTGTTGGTTTTTCCAGAAAAGAAGAAACCTAGCTATATAGGATAAAAAGCTAGGCCTGGCTCTTTCAATTTTTCTTTCTTTTTTTTTTTTTTCTTTTAATTTGCTAAAGATCAAGTGCACTCACTGGGGAGAGAGAGAAAGTAAGAAAGCACTCCCCCAAGGAGGGTGGCCATGCCTCAATCCCTTCTTTATTTTCTTCTCAGAATTTTGGGTGTGTGTGCAAATATACCAAGCAAGTTTTTCAAGCTGCCAGGTCAGATACTCAAACCACTCAGTTGGCCATGTGGGAACCAGCTGCCTTAACACCACTGGCTGGCTCATCTTCCAAATCTTGAGTCAGTGGGTGATTCAATTTAGAGATAAAAACATTCCAATATATCTCCTCCAAGCATCCATAACAATCTCATTGAAGCTTCTTCTCAGATTGGAAAGCAAGCTATTTACAACTTAAAAACAACACACAAAACCAGTTTTGATTTGGAAACTTATCTATATGAATCTGGACTCTTTCAAAATTTTTTATTATTATTATTTTTAAAAATTTTCTGTAGAATGTGTGTGCAAACTGGAGAGAGAGACAGAGACAGAAATTCAGGAAGCACCTTCCCAGGGGGATGACCATGCCACAATCTCTTCTCTTCCATTCTCTTCTCAGGATTTTGGGCATACATGCATACATGCACAGCATGTTTTTCAAGCTGCCAGGTCTGGAACTTGAACCACACAGTTGGCCATGTGGGATCCAGCTGCCTTAATACCATGCCATCTGGCTGGCCCTGGACTCTTTCTAATCAAGAATAATATTATAATCAGAAACAAAGCCAATGAAGTGAGTAAAATTTGTCTTTGTCTTAAGTAGTGTAGCATAAAAAAACATCTATTTTAAGATAGGATTGATCAGAACCAGTAGGTGGCATAATGATTAAGTCACAAGACTTCCATGTAGTCAACCATGGTTTGAGTCGCACACCCAGAGACTTAAAACTCACGCCAGACATGATTTTGCATGCATGGCCAAAATCTTGAGAGGAGAATGGAGGAGAAGGTATTGTGGCGTGGCCATCCCTCCAGAAGGTGATTTCTTGCTTTCTGTCTCTCTATCTCTCTCTATGTCTCTCTGGTGAGCTCATGCACCCTAGCAAACATCTCTCTAAAAAAAAAAAAAAAAAAAAGAGAGAGAGAGAGAAAATAGGATAGATCTGGGTTTGAAGCACTTTTTCCATATGCAAGTTGTATGAGTTTAGGCAAAGTGACTTAATTTCTTAATATTCGGATTTCTATTCTGTAAGTATAGCTAATAGGAATCCACAGAGTTATTCAACAGAAATAATGAAATCAATATGTGAAATATCTTAATACAATAAAGAAGATGCTGAATGGATTCATTCATCTCAATTCCCTCCCTAAAGCCCTTCCCACCTGTCACTGAATATAACACTTAAGGAACTCTATAAGAGGAAATTTTTTTTTTTGGAGAGGTTTTTTTCGCTATAGGGTGTGTGCGCTCACCAGACAGACAGAGAGAGACAGAGAGACAGAAAGCGAGAAGTCACCCCCCAGAGGGGATGGTCACGCCGCAATCCCTTCTCCTCCATTCTCCTCTCAGGATCTTGGGCATGCACGCACACGTGCCTGGCATGAGTTTTAAGCCACCAGGTCCAGGACGCGAACCGCGGTCGACTACATGGGAGTCCAGCGACATAGCAATTACGCTAACTGTTGGTTCCTTCTAAGAGGAAGTATTTTTTGATTAACTATGTTTATCCTCAATTTAGTCAGCTGTCAGTGAGGTTTAGTGATTTTAATTCCCACAAAAGTCTGGGTGCAAAAGTGTGTCATTTCATACCCAGATGAAAGGCCTGACATTATTCTGGACAGAGAGACTTTTCTGGCATCCCTGAAATCATTCTTCTACCCAGTTATATGTAAAATCATCCATTGCCTAAGTCAATCATCTTCAAAGCAGGGTGTGTTCACCTTCAAGGTTGTACAAGACATCCAACTAAGGGTCAGGAAGAAAATATTGAAACCTTTATTTATATTGATTTTTTAAATGAAAAAGAAATTAAGTTTATTTAACATGTAGATTGACTCTAGCATTATCCAAGGACTTGCATTTGTTTTTTTTTTTTTTCTTTTAATTTGCTAAAGATCAAGTGCACTCACTGGGGAGAGAGAGAAAGTAAGAAAGCACTCCCCCAAGGAGGGTGGCCATGCCTCAATCCCTTCTTTATTTTCTTCTCAGAATTTTGGGTGTGTGTGCAAATATACCAAGCAAGTTTTTCAAGCTGCCAGGTCAGATACTCAAACCACTCAGTTGGCCATGTGGGAACCAGCTGCCTTAACACCACTGGCTGGCTCATCTTCCAAATCTTGAGTCAGTGGGTGATTCAATTTAGAGATAAAAACATTCCAATATATCTCCTCCAAGCATCCATAACAATCTCATTGAAGCTTCTTCTCAGATTGGAAAGCAAGCTATTTACAACTTAAAAACAACACACAAAACCAGTTTTGATTTGGAAACTTATCTATATGAATCTGGACTCTTTCAAAATTTTTTATTATTATTATTTTTAAAAATTTTCTGTAGAATGTGTGTGCAAACTGGAGAGAGAGACAGAGACAGAAATTCAGGAAGCACCTTCCCAGGGGGATGACCATGCCACAATCTCTTCTCCTCCATTCTCTTCTCAGGATTTTGGGCATACATGCATACATGCACAGCATGTTTTTCAAGCTGCCAGGTCTGGAACTTGAACCACACAGTTGGCCATGTGGGATCCAGCTGCCTTAATACCATGCCATCTGGCTGGCCCTGGACTCTTTCTAATCAAGAATAATATTATAATCAGAAACAAAGCCAATGAAGTGAGTAAAATTTGTCTTTGTCTTAAGTAGTGTAGCATAAAAAAACATCTATTTTAAGATAGGATTGATCAGGACCAGTAGGTGGCATAATGATTAAGTCACAAGACTTCCATGTAGTCAACCATGGTTTGAGTCGCACACCCAGAGACTTAAAACTCACGCCAGACATGATTTTGCATGCATGGCCAAAATCTTGAGAGGAGAATGGAGGAGAAGGTATTGTGGCGTGGCCATCCCTCCAGAAGGTGATTTCTTGCTTTCTGTCTCTCTATCTCTCTCTATGTCTCTCTGGTGAGCTCATGCACCCTAGCAAACATCTCTCTAAAAAAAAAAAAAAAAAAAAGAGAGAGAGAGAGAAAATAGGATAGATCTGGGTTTGAAGCACTTTTTCCATATGCAAGTTGTATGAGTTTAGGCAAAGTGACTTAATTTCTTAATATTCGGATTTCTATTCTGTAAGTATAGCTAATAGGAATCCACAGAGTTATTCAACAGAAATAATGAAATCAATATGTGAAATATCTTAATACAATAAAGAAGATGCTGAATGGATTCATTCATCTCAATTCCCTCCCTAAAGCCCTTCCCACCTGTCACTGAATATAACACTTAAGGAACTCTATAAGAGGAAATTTTTTTTTTTGGAGAGGTTTTTTTCGCTATAGGGTGTGTGCGCTCACCAGACAGACAGAGAGAGACAGAGAGACAGAAAGCGAGAAGTCACCCCCCAGAGGGGATGGTCACGCCGCAATCCCTTCTCCTCCATTCTCCTCTCAGGATCTTGGGCATGCACGCACACGTGCCTGGCATGAGTTTTAAGCCACCAGGTCCAGGACGCGAACCGCGGTCGACTACATGGGAGTCCAGCGACATAGCAATTACGCTAACTGTTGGTTCCTTCTAAGAGGAAGTATTTTTTGATTAACTATGTTTATCCTCAATTTAGTCAGCTGTCAGTGAGGTTTAGTGATTTTAATTCCCACAAAAGTCTGGGTGCAAAAGTGTGTCATTTCATACCCAGATGAAAGGCCTGACATTATTCTGGACAGAGAGACTTTTCTGGCATCCCTGAAATCATTCTTCTACCCAGTTATATGTAAAATCATCCATTGCCTAAGTCAATCATCTTCAAAGCAGGGTGTGTTCACCTTCAAGGTTGTACAAGACATCCAACTAAGGGTCAGGAAGAAAATATTGAAACCTTTATATTGATTTTTTAAATGAAAAAGAAATTAAGTTTATTTAACATGTAGATTGACTCTAGCATTATCCAAGGACTTGCATGTCTAAATATCACATGAGGGATGAGTCAAATTTCTACAATACAAAGGAATTGACATTGACACATCTTCTCATACATTGATTTCATTATTTACTTGACGAGTGACTGAAAGAGTGAACCACTGATGCCTCTGCTAGTGCTAAACGCTCCCATTTTCCACTGATACATTTTACTGAGTGTGGGATAATTAAGAGACATCCTAGTAGAAATCTATATGCAAGCATATATCCTAGCATTTCTATATGCAAACAACAGGCAGACTGACCTAGAACGAAAAAAAGTTACTCCATTTTCCATAGCCACAAAAAGTATAAGATAGCTAGGAATAAATCTAGCCAAAGAAGTTGAAGACCTCCACAAGGAAAACTATGAGAAGCTAAAAAAAGAAATTGAAAATGACATAAAAAAGTGGAAGGACATGCCATGTTCCTGGATTGGGAGAATTAATATATTCAAAATGGCAATTCTACCCAAATTAATCTACATATTTAATACAATGCCAATCAAAGTACCGGACACATTCTTCACAGATCTAGAAAAGGGAATCATAAAGTTTGTCTGGAATAATAAAAGACCCTGTATTGCCAAAGCAATTCTACACAAGAAAAGTGGAGTGGGCGGCATCTCACTCCCAGACCCAAAAATATACTGCAAAGCTGTGGTAATCAAAGAGCATAGTACTGGCACAGGAAAAGACATGTGGACCAAAGGAACAGAATTGAGTCCACAGAAATAAATCCCCAAACATCAGTGTAGGCAACACAGCGGTGGTCCACATCTGCACTGCTGGCTACTCAGGAGCCTAGATCATGGCACAGAAACGTCCTGTCTAAAATTACAAAAAAAAAAAAAGAAAGAAAAGGAGATGTTACCTCGAGCAATAGAAAGTATTTTAAAAATTACATGTTTTAATTATAGGAGATAATTTGGATTATAGGAGATTATTTGGTTATTATATAATACCATTTTTTTCCAAAATCTCAGACTTGTGGCTCAAATTCACAGCTGATTCAATCCATTAAAAAATATCATTCTGGGGCCAGCAGATGGCATAACAGCTATGTTTCTGGACTCCTATGTGTTACCCATGGTTTGAGTCCCAGACCCAGTAGCTTGTAACATGCCTGGCACATTTGCATGTGTGATCAAAATCCCAAAAGAATGGAGGAGAAAAGCTTGTAGCATGGCTATCCCCCGTTGGTTGTGATTTCTCACTTTCTGAATCTCTGGCAATTGCACATGCTCTATAGCAAAAAAAAAAAAAAAAAAAAAAAAAAACACTCTCTAAAGATGATGTAGGAATAGCCAAAAGGCATATGAAAAAATGCTCAACATCCCTCATCATAAGGGAAATGCAGATCAAAACAACAATGACATTCCACCTAACCCCAATCAGAATGTCTAAGATTAAAAAAAAAAATAAGTGTTGGAGGGAGTGTGGTGAAAGGGGAACTCTCTTACACTGCTGGTGGGCATGTAAATTAGTCCAGCCACTGTTGAGAACAATTTGGGGATTCCTCAAAAATCTACAAATAGAATTACCATATGATCCAGCAATCCCACTCCTTGATATCTACCCAAAGGACAGAAGAATTCTTCACCGGAAAAGTGCTTACACATTGCTGTTTATTGCGGCACTATTCATGATTGCTAAGACATGGAATCAACCCAACTGCCCCCGTGCAGATGAATGGATTGAAAAACTGTGACACATATATTCTATGGGATACTATTCAGCAATAAAAAATAAATAAATAAATAAATAAAATAAAAAAACCAGAACCCTGGCTTTTCACAAAAAGTGGAAGAATATGGAAGATTTACTGCTGAGTGAAACAAGTCAGGCTATGAAGGAGAGATATTGGTGTGTGGAGGAGTGGGGCCTGGGAAAAGATATTTGGAAAAGGGATATGGAGACAGAGCATTGACAGTTCGGGGAGGTAATGGTATTATTTGTTGAAGATATTTTGATCAACTAGATTGGGGAGAAATGTTCACATATTGTTCACATATTTAAATGCTCACTTTGTAAGCTAAATAATGTGATTAAATGTATAAAAAAGGAAAAAAAAATAGCCTTGATTCAGACACATTCATCCTTCCAGTGTATATGAGTAATCTAAATTTCCCCTTGATTATCAGGAAAAACCATCCTAGTAGTATATTAATTCCTCCCTGTTTGTTTGATAGCATATCCTCAAAATAGCCAAGTGGCAGTTCCAGCTTCCACCTCTTCTGGATCCTTGTGTCTTCTGGTGGAAATAGTCTTCCTTCTGGAATAAGATGTCTAGACTGAGAAAGTTCAAGGTTATGAAAAATAAAGCAAAAATGTGGCCAATATATTACAGAGAAGTCACACCCTTCTCCACCCCTTGATTTTCTGGTCTGTGTGTTCTGGCTGTAAGAGAAATGACACCAAAGATTGGTCACTGGTTCATATCATATATTGTATCTTATAAGACACTACCATAGTCCCACAAAAAGTTTTTTCTCAGCCAGTCTTATAGTGGAATATTCATTGTCCGTTGTAGTATCTTTCAACTGCTTTGAGTGAAAAAAAAAAAAAAGGTAAAACCAATGAATTCCATGGGCTGAGGTATTACAGTACTTTAATATAAAATGAGTCCCTGGTCAAAAATGATGTAGTGTGGATTATTGTAACAATACATAAAGTCCACATAGTGGTGCTAGCAGAACTTTGCAGTGGGGAAGACAAAGCATAGTCCAGAAAAATCAAAGTGCTTTCTATTATGGACAAAGTCCAAAGTAATCCACCCAACACCAGACAGCTGACTAGTTCTCCTCAGAAAAAGATGCATATTTGGGACTTGTAGTTGGTCCCCTGTCTGATTAGATACTCAGCAGAAAATACAGCTAATCATTCTTGGTGACAGGAATCTCCTAATTTTGAGCTCAGCTATAAACTCTATTCCTACTGCTATGGATAACTCATGATCCCACCAAGCAAGGATTGAGATGACAGGGCAAAGAAGCTGGCTTATATCCATAGTATTAAGTCATCTTGACCACATGATAATTGAGAGTCTCCTCTACAGTGTTTTCCCCTGTTAAACATTCACACAGGATACTTGAATCTTCGTGCTTTGAGCTCATTCCATGAGTTCCATTCACAAACCTCTTCCCCAGACTTCATTTCTTCCAAATCCCTTACTATCCAGATGAACCTTTAGGCTCTATCCACAAATCAGTAGTGATCCATACTTTTGCCACATCTTCCTCAGACAAAGTAAGCAACCATAAGGTACGCCACTTACTAGAAGGACTTCTCCCATCTCCCAGGCAATGATTTCTTGCTTTCTGTCTCTCTGTCTCTCTAGCAAATACATGCGCCTCTCTCTTAAAAAAAGGGTGGTGGTGGAGGAACCAGCACATGGCATAATGGTTACATCCCTGGACTCCCTTGTAGTTGATCGTGGTTCAAGTCCCAGACCTAGAAGCTTAAAACTCATGCTGGGCATAAGATCCTCAGAGGAGAGTGAAGGAGAATGGATTGTGGCATGTCCATACCCCGCAGGGGTGTGATTTCTTGCTTTCTGTCTCTCTGGTAAGTGTACACACCCTATAGCAAAAATCTCTCTTTAAAAAAAAAAAAAGAACTTTTCAGTGTGCTTCAGGGCCACTTCTTAGAATGAGCTCTAATGACTCTCACTCTCTTACAGTCCCCTCCCTTTTGAGTGTGGGTGTATTCTGTAAATATGATATCACTCTTGAGATTATGGTCATTTACATGGCACAAGGCAGAGTATCCAGATGAGCCTGATTTAATCAGGTGAGCCCTCTAATAAAAACAGAGACTATTCTGCTGATAGACAGAAGAAGGCATAGAGATTTCCAGGGTGAGCCACTGCTGGCTTTAAAGATGGAGGAGACCATGTGGGAAGTACTGTGGGTGGCCTCCAGGAACAGAGAGAAGTCTTTTTGCCATAAGAGAAGTGCAGACTTCAGAATGACTGAGAGGAGCTAGATCCTGTCAACAAAATGAATGAGTTGAAAAAGTAATTCTTTCCCAAGGTTTCCATAAAAGATCTTAGCTCAGCTGACAAATCGATTTTTGCCTTGAAAGAGCCTATGTAGAGAACCCAATCAAGCCAATCAAGCCTACCTGGACTTCTGGTGAACAGAACTGTGAAACAATAACCAGGTTGTATTTTAAAAAGTTAAATTTGTGATAATTTCTTAGATAGTAATCAAAAATATACAATTCCCAAATGCGGTTGTAATTGTTCAGGTGTCTTCTTTGAGGTACTAGAATGTCATGTTGTTCTTTTTATTTCATAGTCAGTTAATCACAGGGAATTCCCATGAGACCAGAGGCATGGTGGAATAAAGGAAGGCAATGAAGCAGAGTATGTATTAGTTTGCTACAGCTCTCATAACAAAATACTGCAGTCTGTGCAGTTTAGACAACAGAAATATAGGCACTCACAATTCTGGATGCTGAAGTCCAAGATCAAGGCAGTGGCAAATTTGGTCTCCCCTGACGTCTTTCTCCTGGTCTTATAGATGACCACCTTCTCACTTCAACCTCACGTGGTCTTTTCTCTCTGTGCTCACTACTCTGGTGTCTCTTTACATGTCCCAACTTCCTCTGCTTATAAGAAACCCAGTCAGATTGTATTAGAACCCATACTAACAGCCTTAATTTAACTTAGTATCTCTTTTTTTTTTTTTTTTGAGAGGTTTTTTTCTTATTGGGCGCGTGTGCTTGCCAGAAGGACAGAGAGAGACAGAGAGATAGAAAGCGAGAAATCACCCCCCAGAGGGAATGGCCACACCACAATCCCTTCTCCTCTCAGGTTCTTGGGCACGCACGCACACACGCCTGGCGTGAGTTTAAGCCACCAGGTCCGGGACTTGAACTGCAGTCGACTACATGGGAGTCAAGCGACATAGCCATTCCGCTAACTGCTGGTCCCATAACTTAGTATCTCTTTTAAAAAGGCTCTTTCTTCAAACACAGTCACATTCTGAGGTACTAGGGATTAAGACTTCAAAATACAGATTTTGGAGGACATAATTTAGCTCATGACAAGGTCCATGGAAATCTGAACCACTTGCTGAAAGTTATCTGTACCTCTAGAGCTGCTGAAGACTGATCTTCTGTCTGCTTTTATTATTATTAATGAAAAGTGAAAGCACATGACAACTTCCTTTTGAAGATGAAATTACAAATTGAAATTTATGCTGAATGTGTTTATCCACTCTTATTCATGCAATGTTCCTAAAGATTAAAGTATAGGAGAGTGATCTTACAAAGCTGTTGGTGATGAACAGCTACTGAGCATTCCCAATTTGATGATTTAGTAAGTTGGGTAACAACCAGTCCATGAGAGGTGACTTAAGATCCACAGAAACTTGGTGTCACACTGATGAATATTCAGTTTCTATATGGACTCACTAGCAAGACAGGAGTTGGTTTTTTTCCGAATGAGAATAGCTATCTGCAGAACAATATGGCTTTACTCTAAAATTCTCAGGATCTATGCTGTGATTTTTCTATCAGAACTTCCTGCAGGCTCCATACATCATTCTTATTAGCCATAAATACGGAATCCACGCTAGATCATATAGCACAATTGGCCGAGCTGCTTACAGGGAAGCTTTGACTTGCCATCAAGTCCTCCTGTTCTTGACCCCATGCAAAACTGGCAGCTTGATGTGAAAATGAGTCAGAACAGCATGGTCAAACATTTAATGTGTTTCTTTCCAAATCCAAAAAAAGTTCACTTGAATCTTCAAGCTTTGAGCTCATGGTGTCTATTTTGAAGATAATGATGCAAAATTAAGAACTATATACTTAATGTATCTGAATATTTTTAAAGGCTAATGTGCAAGTCTGATGTTACAAACTAATTAAATTTGCTCCAGCTCTTGAAAAAAAAAATTAAAAAGGATGTTTCAATTTGCATAACCAGAACATTATCCTCACTTTATCAGAGCGATAGTGATGAGATTTTAGAGTAATCTATTCAAACTTCTACGCCTGCCTACAACAGAAACTATATGTATTAATGTAAATCAGCAAGCTTATATTTTGGTAAAAGTGAAACAGAAAGTCCGATCAGCCTGCTGTATAAACAACGAGCACAGATGGTAAACAATCTACCTGAAATGGCATAGATGCTTAGTCAAGGCTAAGTACTAAAGCCTCTAAAATCAGGACTACAACTAGCCTATATAATGTCTGGGTGCTAATCAGAAATGGGCTTGCTGATCGCCTTGTAGATTCAGGCCCACAGCAGGGAGCATGACCTGGTGAGTAGAGTCTATGTTATATTTTAGTTCCACCCACCTGCTCAATCAGGTACCATTGGGCATGAGTACACAACCATTTGTTTTAATAGTCCTGACAAAATTCATGCATGAATTGTAGAGAGACACAGCGATGTAATTAGGAAATACTGTGACAAAGTGCATGCATCTCTAATTCTTTCCTGGGTTGCTGGGCTCCTTATCCTCGGTGCATGGGGAGCTGAGAGTATACTTTATACATGCAGAAAGAGAGATAAAGTCTCTACTGCTCTTGGCACTCAAGTACTATTTGTTGGAAAGGATCTTGCTTGAATTGATTCTCTTTTTCTTTAACTTGACCTTGTCCAGATTAGTGCCTTTCTTTTTTTTTTAATTTATCTTTTTTCTTTTTTTGCTATAGGGTGCATGTGCTCACCAGAAAGACAGAGAGAGACAGAGAGACAGAAAGTGAGAAATACCACCCCCCCGCAG
>NW_006159617.1:5438546-5447488 GCF_000334495.1 Tupaia belangeri chinensis | reverse complement strand
AAATCACCCCCCCCCCCTCAGGGGTAATGACCATGCCGCAATCCCTTCTCCTCCATTCTCCTCTCAGGGTCTTGGGCACGCATGTACACGCGCCTGGCGTGAGTTTAAGCCACCGGGTCCGGAACTTGAACCACAGTCGACTACATGGGAGTCCAGCAACATAGCCATTACGCTAACTGCTGGTCACAGCTCCTTTCTTAAAAATATTGCAACCACATCATATAAATAATGAAAATAAAATATATTTAAAAAACCAATTACTTTTGTTAATCACTTAATCGAGTACTTATTTGATTCCTGATATGTTCAATTCTGAAATAGGCTTGATGGAGACCTAAAAGTCTTCTTAGAAATAACACCATCTGGTACCAGCAGTTAGCGTAATGGCTATGTCACTGGACTCCCCTGTAGTCGACCGCAGTTCATGTCCCGGACCCGGTGGCTTAAAACTCACGCCGGGCGCGTGGGCGTATGTGCCCAAGATCCTGAGAGGAGAATGGAAGAGAAGGGATTCCAGTGTGGCCCTCTGCCCTAGGGGGGTGATTTTTCACTTTCTGTCTGTCTCTTTCTGCCTCTCTGGAAAGAGCAAGCATGCAATAGTAAAAATCTCTCAAAAAAAAAAAAAAAAAAGATTTTCACAATGTAGCTGGGAAGATGTTATTGATGCAGGAAATGATAGGATAATTCTGCCCTTAAGCATTTATGTTCCCCAACTGGCAAGAAATATAAGAATGACATTGTTTTGAATATTCCAGTAGTTATTTCTATTTTTTCCTCTTACCTTCAAAAGATATAGTTTCATTTCACCAGTTCTTTGGTATATAAGAAAAATTCATGGCCCTAAATATTTTTTTTCCTACATCAAAGTTTCATTCAAGCTAAAACTGTGAATCCAGTCCCTGCAGTGAATCTGGGTAAGACTGCTTCCTAAGTATATATTAAGTTTAGCCAGAGGGAAAAGAAGCTAGGAACAAATTTGAACTTCCTGGAATATTATATCCAGAAGTACCCCATGCATCACTAAGTTTTCTGAGATGTCAAGACATGCAGCCCCTATAAAATTTCTAGAGCCTGCGCCTCTACTCATGTCCACAAATATAAATCACTTGCAGAGACGGATCCCTGCATGGCCTCTGCTCCATCCCATTCATCACTAGGCAAGCAGGCTGGCTGCTTTACAGATACTCTCATCCTGACCCAGAGGCACCACCTTAGCTGAGAGGTGAATAAACTCCTTCCTCCCTCACATTTCCAGAACACTATTTTCCAGAATGACTTCTTGTGAAACTTCCTCTTCACATCCCCGGCTGCATATACATTGGACAGCTTGTTTGGAAATGTGTACCTCTATGTTATCTAACACCAAGAAAATGTTCAACTGTGAAAGAAAACAAAAGTGAAAGAGACTCTGAGAGCTTATCAGGTAGAGAGAACTGGATTCCTTTTGCCTTTTTTTGTTGTTGTTAATAAAAAGTCAAAACACATGGCAGCTTCTTTTGAAGATGAAAGAGCAAACTGAAATCTGTGCTGAGATTGTCCTCTCTTATCCATACAATGGTCCTCAAGATTGAGAGTATCTAAGAATCACCTAACAAAGTTGTTTAAAACGTGAATTTGCAGGCCTCCTGATAATACACAAATTGAACCCATGAATTAGCATTTTTATACTGCACCGCAGGTAAGATGACATTGCAAGTGATTCTTGGACTGCACTTTGAGAACATTAGCTATACAGTGATTGCTATTGATGCTATGTCTTGTTGTTGCTACTGCTACAACTGTATTTTCAAACAGTTGTTCTCTGCCTACCAAATGCTCACTCATTGTTTGTTGCCGGTGGTGCTGAATTTTAAATCTTAGACATGGTTTCCAGGATAGAGCATTAATCAGGGCCAGGAAACCTGAAGCCCAAATGTTACAGCTAATTGTGTAAGCTCAGGTCAGCCAGTTTCCCTAGTATTTTGTTGAAAGGAACTTTTCAGCTTAAAATATTTAAGAATTATGAACTTCCATTACAATAACCAACTAATCTATGTTCTCTTTATTCCATCTTTCTGAAGGTATTGGAGAGCTCCAATTTCTGGTGATGTAGCCACTACTAATTATAAATGTTGATTTGAGCCAATTACTTAATCTCCTCAAATCTTATTCTCTTCATTTGCATAAAGAAGAGATTCAACCTCCCTTGTTTACCTTATAGGGTTAATGTACATCTCAAATAAGATTAAGAACATAGCATTTATAAAGTACTATGTAGCTCTCCAAGTTCAGCAATACAACTGTAGGTCATAGATCTGGATTTGTTTAATAAATATCCCCCTTTTTTTTGGAGAGGTTTTTGCTATAGGGCGCGTGCGCTCACCAGAAAGACAGAGAGACAAAAGAGAGACAGAGAGACAAAAAGCGAGAAATCACCCCTCAGGGGGGACGGCCATGCTGCAATCCCCTCTCCTCCATTCTCCTCTCAGGATCCTGGGCACCACGCACACATGCCCAGCGTGAGTGTTAAGCTACCGGGTCTGAGACGCGAACCGCGGTCGACTACGTGGGAGTCTAGCATAGCCATTATGCTAACTACTGGTCCCAATAAATATCTCTTAAAGAAAGACTGATTCCATTGGATTCAACATAGAATGAGAGGTTAGAAAAATGTAGGGCCAGCAGGTGGCATGGTGGTTGAAGCTCTGGACTTCCACATGGCCAACTGTGGTTTGAATCTCAGACCTGGAGGTTTGCTTTGTCACCTTCTCTCTCTCTGTGTATCTCTTTCTGGTGAACTTGTATGTAACAAACTAAAAATAATGATAGTAATAATAAATAAAATTAAATAAATAACGAAGGTTACCAGTATAGAAAACATTCTTGGGAGTTTTCTTGTGATAGGAGCAGAGAAATAGGCCAGTCACTACAGGAGTATGTTGAGACAAAGAGGAGGGGACCTTAGTAAGGTGAGAGATATTACAAAATATTTAAATGTTAATAGAAGTGATCTGTAGAGGAGATACCCAGATGAAAGGATAAAATCATAGGAGACTGTCTCCTAGTCAGTAAGAAAGAGAGGAATCCATAATATTATGTTAAAGCAGTAACAATTTGTCTGTTGCAACAAAGGAAGGGAGAGTAAGGTGCAGATGCAAGGGAGTTGATAGATTTTTGGTGGGTAATGAGGAAGCTCTTTTTAATTGATTGCCTTTACCCAGTTAAATAAAAATCAAGATCATTACCTGAGAGTGAAGAAAGAGATGGAGGTGTTGGAGGTTTGATGAGAAGAAGATGCAATTTTTTTTTTCCTTAGGGAGTAGGGAGGGATCAACTGACAGAGGAAATGCCAACGCTAAAGTTTCACTTAAAGTTTAAAGTCAAATTTCAAGAGAGACCATTCCATATAGTTGTGTGTTTTTCTTTAGGTGCTTAGTTCAGGTACAAAATAGGTGTGAAATTGGATTTTTCAGAGTTGGAGATTTTTGGTTTGGTTGCGCATTTGTTCTCTAACCAGGGGAGTGTAATGGACTGAGCAGGACAGAGGGATACAGCTGTATGCAACAGAATGATTGAGACAATAATGATAGGTCATTCTATGTAAGTTTAACAAAATCTATCCATGGCCTGGTAAGCTTGACAAGCTTGAGCTGAAGTTTTATCATTAGAGGAAATAAACTAGAAATTAGGAGATGGTAGCCAGAGAGTGCAATGTTTGAATGAAGGAAGTGGCAATCACAAGGTACAGGGAAAAACCATGGAAGTAGATGATTGAGGAGTGGGAGAAATATAATGGAACTTGAGTAGGCCAAGGAACTGAGGGATCAGGGCACTGGATGGATCATCGATATCAGTGTTCGATTTCTCCAAATGTTTCATAGTAGAAATGGCTGAAGGAAGTGACCAGGGAGATAAAAAAGGAATGAGTAAAATAGTCTTTTGGCTTGTGCTTCAAAGCATTGTATTTGTGAGGTGATGACAGAAAGGGGAGCTAGATGAATGGTGCTCCCAAAGGGACCCTGCGGAGTGGAGAAAACAGTCCAGTCCCAGTAGCAAGCACATGATTTTATATGGAAATACAAGTTTTCATTTCTCTTGAAAAAAATTAGAAATTCTATCACAAGGGACCTCATTTCTTAAAATTAACAAATAGTGGGAACTGAGTCTAGCCTCTCCCTTTAGGAGAATCATACAGTCTCCATTTTTTTCATCATCCTTATCACATCCTGTCTTCTCCCTAAAACAGAGATCACTCAATAACTATGTTGTCTAAAATTAGACTGAAGCTGTAAATAAATCTTTTGTTGTATTCTTGTTTCTATCTGCTCCATCTTATTAGGCATTTGATCATGAGACACCCCCCTCCCCTGAATATGACTGATAAGCTTGTCCCAATCAAAATCTGCCAGGAGTTATTTCCCATAGACCTTAAAAATAAGATTTCTTTTATGTGACAATTTGAAGCTCTGAAATCCTGTTGAGGGACCAGCAGATGGCATAGTGGTTACATCACTGGACTCTCATGTAGTCGACTGCGGTTCAAGTCCTGGATTCGGCGACTTAAAACTCATGAAGGGTGTGTATGCATGCATGCTCCAAATCCTGAGAGGAGAATGGAGAAGGTATTGTGGTGTGACCATCCCCCTGTTGGGAGATTTTCAGCTTTCTATCTCTCTGGCAAGCACATGAGCCCTATAGTAAAAATCTCTCTTGAGCCTTGATGGCACAGTATGAAATGAAACTCAGAAATAATCAAGCAATTTAACTTTGACCCAAGAAGAAAGTATTTGTGGGACCAGCAGCTGGTGTAATAGCTACGTCACTGGACTCCCATGTAGTTGACCATGGTTCGAGTCCCAGACCTGGTGGCTTAAACTCACTCCAGGCGTGTGTGTGTGCATGCCCAAGATCCTGAGAGGAAAACGAAAGAGAAGGGATTGTGGTGTGGCCATCTCCCCTGGAGATGTCTCCGTCTCTCTCTGTTTCTCTGGCCAGCACACGTGCACTATAGGGAAAAAAAAATCTCAAAAAAAAAAAAAAAAAAAAGAAGAAAGTATTTGTTCAAAACATGGGTGTTAGGAAGAGGAAATAGAGCCCAATGTGCATCTTCCTCCTTAAGGCAGATGTTACTCTTGAGAAAGTCCAGAGATCTGGGCTCCTTTCTTCTGGTAGATTTTTTACTTTGCACTATCTGCCAAGACAAACACACTTTGGATGTACCTCTAAGATAAGTAAAGGATACAGCAGGAGTTTCAATCTTTTGCTCTGTCTTAAGAGTATCCTTGACATTACTCCAAAGTCAAAGTGATAGTAAAGCAAAAAGAAAAGTTCCTTAACCAAGATTGAGGTATTTTTCCAGTTCTTCACATGGACCAGTCTTCTAGTTCTGATCTCGTTCCTCTGGAAGGTACAGACCTCTATCTCTTTAAAATTTGCATTCTTAGAATGTGCTCCCAAAAAGTGGTTCATCAAGATAGGTCAACCTTGAGATATTTATTTAAAATTCCCCATAATAGTTCAAGAGCTTTTCTAGAAGTCTTAAACATAATTAAAAAGTTCCTTTGCATGCTCAGTTGACTGAGGTTAAATTCTGGGGTATAGCTCATGTAACCATATAATTTATTGTCCAAATTAGAATACTTTTGAGAAATAAAAGAGTGCTGTAGGAATGCTCTAGTAATGCTTCTGAGACAACAGGTGTGCACAGAACTTCCAGGTGAACTGAATGGCATAATCCCCTTTGTTACACGTAGATCAGCTCACAAGACTCTAACACGTGTGCCCAAGGACCTAAGCAAGACAAAAAAGATCTAGCACAATTTACCCTTCTAGCAGGATTTACAGAGCTACCCTGGGTTTCCTCCCTCTCATTGGTCTCAACTCAGAGATGGGTTTTGCAAAACATATATTTAACAAACTAACTTTATTTGATCTTTGTGAAAGGCTTAGAAGGGATTTAGAGGAGCAATGGTAATGAGTTCTTCAGCCTACCCCTAAACTGTTCATCTCCGCCTCCCTTGTCTCCTCCCCACTCCACCCCACCCATCCTGCACCTCCCTCTAGAGTAACCTTGTTCCCAGACTAGTGTAATTGGCAAGATGCTTTGTTGTTGGTTTGCCTTGCTGATGCCTCATTATTGGAAGGTTGCCAATGTTAGCATACCAGCTATATGCACCAAGGATCTGATCTGAGATGGGAAATCCTGTTGTATATTCCTGTGCAGGAGAGAGTGCACTAAACAGCTCTGAAGAGGAGCTAGATAAATGTTTGAATCAAAAGCAACTGAAGGGTAACTGCTAATTCAAAAGAAGAGATGGTCCCAGCTGACTTTCTTGGCTCCCTTCCATCCTAGATTTTCCTACACTCCTTTGTTATCTGTGGTTTAATCCTCAAATTTAGTTCTGGTCCTGTCCATGAGGCAACACTTCTAAGTGCTAACATATTGGCTCAATTATTCCAAAAGAAGGGAAATAAAAATGTTTTTTCTTCTTGCAGCCACCAGAACTTTAGACAGCTTTCCTGAAAACACATGCATACAAATGGTTCGCCCCTGGCCTTCATGCTAGAGATTTTCTTCTTCAGAAGATGCAGCAGGAGCTGTGATAAAAATATGAGAACTGTAGAGAAAATCAGTTTCACTTGTTCATATGCTTTGAAAGTTTTTCCTTGAGATAATTTTCGACCCTTATTCTACCTTCTCTGACATTACCACAGAAGCCCCATGTTCTTTGTGGTTGGAGTTCTTAAAATACCATATTATACAAAACAGTTTTTCTTTTTCTCTATCAAGCAAAGAACCATATTCTTGGGTTGTCAGGAAAGGCAAAACACATTTTCACAAAGAAGAACAGAAAAATATGTCATGACTTTCCTGACAACCTAATCATTTTTTACCTCAGTTCATGAGACCAGTAATAAATGTTTAAAATGTCTTAGTCAAATCTTAGGAACCTTTTATTCAAAATTTCAGATTCTCAGGTATACATATTTGTGTATATATGTGCATTCATGTTTCCTGGAGGTTAGGAATAAAGATTCTACTCAGGATTTTTATGGGACAAGTGATCGTTTTCTTTCAGGAGTGAATTGCTTATTGAAGGTTGAACAAGACTTTTTTTTTAATATGCTAACTAGTTTTTATTATATTTATTAAAATCTCCCAAGCTACTTTTGTTTGTCTTCCACCCTCTTCCTTCAATGGAAAGCGAAGACACAAAGGACAACCAAAGCCCTGAATTGCCCTTGATAAATATGGCCCATGTAGCATTCCGTACAGCTTAGAGCTGAGACCATTATTTCTGTGAAGCCTGTTATTGTTCATTAGCACAAAGAGTGTGTAATAAATATAATGAAAGATTGCTAGCTTTACTCTATCTTTGTCATCTAAAGCAGTTCCATGAATAACTACAGGGATTTGTCTCCAAATGACTTATTTGCTTCCTTTCTAATAAATAACATGTAATTAGGGTAATATATTGTTTCCTAGTTGTGTTAGCAATGTAGTGAAGGGGAAACAAATGCACAATTTTAGATATGGAAGAATAGTAGATAATTTTTATATTATCCCTTGAAGTATTTAGACTCATTATGCATAAGTTAAACTGCTGGGAGGTCTAAGTACAAAGCAAGAACTGAGATTCTACATTTAATGAGTTTCTTTATTACTCAGGGCATGAATTACTACTCTGGTACTATAAAACTGCAGCGAGTGCTCTGCATCTCAGATCAGATTCTCTTTGAGGAATGCGCTCGTCAGTGAACTGTCAGCGATGGGATGGACTAATCTGATTTAGAAAGGATTAGGTTGGGAACTGTGCCTCTGAATGTCAAGGTATCTACATCTCTCTACAGAGGAGTGGAATGTTTAACTCTTCATATTCAGGGCCAGTAATGTTAAGAGCGCCTAGTGAGACACAAGGTCACATCTATTACTGAGCATCAAGACAGAAATAAATTACACCAATGGCCTCTTCAAGTCCTCTGAGAGAAATCCATCTTCAGTCCCATGATACACAGGGGATATTACCAAAGCTTCACCCCAGAATTCAGGACATTTTTCAGAAAAAGAAATAAATAAAAAGAAGATGGTGAGTGCTAATTTTCAGATTAAAAATTTAACAATATGCAACTAATCTAATCTGTTTGACAACACTTCACACTTCACCAAACAGGACTGACTAAGAATCTGCTGAATATCTGGATCTAGGACAAGAAAGAGGGAGGCATTAAGAACTGTGTATCACTGAACCGAAGCATGGTCTGTGGAGTCTGTGTTACTCCAGATGCTCTGTAATTTGGGGCTAGTTGCTTGTGAGAGCTAGATTGCCCATGAATAAAACAGAAGTTGGTTCAACACAGTCTCTCCTCTCTAAATCTTGAAAGGCAGAAAGCACTGGAGGGCTACTCTTTGCTTAATTCTTCCCAACCCACAAGGTGTATAGACATGTATTCGGCAAATATTAAAGAAGGGAACTTCAAAAAGTTCATAGACAAATGGAAGTAAAATATGAGTTTGCTTTGGTACAAAAAAAATCCATGCATAGTTTTTGCATAATATGCATTTCCAATTAATTTTTTAAAGACAACTCCTCCATCTTTACACCCCAGACTAAATGGGAAGTTATTTGGAAAAGATTATAGGAGCTCCTACATGGCTTCAATGTGAACGTAAGGACATAGTTTCTGTGAGTTGGAAGTAGAATTGGATCAGGGACCCTTGAGAAGTAAGAGTGAACAAGGTTTTTGAGTGCTTCCTGTGTGCTAAACTTTGATCTAATTTCTCCACACATATTGACTTTTAAGTCCTCATAGTGATCTTGTAAACAGCCATGGCTACTCTTAATTACAGTTGAGGAGAAAGAGAGAAGTATTAAGGCTTCCGTCCTATACTGAGGACGTTCCAGATAAAGATTACTTTCTTTTTTTTTTTTTTTTTGGGGCGAATTTTTTTCTATAGGGGGCCT
>NW_006159617.1:5416614-5438515 GCF_000334495.1 Tupaia belangeri chinensis | reverse complement strand
AGGGTGCCTGTGCTCACCAGAAATACAGAGAGAGACAGAGAGACAGAAAGTGAGAAATTGCCCCCTAGGGGGGATGGCCACATAGCAATCCCTTCTCCTCCATTCTCCTCTGGGGATCTTGGGCACACATGCACACATGCCTGGTGTGAGTTTAAGCCACCAGGTCAGGAACTTGAACCACGGTTGATTACATGGTAGTCCAGCGACATAGCCATTACACCAACTGCTGGTCCCCAGATAAGGATTTCAACACAATAGTCTGGCTGAAGAGCAAATGTTTTCAAGCCACTCTGGTATCTCCCAGAAGGTAAGCATCGCCTATTTCCTCAGCTTACCTTTCCACTAGGTTAGAAATGGAGCTAATTCTAGATCAAAACAAGTTGCATCAAGAATGTTGAACACTAACACTTTTCATTGTACAAAACAAAAAGCAGGAGGCATCATGTCTATTAAAAATAAAGACAGAAAAAAATGAGGCTAGCTTCTTGGTCTTGTGGTTAAGGCAGCAGGATTCTGCATGGCTAACCAAGCAGCTCAAGTCCCAGACCCAGCAGCCTGAGAAAGAGCCCCAGCATAAGTGTAGACATCCCCCAGATCCCAACAGGATGGAGAGATGGAGGAAGGATTGTGATGTGACTATTCCCCATGTGAGGGGGGTGCTTTCTCCTCTTCCTATCTCTGGCAAGCTCACATTCTCTCTAGCAAAGAAAAGAGGGGGAGCAGGTGACATAGTGGTTGGGGTGCTGGACTCCCACATGACCAACTACAGTTCGAGTCCCAGACCTGGCAGCTTAAAATTCACGCCAGGCACATGTGCGTGCATGCTCAAGCTCTCAAGAGGAGAATGGAGGAGAAGGGATTGCAGCATGGCCATCCTCCCCCCAGGGTGGTGGTGGTGGTGGTGATTTCTTGCTTTTTCTCTCTGTCTCTGTCTTTCTGGTAAGTGCATGCACCCTATTGCAAAACAAAACAAAACAAAACAAAACCTCTCTCTAAAAATATAATAATAATTCTAATTTGAGACTGAGGATTCCAAATATCCTCCTCATGTCTGGAACTGTAGAACAACACATCAAAGATATAAAGAAGTATGTCTGTAAAAGAATGTATTTCAACAGAAAAATTTATCAACAAAAGACCAGACAGAGAGCTGAGGGAAGCTTCCTTCTCAAGTCCAAAGTGGAAAGTTTGCCTCCATTTATGTGGAGATTTCAAAAATGTGTGGGAAAATGAACTTAAAGTATGAGTTTATTTTGATGCAAAAAAGAGAAAAATTTGAAATCTACTCATAGCTTTTTTCATCATATGCATTTTCCATGGACTTTTAAAAGAACCCTCATATTGTACGGAATCGATCAAGAGTAGGTTTGGGTAAAAGGTAGAAAAAGCAACCAGTTTTCTAAGCAAGTAAATTGGAAAACATAAAAAGGCATGTTAGAACACATCCTTTAATAATACATGCTGGAAAAGTAATTTCTATTAATTAGTGTGTGCATTATTAATAAAGTATTTAGAACTCTTACCTTAATGTAGATGTTATCAGGAAATTAAAGTGCTACTAATTCCACCCTAAAGGTTGATAGCTAAATATTCAAAAGATAGCATGCAAGTCTTGACAAGCTGCAAATGCACAACTTAACATGAAGGAAAAAGCTTGGTGGCTCAGGAAGGACATGTTCAATTTTCAGTAATGCATGCTCCATTTTTACTATCATCAAGCATGTGCACCAGCTACTCGACTTTTCCCTTAGAAATTCTTCTAGCACTTTCACTAAGTCATTCTTCCTGTAACTTTGCACACCATTAGCTCTGCATTCGTGGGATGTCATTAGCATTTCCTTTCACATTTAGCTCTTAGTATGGGAAGGAAGCCTACTGAAAGGACTCACTTTATGCATAAGCAGATTTAAGGGATTCCCTGGGACCCAAAATTTCCTTCTCATCAATGCCTAAAATTACTCTTCTTAATTTGGCTTGCTGCCACCAATCTTTCCTCATTCCAGTCCTCCTACATATCATTATCAGATTTTCATTTTCCTTGGGTGCTCATATCTAACATGGAGGACTCAGGTCCTTTCTGGTGTGTTATCTGGGCATTATAGTCTACACAAGTCCTCTGGCTCCAAACAAGTGGATTCTCACCCACCGAGTTCTACCTCATTCATGCCTTCCTGCTCATAGATAAACTCTATAACCCTAGCTAGAATATTCTGTGCCTTTCTAAAGCTCATTCATAGGTTGCATTCACCTCGGATTCCCTTTCCCCCATGAGATGGTGTTGACTCCCTCTTTGGATCAACCATTGTGCTTGTCTCAATGATGGGTTTTGCAATTGACAGTGTAACATACTTTATTATAATGACTATGATTGTCATTATTATTATTAATACTACCTACATGCCAAGCACAATTTCAAACACTTGACCTATACTATTTCATAACATTCTCACCACAGCCCTATGTGATAGGAATTATTGTTCCCTCCATTCTACAGATGAGGAAACTATGACACACAAAGGCTAAACAACTTGACTAAGATCACAAGGCTAAAAAGGGACAAAACTATCATTTGAACCCAGTCCAGCTGAGCTAGGAGTCTGCACTTACCATTATGAACTCCCCTTCTCCTGTTTGAATTTTGTGTGATTATTTGGAATGTTGTCATTTCACTTTTGTGGACTTATTCTTTGTCCATCCAAAGAAAACGGAAGTTTCTGAAATCATGGACTGTTTCTGATAGTTTTCCTCCTTCACAATGCCTTACATACTTGGTACTCAATAAGTGACCATTACAGTTGCTATTGCTCTTTTCATTATCATTATTAACAATTGATTGTCTTTATTCTAAGCATCATCCTCTTCCTACAATCATCTTTAAAAATGCAGTCCTCTGGGACCAGCAGGTGGCATTTGATTATAACATTGGACTCCCACATGGCCGACCGCAGTTTGAGGCCTGGAGCCAAAGGCTTGAAACGCACTTTGGGTGTGTGTGCACTTGTGCCCAAAATCTCAAGAGGAGAATGGAGGAGAAGGGATTGTGTGTGACATGTCCATCTCCCCTCACTTTCTGTCTCTGTGTCTTCCTATCTCTCCAGTGAGGGCATGTACCTTATAGCAAAAATCAAAAAAAAAAAATTAAATAAATAAAATAATAAAATAAAATAAGATGCAGTCCTCCTTCAGGCCCTGAAAATACTAATATGTTTCCCCAATATCTTTATGTAGACTCCGTTACTAGTTCTGGTGCCCTGAGAAAGGAGTAAAAGGTATAGGAAGCCTTAAAAAGCCAAGCAGAAATGACTACTGAAGGCAAGTCATCTATATCCCAATTATTCACTTAGAACCAGCTCTGTCTTGTGACATATTGTTCTCAATTAATTGTACAATCACTAATAAGAAACATTAACTAATAGGTATTAATATTAATATATGATGAATAGTTGTTGACCCTAGTCTGTGTGGCTTGTCTTGTGACCATCTGAATTTAATTTTAGAAACTCCACATTTGTGCCTACGGAAAGCCTTATGAAGACCCCAGGAGCCAAGGGTGTAGAGTGCATATGGAGAGAATAATGTTCATTATCTGATTAAACCCCAGTTCCTCCCAGGGAGGTTAAGAGACAGCTGGCAAATTTTATCCCTCATTTGCAGATGGAGACTCTTTGGCTTACAGTAATTCCATAATATGCCTTAAGTCCAGAAGGGAGCAAACAGAGAGTTAAGAATGAGCAGCAGAGTCTCTGGTGCTGCCCGACATCCACCTGTAGCTACTGCGTAGCAAAGAACCTAAGAGCACCGCAGCGAGGCCCAGTACGATCAGTGCTGCCAGAAAATTTAGCGCTGTTATGCCTCTCTCAAAGAATCTATTCTCTATGCTAGCACCTAACATCAGTAGATGCATTTATTTATTTACTTATTTAGTTATGGGTGTATGCACTCACCAGAGAAAGAAGGAAAGGAGAAAGCACTCCCCATGGGGCATGGTCATGCCCCTGTCCCTTCTTTTTTCTTAATCTCTTCCTCCTTTTGGGATTTTGGTCATACACATGCACTTGGCATGTTTCTCAAACCTCTGGTTGGTACTCAAGCCACATGGCTAATCATGTAAGATAACGACTGCCTTCACCACCAGGCCACGGAGCCAGCACTACTGTTCTTTATATCTTCACCACACATGTGGTAAGCTCAGTTATAATACACAGTCGGGCCTCTGCATCTGGGGTTCTGCATCTGGAAATTTAACCAATCGCTGATGTTACTAACAAAGATGATGAAATGGGGGAAGAGATGGCTCACTAAAAGAGAGATAACTGAAGAGGTTTATCTATTTGCTTTTGTTTTTTTTCACATATATCTGATAGTAAGATTACTCACAACCTAGAGATGATTTAAGTATGTGGAGAAGGCACACAGGTTACATTCTAACACTGCTATTTCATGTAACAGACTTGCGCATCCATGGATTTGGTATCTACTGGGGGTCCTGGAACTGGTCCAGGAACCAGTTCCCCTTGTACACCAAGGGACAACTGTACCTGTGTACTGTTCTTTAAAGTTTTTAACGCATCTTTATAAATATGACCTCACTTCATTCATGGAGTGATCATGAGGTATTGTCTCAAAATCTTCAAATTTTATAATCGTCTGCCCTTTGGTGCTTCAATGTGGAAAGTATACTTTCCACATTGCA
This sequence comes from Tupaia belangeri chinensis, assembly GCF_000334495.1. NCBI lineage: Eukaryota > Metazoa > Chordata > Mammalia > Scandentia > Tupaiidae > Tupaia > Tupaia belangeri. The sequence continues at coordinate 5,433,822 of NW_006159617.1, read as the reverse complement.
TGAACCTAATAAGTGGAAAAACTGGGCACTTCCCTCGAGGTCTCCCTGCAACATGGTCTAGGGTGCTCCCCACCACCTACTTGGTTTTTGTTTCTCTGAGTGCATCCCTTATCCCCATGGATACTTCTTAAATAATATGGATGAAATAAATGTTTGATGCTGCAACTGTATGATTGATTGAAAAAATGTTCACTGAGTACTGACTTCTACATCTGGCCTATTGAGATAGCATTTAGATCTGATTTGCAATGTCTTTCTTTTTAGAGAGATTTTTGCCACAGGGTGTGTGTGCTCACAGGAGAGACAGAGAGACAGAAAGCGAAAAATCACCCTCCGGGGAAATGACCACTCCACAATCCCTCTTCCTCCATTCTCCTCTTGGGATTGTGGGCACACTAGCAAATGAGCCTGGCATGGGTTTTAAGTCACCCGGTCTGAGACTTGAACCACAGTTGACTACAGGGGAGTCCAGCAACATAAGCATTATGCCATCTATTGGTCTCTGATTTGCAAATTTTAAGGAAGAATCATGTTTTTTGCCTTCTAGTTCTTTACCCAACTCAGGATTTCTAGCATTGACAGGGACTCTAGAACAATATTAGTCTCTCTTAGACAAGGAAATTATTATTTTTTTTATCCAGGGACTAATCATTTGAGCATCTACTATGTGCCAGCCATACTGAGTACAGTGATAAATAATAAAAACAAACCCAACCCATGTCCTCAAGAAGTGTACAATCTAATGGAAAAGGTGGATGTAAAAGTAGTCACACCCAGGGACCAGGAGTTAGCTTAATGGCTATGTCGCTGGACTCCTATGTAGTTGACCAAAGTTCAAGTCCCGGACCTGGTGGCTTGAATTCACACCAGGCACACGTGCATGTCTGTCCAAGATCTGAGAGGAGAATGGAGGAGAAGGGATTGCAGCATGGCCATCCCCCCGGGGGGGGTGATTTCTCACTTTCTGTCTCTGTCTCTCTTGGTCTTTCTGGTGAGCACATGCGTCCTATAGCAAAAACCTCTCAAAAAGAAAAAGGAGTCTCACCTGGATTTTTGGTGGACTCATTCTGCCATTTAAGAATTCCCTGAAACCCATTCCCTGTACTTTGAAAAAAATATTCTTCCCAAGAGTGTGAAAATCCCCTTGGGAATTTCATGTCAGAACATTAGCACTTTCTTCTGTTGAGTAAGTTTGACTTGGGAAATTTTTTGGCCTGTCATGAGTCTTTTCTATTTTGTATCCCATTGCTACCAGTGTGAGACTCAGCCTTTTCCCTTAATTCACACACATAAACACACACCCTATTCATAGCTCCGCTTTAGTTACTAACAGGAATTAATGGAAGTTTTTGAGACATAGAGAAATTCATTGCAAATCACTAAACATCTCTATTTTCCCAATACATCTAGAATTTGACCACTTCTCACCACATCCAGATCGACATCATTTCTCACTTCAGGTTATTTCAGCTGCCTCCTAATTGGTCTCTCCCTCGCCTCTAGAGTCTGTTTCACATAAAGTACACAGAGGGATCCTTTCAAAGTACGAATCAGATAAAGTCTGAGCTCTGCTCAGCACACTCCAAACACTTTTCCACCTCACTCAGCATAAAAGCCTACACAGGCACTCTTCACAACCCTCACTTCCTTGCTGAACTCATCTCTGTCGCTCTTACTCATGTCACCTTGCTCTAGACACTATAGCTTCTAGAAGATTCCTCAGAAACACCAATTACTCAAGGTCTTTGCATCTGCTATTACCTCTGACTGGATCACTCATCTCTAATTGGATATGACTTGATCCTTTGCTTTTTCCTAGGTTTCTGCTTAATTATTAGTTTATGGTTAAGGCTCCTACCCTCTCCCCCAACCCAATCATAGAATCAAAGAACTTCTCTTGGGACCAGCAGTTAGCATAATAGCTATGTTGCTGGACTCCCATGTAGTCAGCTACGGTTCACGTCCCGGACCCGGTGGCTTAAAGCCCACGCTGGGCACGTGTGCGTGCGTGCCCAAGATCCCGAGAGGAGAACGGAGAAGGGATTGTGGCGTGGCCATCCCCCCTGGGGGTTGACTTCTCACTTTCTGTCTCTCTGTCTCTTTCTGTCTGGCAAGTGCACGCACCCTATAGCAAAAACCTCTCTCAAAAAAAAAAAAATACTTCTCCTAGCATGTAGTAGACACTCAATAAAAGTGCTAAAGGATAAATAAATGAGCTCAAAGCAAAAAACTAAAAATCTCATTCTTAAAATGCAGCTACCCTGGGACCAGCAGATGAAATAATGGTGAAATTGCTGGATTTTCACATAGTCAACTATGGTTCAAAACCCAGACCTGGTGGCTTAAACCTCATGTTAGGGATGTATGCATGCATGCCCAAAATCCCAAGAGAAGACTGGAGGAAAAGGGATTATGGTGTGGCCATCCCCCCCGGGAGATGATTTCTCGCTTTCTGTCTTCCTGTCTTTCTCTGTCTCTGTGGCAAGAGCACACACCAGACAATAAAAAGAGAAAAAAAAATGAACAAACAAAAAACACACAGCTACCCCACTCTGCTTGGCATCTCAACAACTCCATCTTGCCTTCCACCCAAACCCATGTTAAATAGCTTTCAAGGGTCACTTTCTCTCTGCCTGTCTCCTTTGTCACTTAGACTCTCCTTTGCGTCTCCCCTCTCAATAAGCTATTTTTTTCTAAGTCTCTTATGACTTGCAAAATCTTAGAAAAGATGTAATTTCCTTATTGTAAAATGGGGAGAAGAATGATATCTCCGTAAAAATACCATCAGGAACATTAGGTGTGTTAATTCATATCAGGGACTTAAACCAGCCTTGGCCTATAGTAAGTCCTCAGTAAATCATAAGGTAAAAACCAAAACAAACTTCTCCTATTTCAATCTCCAATTCAGATCTCTCTAGGCCCTAATTTCAGCTCAACTCCAGTACATTTTTAATTATCTAAACCCATGGAGACACTCTTCAGATCCAAAGGGCCTTTCCATATAAAAATAAATAAATAACCAGTCTCTTAGAAGGTATCCACGGTTGTAAATGGCAAGTAATTTCCCAGATGCACAACTTATCATGATAAAATATTGCTATCGTGTTGACAGAGGGGCAAGGAGCAACTGGAAAGCGCAAAAAATATAACCTTCACTGAGGTTAAGTATAGTCTTCTCCAAAGAATTAATAGTTATCTAAGACCTGGAGAATTAATAGGAAAAGGGAGAAAATGTTCAGGTCAAAGAAGCAGCCTGTATGAATAGCGTGGCAAGGTATGTCCCTAAACTCTCAAAATGGTGCTGTTTGAACCATGAAGTCAAAGCAAAGGTGAATGGGCACCAGATAATCCCATCCACCAGTTGGTCTAGGGCCAAATCTTACAGTTTTGTCATCTGAATGCAATATTTTGATGTTATCTCAAAGGGAAAGGGAAGAAGCCATTGAGTATGTTAAATCTGCAAATTGCAATATTGAACTTGCCTTACTAAAAGATCATTATAAGGTAGTGGAGAAAAAGGATCAATTCTTGTGGCAAGTTCAGTGTCAGATAAACCCACTAAGATGCCATCAAGGTGTCTAGACAAGAAAGGAAGAAGACTGTCAGCAGAGAAGACTAATAGACATGAGCCACACAAACTTTACTAGAGAATTCCTGGATGATCCTTCAGAGTAACTCCTGGTCTGACATCTAAACCTGTAGCCCATAGGGATTTTTGAGATCAGATAGAGGTATCTCTTTCACCAAGACAATGCCTGCTATCTTCCAGAAAACTGTTTTTATTTTATTGCAAAAAGGCAAGTCCATTCTTAACAATAAATAAAAGTATTTCCTAGGCATAACTCTTAAGTGACTCTTACTCCTCTCATGCACAGGGGCCATTTCTTTCTTATACAGTCCTTCACTCTCTATAAGACTCTCTATTCTATGTTAATCCAGGGCCCTAAAGAAATATTCAGCAACTAATGTGAGTGAATCAAATTATTCATGTTACATTCTATTAATTTTGGCAAATTTAATTTGTCTTGGTTGTGCATGGCAGCCATCTAGAACTTTGTCACCTAAAACCCCTGTAACATAAAATTGATAGAATTCCACTTGTTCTTAAGGCAGTTCTCCCACTAGGTATGACTCTGAATTCTTGTCTTTTGAATCCATGTTCTGTTAAACAGATAATCTGCTTTCTCTCAAAATGTTCTGTTTTTATCAAAGTACACGAGAAACAGTGCAGTATCTGCTGGCCCACCCAGAGTTTGGGTTGCAACCAAGAGCTCCAAATCTGTACCTTGGAAAAGCCGTGTTGACTGTTGTCAAGAGTGCTCAGCAGGTGAAGACTTCCTCAAGGTTCTGATCTCAGACAAATCCTAACAAATTCTGAACCTTGGTGCAAAGACAGATGAGTCATCCTTAAACTTATTGTCTAAATCATTGTTTTAAGCAAAAAATTACCAGTCCTCTCACCCAATTTTTTTTAAGAATTACTATTTTAATTTTATTTATTTACTTATTTATTTTTAATTTGCTATAGGGCACATGCACTCACCAGAGAGAGACAGGAGAGAGAGGGAAAATGAGAAAGAAGTTGCCCAGTCCAGGATTCAAACTGTGGTCAGCCATGTGGGAGCCCAGAGCCCTAACCACCACACCTCCTGCTGACCCCTTTCCCAAAACGTAAGATTAAATAGGGCACTGGACTGTGATGCAGTGGTAAATGTGTTGCTCTGTGAGGGATACCCACATTGAAAGGTTGCAGGCTTATGTCCGGTCTCAGGCCCAGAGACCTTCCTGAATACACCAGAATGTCCATGATCTGGGCAGGCTGATGTTGTATCTCTGTCTCTCTCATTCATAGAATAAACAAACATTTTAAGAAAGAGATTAATCACTGCTCTTGCCATAGAGGTAAGGTGTGGATCCTGTGTACTTGGCCTCACATCTCCCACATTATCAACCCCCAAGGTTCAAAATGTGACCAGATCACTTCAAAGCCCTCTGTCCATTCATAATGATTTATATTGCAGAAATATAAATCAAATGATTGCTTTGACTTTTATCATTGTGTCCATGCCATAGTGGTATCTTATGATATCTATTCTTATTAACTCTTGATCCCTGTGCGATATAATTGAACAAATACTCATTACAAAAATACAGTATATTCTTTTTGAGTAGCATTTGGCAGATTTTACAACTTTTAAACCTCATCTTACTTAACCTTCTTCACAATCTATGAACTCCATCTAAAACTATGACCCATTTTTGACACCGTAAAAACTAATGTGCAAAAAATTCAAGTAATTTATACCAAAGCACAAGGATAAAATTTTTTCTTGTTTTTGTGTCCCAAATCAGCTTCATTTAACAAAGGATTTGCAATAATTTAAAGAAAATGATCTTTGAACACCTTGTTATACCTTTACCATATCTTTCCTTTTCATCTTACAATAAAAATAAATTATGTAAATAATTACCTATCAGGATTCCTGAAAATCAGCATGAAAATAGGAGATTAAGGCCAGCAATGAAGAAAAAGATGTATAAGCTATAGGATACTTAAATATGGTGAGGAAAAGGAAGACTCAACTAAGCCCCTTCCCTCTGTGTCCAGGGCTTGTTCTAGGCCACAGAATTCCTGCCTTTTCAATAGAATGTCCCACTCTAATGCAATTGGGAAGAGAGACAAGAAGAGCTCTGCTCTAGCCTCCTAGTGAGAACGCATGTAACTGGCTTGTCAAGGGTCTGTACTCCTTGGGATATAGAGACGGTCTTATTTTTCTCGAGAACTGATATCCAGTTCTGCTCGCTCAAATCCCCTAGTCACAATGGCACATGTGTTAAGGAGTCACTTTAGTATCGGATTGTTGGAAAAGTCATGATGTATTTTTCTTTTGTTTTTCTATGCAAAAATGCAACTTTTCTTTATTTTATTTTATCTTATACAATTGATCACTATACATAACTTAGCTTGTAAATTGAATTTACCCAGCATGAATACACTTCACACTAGCCCAGTTGAGAATACGAAACACATTATCATCAACCAATAATAATCCATTCCTGTGTCCCATAAATGTTTTGCCCGTCTATTTTCTTCCTTAATTTTTTTTCTTTTCACTTTCTGAAAACCCAATATATTGGGTTCATATGGCCATATGGGAGGCTCTGGATTCGGAGCATGGATTGACTTGATCATGCTAGAGTGATCAAGTAGCTGGCTAGGAGTTTGAAGTGGGAGCTAATTGTAGTAGCATGACAAAACTTATCAAGGGTTTTTCTCTCTCTCTTTTTCTCTCTCAATAAACAAATGAATATTTTTTTTTAAACCTACATGCTAGGTTATCAGTTCTATTAATGAAATATGTTTAGTTTCATGAACTTTCCATCTCTTGTGGGTATTAGGTTTTTATTTTGGTTCTTCAGACTCAATCTTCTTCTTAATACCTAAATATCATTCTTCTCATGCCACACTCTTCTCCACCACCCAGGGAAGACTGGACAGAAGTCTCCCAGGTCCAGAAAGATGAAAGAGTGCTCTCTCACACCTCCCCTCCCTGCTGTGTATCAGGTATCTTCCTTGACTGTTTTCAACAAAGTTGTTCTTCCTCATTCTCTCTTACCCTGAGCAGAAAGTTTTCTCTATTTGAAAAGTGTCCAATGTCTGGACCAACCACAGGCTCACTACTCATTCTTTGAAGAGCCATTCAGACTGCCCACTGCACAGTCCCCTCATGTGGGTTTGCAACTTCAGAGCAACCTCTTCCTCGTGCTCCTCACTGGTTCCAAAAATGGCATACCCTGCACTTTTTGTAGCTGGGATTCCTTTGTGTGGTGGGCAATCCCCTGGGGGGGTGGCAGGTGGGGGTAACATCAACCAGAAAGCTTAGGTCTAGGTGGCTTCAGCATTGCAGGCTAGATCCATAGGAAATGCTTGACACTGTGCAGGCTGCCCCACTAGCGCCCTCTCTCATAGCTCTACCATCTCTCCCAACTCTCTCCTCCCAGAATCATCAAGGGCTCCACTGGTTCAATAACTCAGCAACTTTAAGACAAGAAACAACCACCAGTCTCCCACTCAGGAAGAAGATAATTCAGACACTCGAAATATTCTGGAGAGGTGAGAACTTCTCCTCCCAAATGGCACTTTCCCAAGAACCAGACTTGTCCTCTTGCCTCAAATCTCCTCTACACAAGGGCAGCTGAGGGCTCAGGTGACAGAAAGGATTTCTCTCAAACAGTCCTTCTTCAGAGGTACTTTCAGGACATACCCGCTCCAAAAAGTCTACAATTTTTACACAGTGCCTGGCACAACTCCTACCAATCAAGAAAAGTCCTTCTGAGAAAGAAGCTGTGTCTTACCACAACTGCTTGGAATAAATACTAAAATTAACTAGATACTTAAAGGAGTGAGAGATTAAATTAGACTCTGGAAACCTTCAGCCAAAGGTAATTTAGGTTTTAGCTCTAGGAGTTAGGGCCTGGACTAGGGTGAGGTGGGTGAGCCTTTACCTCAGGTGCAGTGTTTAAGGGGATGCCAAAGAGATCAATATTGGGGGTCAGCAGGTGGCGTGTGGTGGTTAAGGACCTGGCTGACTGCAGTCTGAGTCCTGACCCTAATGATTTGAAAATCACAACAAATAAATAGATAAATTAATAAATGTTTATAAAAGATCAATATATAAGATCTGTAATATTTTAGTCAAATATTTTGTTAAATTAAACATATACAAAAACTCTGGTATAAATAATGTGTCAGAATTTTAAATAAAGAAACATCAGGACTGACTGGCTTGGCACAGAATTGGCTAAGACATACCTTTCGTTTCACTGAGAAATAATGAAATGAGTAATGGATAAAAGAGCTCCTATCCCAAATGCCAGCTCATCTCTTCTCTATTACAAGTGGGAGAAGAATTGAAAATATGGGCAAGTGGTGTGGTGGTCAAGGCACTGGATTCCCACATGGCCTGCCATGGTCTGAGTCCCAGACCTGGCCACTTGAAAATCATGCTTGGACATGGGAACCAGCAGTTAGCATAATGGCTATGTCGCTGGACTCCCACATAGTCGACCACGGTTCGTGTTCTGGACCCGGTGGCTTAAAACTCACGCCGGGCGGGTGTGCGTGCGTGCCCAAGATCCCGAGAGGAGAATGGAGGAGAAGGGATGGCGGCGTGACCCTCCCCCCTAGGGGGTGATTTCTCGCTTTCTGTCTCTCTGTCTCTCTCTCTCTCTCTGTCTGGCGAGCGCACGCACCCTATAGCGAAAATCTCTCCAAAAAAAAAAGTTAAAAAAAAAAATCACACTGGACGCATGTGCGTGCATGCCCAACATTTTAAGAGGGGAATGGAATATAAGAGATTGTGGCATGGTCATCTCCACATGAGATGATTTCTCACTTTCCGTCTCTCTGCCTCTATTGGGAGAGTGCACACACCCTATGGCAAAAACTTAAAGAAAAAATAAAAGAAAGAAAATATGGTCTTAAATGAAAGATAAAACACTTTAAAGTAGATATCCAAAGAACCAGTGTTATCCAATGCCAGAGTCTGGAGACACTGATGAAAATTTGGGGACAGTCTAAGAGTACCAAAGATTTTCCTTTTATTCATTTATTTGTTTTTAATTTTCCAGGGTGTATGTGTACTCACCAGAGAGAGGGAGAAGGAGGAAAAAATAAAAAAGTAGGGTGTGGTTGTACTACAATCCCTAAGCCTCCATTTCTCCATCCTTTTGGGATTCGGGGTACACATGTGTGACTAGCATGCTTTTCAAGTTGCTGGGTCTGGGATTAAAACCATGAGGTCAACCATGTGGGATTTAGCTCCCTTAACCTCTAGGCCAGGTCTGGTGGATTTCCTCTTCACCATCTTGTCCCTAATTCCCTCATCTCTACCATCTGAGTCTACTATATTCTGAACTCACATGATGTAAGACCAAAACATTTTTTTTCCTGTTTTATACCCATTAAGTCTATATGTTTCTGGATTATCCATACCTAAGCTGAACCCCATACACAATAAATCCTCATCTCTTTGGCATTTGTATTAAAAAGAAGTAAAAAGAAAGAGGTTGGGTAAACAGAATGTAGGAACTTGGAAGACAGGTCTCCACACTGCTGGCAGCATTCAGAACTCGGAGGGTGCAGTGCTGTGCCACTGGATGTTGGTGGCAGCCCTGCCCTCTGTGAGTGGAGCTGGCAGGTACTGGAAACGGGAAGAGAGTCACTTCCCCTTTTCCCTAGCTTCTACTTTCCCTCTATCTAATGCTGCCCACTGGCAGAAACTAACTGAAAGCTAACTGACAGGTGCAGGTGGGAAAGGTAATTTGCATGGAAAGGAGAAGAGAGTGTAACAGGTAGCAGTAATGGAAGGAAAAACTTGGGAGAAAGCAAAAGATCAGGTCCAGTGCATGTCCCTGTGGGCCTAATGTAGTTCTTGGGGAGCGGGAGGAGAAAAGAACAAGTTTGTGAGACTGGGAAGGAAGACCAAGTTGACATTGTGGAGAGTCTTTCAAATGTCATGTGAGGCAGTTGCAATTCTTCAGTTACTGGAGACGCATAGAAGATTTTTGTACTAAAAAAAAAAAAATCATAGTTAGGCTATATTTAAGTAGGATAAATATGCGTATTGGCTGCCACCTCTTGAGGTGCCATCTGAGCAAAGTCTCCTGACCCATAGTATATCTATAGCTCTATTCCCTTTGGCAGTCAAACTTTGGGACTAGCTATGTGGGTAGACAGTGAGTGGGGAGTGTCAGGATGTGCTGCTGGGACCATGCAGTTAACACAAGCTGAGTATGAAAGAACTGCCCCTCAGGCCTAGAGCAAGGATTCGGCTGAGGAGAACTGTTTGCAAGGTCAACAGTTTTACAAGTTCTGGACCTCACCTTCATTGTGTTACTGTACTGGCCTGCACTCAGTTTCTCTGCCATGGGCCTTATTGCCATACCCCGGTACTCCATAAAGGCACCCCCAGCCTTACAATAATCCTGAAAGAATGCCTAAAAAAATGCGGATCCACTAAGGCGGCAGCTGCGTAGGGCTGTGGCTGCGAACAGGAGTTACTCCCATTAGACTCATCCCACCCTCCTGGAAAATGTCAATAAAGAATGCTACATTCACTTCTCCTACTGGGGATTACTAATGGATGAAGGATCTCAGTAGCTGAGAGGGGCTCAGGGACTCATCCACGAAATGCTGTTACCCCAAAGACTATAAGCCACCCTTACTCTCAGGGCAAGGGAAAATCGCCATTCCCCAAGCCATGGTCATTGTATAGAGCAGCATGTAGAGAGTCCCAAGTACACAGTACTCACGAGACCACATTCCTTTCCTATGTAGACTCACCCTCTAAGTATTTCACTTTAGTATATACTAACCTTGTCTTTACTAAACCAGACAGAATTTATTTCTAGGCTCTTGTAATTACTGCCACCCTAGCCTAAAGCTAAAGTTCTCAAAAGCTGACCTGAGGCTCAAAATTCTCAAGCCAATCTGGGACTAAAGTAATCAAGCTGGTCTGGGACTGAAAATTCCTGAAAACCCTCTCATCTGAAGACCCTCCCTGGTAATCAAGATCTAAGAAGAAGATGCACCCAAAATATAGACTTCCTCGTTCTAAAAATTATGACTGTTTATACCTAAACAAAACGGACGTCATGTTTTATGATTATTGTTCCTATACTTTAAATGCCTTACCTTTTAGAGCAAAATGTTTCACTTATTTCCCCTCACCCATCCCACTGCTGTAAAACTCCTTCTATAATAAATACACATGACTTCTGGCCATCAGGGCTGCAGTCCGGAGTTTACTCTGGCTGTAGCCGGCTAAAAACATGCTAAGGGCATGAGGTCTTAGTCTAATTCCTGTTCACCCGCGTTGCCTCCCTGTGCACCCACCCTGGCTGGGGGTACGGCTCCCGGCAATGTGCCATCCAGATATTTTCATATATGGGCATTGGAGTAGAAGGACAGGTGAGGACTGATCAGAACAGCACAGAGAAGCTCCTCTGGGCTTAGTCTATGGGAATAGAAAGGGGTAGACGGACAAAGAACCAAGTAATTCCGTTTGCCAAAGGTGTCTGGTCTTTTTCATTCGAACAGGTAAAGTATATAGTGTCAGAGAAAATTGCAGCACTAAACATTTTTATAAGTACTACTGTCTCCATAATAGATGTTAGAATCTCCCCACCCCCCAAAAAAACACATTTTTGAGGACATGCCTGTCATAGAGCTTCAAGTTCCCAGAATACCAGAATAATAACTGACTCTGAGAAATATCAAATCATTTATTCCTTGTTTCCAGAGTCAACCATTTGAAAAAATTTCTTTTTAATTAAGCATAATTAAGCACACAAGTATATAAATATGAATTCAGAGGACCTTGCAAAAATGATGTACATTTATCTTAAGATAATAGTTTAGTCTATATAATTATTTCTCTCTCCCCTCTTGGCTTGCATGAGGGTCACTGTTTTCTTTTTTATCATACATGCACATGCAAAGGCAATGCAATTGCAAATCCTTCAACTAGGATCATTGAACTTACTGGATCCTTAATGGTTGCACTCAGTGGAATTGTTTCTACTTTTAAATGAGACATTTTTCTAGCAGGAGCACAGGTGAAAAAGAAAAAATAAAATATTAAAGTGTAGTTTTCTGGATGGAAAGTTTCCTTTATCCCAATTTACTGTTTCACAAAGTCATTTTTGTCAGTAGATATAAAATAATTAATCAAGGAAACTGTATCCTGTAATTAACTTGAAGAGCATCAACTTAACGGGGCAGCCACCTGGTGCAGTAAGGGGTTGAGATCTGGCCTCTTTGCTAGTTAGGAAAGGAGACCCGTGGAGCCAGGAAGGGCAGAATAGTCTGTCCTGCCAGAGTTTGTGCACCATTTATCATGCTGACTGGGCTGTCATATCAGTGGGAGGGCCTTGAAGAACTCTGACCATGAGATTGAAGGTTGGTGTCAATTTATGGCAACACAAATGCATTGAACGGGAAAGAGATATCTCCTAATCTCTTCAATTTTCTTACATTACCCTGAAGGTAAGAGAATTAAATAAAACAGCACTTGATGACAACTTTGAAGGTTTCTGAATGCATGGGGCCAGTATTTAGCGTAATGGCTGTGTCACTGTACTCCCATGTAGTCGACCACGGTTCGAGTCCCTGACCCAGTGACTTAAACTCACGCCGGGCATGTGTGCATGCGTGCCCAAGATCCCAAGAGGAGAATGGAGGAGAAGCGATTGTGGTGTGGCCATCCCCCCTGGGGGGTGATTTCTCACTTTCTGTCTCTCTGTCTCTCTCTGTCTTTCTGGAGAGCGCATGCACCCTATAGCAAAAACCTCTCAAAAAAAAAAAAAAAGCTCCTGAATACATGACAGGAAGAGTATTAAAATAGCTCAATAGTTTTATTGTATATGTGTGTCAATCTGGCCCCTGAATGAAGAACAAGAGCAGAAAATGCTGCCTCTTGATTGTACCTGCTCCTCAGCAAGAAAGATAGACACATTCTGTTTGTTTGTCAGAAATTCTTGAGCACTCAACAATGGCAAAAAAGGAGAACATGAAATGTAAGTTGACCAGAACCTGAAGACCCTCTGTCAAGCATGTTCTCTGGATAATATGACTTGCAATTTGTTGGTATGTCTTTAATGATTTACAGCAAATCTATTAGTCTTCTCCTACCAGCCGTGTATGTCAAGAGATTATCTTTTAAAATATTAAAATTAATCTCTGATCACATTAGGTGAAATCGTCTCTTTGATGAAGTATGGGTCCTATGTATAAAGAGAACTTCAAAAGGCTTGTGAAAAGATGGAATTAAAATATGAGTTTATAGTGGTGTAAAAAAATATGAAACCCATGCATAGTTTTCGTTTTTGTTTTACTTAAGAGAAATGTTTTCTATAGAGCATGTGCTCTCACCAGAGACAAAAAGTGAGAAATCACACCACCACCACCACCACCACCACTACCCCAGTGGGATGGCCATGCTGCAATCTCTTCTCCTCCGTTCTCCTCTCAAGACTTTGGGTGCTACCACACATGCGCCTGATGTGAGTTTCAAGCTGCCAGATCCAGGACTCGAACCACAGTCAGCAATGTGGGAGTCCAGCACCTTAACCACTACAACATCTGCTAGCCTCAGTTATTTTCATCATACATATTTTTCATGCACTTTTTGAGGATCCCTGTCCATGTGATTAGTTTGTACAGAATTAAAATATCCAAGCCTTCCCAAAACTATGTTCCATTTTTCTAATTTACCAAATTATTATTGAATGTCTACTAAATTTCAAAAACTAGATTAGGTATTAGAAATTCAAAATTCACTATGTTGCTTTTCCTCGCCTTGAGGGTAATTTATTATAGAGCAACAATATATGAAACAACTAAGAGCTTCACATTTGGCAAGTTATCCTCTTATGAAAAATGGGGTGATGATAGGTGTTGCCTATCATCATGGGAGGATTAAAAAAGAACATGCCAATCATTTAACACAATGGCCAGCGTATAGTAAGCATTCAACTAACATTTACTTTTCTTAGTTATTGCCACAGTGTAAGTGGTATAGGAACATAGATGAAGACGTCTCTAATTCTGTGTAAGAAGAAAAATTTAAATAAGACGATATAATATTTGAGCTATGTTTTAAATATATATGAATAAAACTTACAGGCCAGAAGAGGTGATCTTAAGACCCTCAATACATCAGTTCAATGCAACTAATTCAGTCAACTAGTTTTCTCCCTTGATTAAAGTATGAGGATCAGAGGTCAAAAACCAGAGTAAAAATTAGAGCTTCTGCATGTAATGCAGAAATGTCACTTCACACAAAGAGGAAATTGCAATTCCACATCCATAGGCCATACCCCCAGGCCATACTTAATGCACATTGACATCAGTGGGCTGTTTGAGAGTTAATGAGGGTAGGCTAAGTTCATGCATGGGAAGTTCAGAATTATCAAAAATACCGAAGATCACAGCTATAATCTTTTCTGCAGTGTTAGAGTTACCAAATTAATAGACCAGAAGATATTTTATCCTATTTTTATTTAAAACTAAGATAGCAGGAAAATTTTAAATGAAAACACACACCATTCAATTTATTCAACAAATATTTCTTGAATAGCTATTATGCACCAGGAACTATGCCAAGCCCTGTGGATACAAAATAAAAACATAATCCACAATCTGGAATTTTCATTTGAGAAAAAAAAGATTACAGTCTTGAGTTAGTACCAGTTGATAGTATGTTTATTTATAGTACAACCAAGTTTCATTCCATCTTATAAATAGCCAAGGTAAAAGGTTCAACCAACTATCTCACAATGCATAAAGGCAATGAAAGAGGTTGGTCAAGGAAATAACTGAAATATTTAATAACACAATAATAAAAAGCTTCACTGAGTTATGAAAGGAATCATGGACCAGGAGGTATCATGGAGGTTAAGGTGCTAGATCCCACATAACTGACTCCAAGGCTCAAGTCTTGGACCCAGCAGCTTGAAAAACACGTCAGGCACATGAACATGCATGCCCAAATTCCTGAGAGGAGACTGGAGGAGAAGAGATTTTGGTGTGGCCATCCTCCTTGGAGGGTGATTTCTTACTTTCCCTCTCTGTCTCTTTCTCTGGGAAGCACACATGCCCTATAGCAAAAACTTTAAAAAAAAAAAAAAAAGAAAAGAAACTGTAAGTAAAAGTTTAATAAAATACAATAAAAAACAAATATATTTTAAAAGGTTAATATCTGCTATCAACTTTTTTTATACTGATGAGACACACTTTCTAATGAAACCCAACTAATCAAAAGACAAAAAACATCACAAGTTTGAAAGACACTATATGAAAAAGATTAGCCTCATAGTAATCAAATAAATGCAAATTAAAATGAGATACTATTTTTGTCTATCAAATGAGCAAAAGAAAATAGAGGATAATCCCATATTCTGATGAGGATGTGGTAAGAGAGATGTTTTCATACACTGCCGGTTGTCGGTAAATTGTAGTGGCCTTCCTGGGAAGTAATTTGGCAATGCATATTGTGCACTTTAAAATTACTCTCACTCGTTGATACTAATAATTTTACTATTAAAATGTATTATAGGAAATTCTTGAAAAATTGAGTCAGTGATTTATACACCAAACATTTTTATAACAGGAAAAAAATAGTAATAACAAATATTTCCCAGAGGAAATATGTAGTTAAGTGAATTCCAGTATGCTCTATGCTACAATACAACACATTTGTCAAAAATGCTGTTTTTTAAATGCTGGTTTTAGTGGTTTTAGAAAGTCTCAAGATTTAGTATTTCAGGAGAAAATGTCCAGTGAATAGAGATTTTCATCAGCAAACTAAGAAAAAGCAAGTGTCATTACTGGGCTTACTCCATGGATAGCATGCTACTCAGTAGAAACCAGATTCCCACATAGTGACGACAGTTCCATTCTCCAGTCTGGACAGCCCAAGACATGCTGGACATGCACACAATATCCAAGATCCGACGAACTGGAAAACCAGAAGGGGAATAAAGCATGACCAGAACCTATGGAAGATGCTCATCTCTTTCTCTTTCTCATACACTCACATACTCCATCATCATGAATAAAGAAAAAGTTAAAAAGAAAGTGTTAGCATTATTCAAAGAGTACATGATTGCTGGCATTGAAAATCTAAAATAATCTAAGACAAATATTTTATTACTTAGTGAGAGCATTTAGCAATATCATTAGATATGAAATCAATGTATAAATACCCTATGCATTTTTATTTTTAAGTAAAAAAATGTAGAAAAGATAAGTTTAGAAAAGGTAACATTTACAAAATCAATAAAAATTATTATATTGAGAAATAAATCCTATAAAATATGCATGAGAACTTTGAAAGGAAAAATTATAAAATGTATAATGAATACATTGAAGAAGGCATAAGTAAAATAAGTGATGTATATTTTATATATATATATACATATATATATATAAAATAATATGCCATGTTTATAGGTAGTCAGATTTGCTGTTGTGGAGAAGTCAACATTCTTCAAATTGACCTATAAATTCAGTAAAATTTATATAAAAATTCCAATAGAAGTTTGGCAAAATGACTCAAAAGTTGATGTGGATAATAGCAAAGTCATTCTCAAAATAGATAAAGAGCTGGAAGATCAGTGGGAAAGAGAAAAACTCCTGATAACTGGTCTTGGGATAGTTAGGTATATAATATTAATAACATAATATGGAATTAAATCCATACCTCATGCCTTACACAAAAATTAATACCAAGTGGATAAGAGTAAAATGTGAGGAGAACTCTTTATGTCTTTTGGGGGAAAAAAACAATTATGGGATATCTTTTATGTGTTTAAAGCTAGGGAAAAATTCCCTAAAAAAGACATAAAAAGTAAGCCCCAGTCAGGAGACAAATAACATATTCAGGCACACTAAATTTAAAAACTGCTTTCCATCAAATGATATCACTTTTGAAAGTTAAAAAAAAAATAACACTGCACTTTGAAAAAGATGTTTGTAACACAGGTCGTTGGCAAATAATTAATTTCTAGGTTATGTGATGAGAACCTAAAATATAATTTTAAAAATCTACAGTAGAAAAATGGCTAAAAGGACATAAACAGGTAAATCATAAACTCAGAAACAGGACTAGGCACCAATGTATGTAAACATGCCCAAGTTCAGACATGGTCATGGAAATGCAAAAATTGTGATATCCATTTATATTTGCTCCAGTTTGGCAAAAAATTTTGAAAACTGACATTGAGTTTTGATGTAGATGTGGAGCAACGGGAACTCAATACTACTGATGGAAATATAAACTAATTAAGTTAAATATGAGATTTAAATCAACAATGCCTTTGAATTTTTTAAAAGAAATAGTAATTACTGAAAAGGGCAGAAATTAAAAATAATGTCAAAAAAGAGTGTGAATTATTGGAAGTAAGGACAATAATGCATATGCATATTATTTCTGTTTAACTCATCATTCATATCTTCTCCAATAACAGTCACTTTGGCATTCCCTTACAGTATTTTATACAGATTCTTCAAGGGATTTTTTTTCTTGATGACTGTATATCTTCAGCTTTACAATGATCATAGTAGTAAATTCCAGTTGTTTTATCTATTTCAAAAATTTGTTTGAAAAATACATCTTTTTGGTTTCTTTGGAGAGGTTTTTGCAA
>NW_006159617.1:5390072-5416431 GCF_000334495.1 Tupaia belangeri chinensis | reverse complement strand
AAGAGGTGATCTTAAGACCCTCAATACATCAGTTCAATGCAACTAATTCAGTCAACTAGTTTTCTCCCTTGATTAAAGTATGAGGATCAGAGGTCAAAAACCAGAGTAAAAATTAGAGCTTCTGCATGTAATGCAGAAATGTCACTTCACACAAAGAGGAAATTGCAATTCCACATCCATAGGCCATACCCCCAGGCCATACTTAATGCACATTGACATCAGTGGGCTGTTTGAGAGTTAATGAGGGTAGGCTAAGTTCATGCATGGGAAGTTCAGAATTATCAAAAATACCGAAGATCACAGCTATAATCTTTTCTGCAGTGTTAGAGTTACCAAATTAATAGACCAGAAGATATTTTATCCTATTTTTATTTAAAACTAAGATAGCAGGAAAATTTTAAATGAAAACACACACCATTCAATTTATTCAACAAATATTTCTTGAATAGCTATTATGCACCAGGAACTATGCCAAGCCCTGTGGATACAAAATAAAAACATAATCCACAATCTGGAATTTTCATTTGAGAAAAAAAAGATTACAGTCTTGAGTTAGTACCAGTTGATAGTATGTTTATTTATAGTACAACCAAGTTTCATTCCATCTTATAAATAGCCAAGGTAAAAGGTTCAACCAACTATCTCACAATGCATAAAGGCAATGAAAGAGGTTGGTCAAGGAAATAACTGAAATATTTAATAACACAATAATAAAAAGCTTCACTGAGTTATGAAAGGAATCATGGACCAGGAGGTATCATGGAGGTTAAGGTGCTAGATCCCACATAACTGACTCCAAGGCTCAAGTCTTGGACCCAGCAGCTTGAAAAACACGTCAGGCACATGAACATGCATGCCCAAATTCCTGAGAGGAGACTGGAGGAGAAGAGATTTTGGTGTGGCCATCCTCCTTGGAGGGTGATTTCTTACTTTCCCTCTCTGTCTCTTTCTCTGGGAAGCACACATGCCCTATAGCAAAAACTTTAAAAAAAAAAAAAAAAGAAAAGAAACTGTAAGTAAAAGTTTAATAAAATACAATAAAAAACAAATATATTTTAAAAGGTTAATATCTGCTATCAACTTTTTTTATACTGATGAGACACACTTTCTAATGAAACCCAACTAATCAAAAGACAAAAAACATCACAAGTTTGAAAGACACTATATGAAAAAGATTAGCCTCATAGTAATCAAATAAATGCAAATTAAAATGAGATACTATTTTTGTCTATCAAATGAGCAAAAGAAAATAGAGGATAATCCCATATTCTGATGAGGATGTGGTAAGAGAGATGTTTTCATACACTGCCGGTTGTCGGTAAATTGTAGTGGCCTTCCTGGGAAGTAATTTGGCAATGCATATTGTGCACTTTAAAATTACTCTCACTCGTTGATACTAATAATTTTACTATTAAAATGTATTATAGGAAATTCTTGAAAAATTGAGTCAGTGATTTATACACCAAACATTTTTATAACAGGAAAAAAATAGTAATAACAAATATTTCCCAGAGGAAATATGTAGTTAAGTGAATTCCAGTATGCTCTATGCTACAATACAACACATTTGTCAAAAATGATGTTTTTTAAATGCTGGTTTTAGGGTTTTAGAAAGTCTCAAGATTTAGTATTTCAGGAGAAAATGTCCAGTGAATAGAGATTTTCATCAGCAAACTAAGAAAAAGCAAGTGTCATTACTGGGCTTACTCCATGGATAGCATGCTACTCAGTAGAAACCAGATTCCCACATAGTGACGACAGTTCCATTCTCCAGTCTGGACAGCCCAAGACATGCTGGACATGCACACAATATCCAAGATCCGACGAACTGGAAAACCAGAAGGGGAATAAAGCATGACCAGAACCTATGGAAGATGCTCATCTCTTTCTCTTTCTCATACACTCACATACTCCATCATCATGAATAAAGAAAAAGTTAAAAAGAAAGTGTTAGCATTATTCAAAGAGTACATGATTGCTGGCATTGAAAATCTAAAATAATCTAAGACAAATATTTTATTACTTAGTGAGAGCATTTAGCAATATCATTAGATATGAAATCAATGTATAAATACCCTATGCATTTTTATTTTTAAGTAAAAAAATGTAGAAAAGATAAGTTTAGAAAAGGTAACATTTACAAAATCAATAAAAATTATTATATTGAGAAATAAATCCTATAAAATATGCATGAGAACTTTGAAAGGAAAAATTATAAAATGTATAATGAATACATTGAAGAAGGCATAAGTAAAATAAGTGATGTATATTTTATATATATATATACATATATATATATAAAATAATATGCCATGTTTATAAATAGTCAGATTTGCTGTTGTGGAGAAGTCAACATTCTTCAAATTGACCTATAAATTCAGTAAAATTTATATAAAAATTCCAATAGAAGTTTGGCAAAATGACTCAAAAGTTGATGTGGATAATAGCAAAGTCATTCTCAAAATAGATAAAGAGCTGGAAGATCAGTGGGAAAGAGAAAAACTCCTGATAACTGGTCTTGGGATAGTTAGGTATATAATATTAATAACATAATATGGAATTAAATCCATACCTCATGCCTTACACAAAAATTAATACCAAGTGGATAAGAGTAAAATGTGAGGAGAACTCTTTATGTCTTTTGGGGGAAAAAAACAATTATGGGATATCTTTTATGTGTTTAAAGCTAGGGAAAAATTCCCTAAAAAAGACATAAAAAGTAAGCCCCAGTCAGGAGACAAATAACATATTCAGGCACACTAAATTTAAAAACTGCTTTCCATCAAATGATATCACTTTTGAAAGTTAAAAAAAAAAATAACACTGCACTTTGAAAAAGATGTTTGTAACACAGGTCGTTGGCAAATAATTAATTTCTAGGTTATGTGATGAGAACCTAAAATATAATTTTAAAAATCTACAGTAGAAAAATGGCTAAAAGGACATAAACAGGTAAATCATAAACTCAGAAACAGGACTAGGCACCAATGTATGTAAACATGCCCAAGTTCAGACATGGTCATGGAAATGCAAAAATTGTGATATCCATTTATATTTGCTCCAGTTTGGCAAAAAATTTTGAAAACTGACATTGAGTTTTGATGTAGATGTGGAGCAACGGGAACTCAATACTACTGATGGAAATATAAACTAATTAAGTTAAATATGAGATTTAAATCAACAATGCCTTTGAATTTTTTAAAAGAAATAGTAATTACTGAAAAGGGCAGAAATTAAAAATAATGTCAAAAAAGAGTGTGAATTATTGGAAGTAAGGACAATAATGCATATGCATATTATTTCTGTTTAACTCATCATTCATATCTTCTCCAATAACAGTCACTTTGGCATTCCCTTACAGTATTTTATACAGATTCTTCAAGGGATTTTTTTTCTTGATGACTGTATATCTTCAGCTTTACAATGATCATAGTAGTAAATTCCAGTTGTTTTATCTATTTCAAAAATTTGTTTGAAAAATACATCTTTTTGGTTTCTTTGGAGAGGTTTTTGCAATAGGGCACGTGCGCTTGCCAGACAGACAGAGAGAGACAGAGAGACAGAAAGTGAGAAATCACCCCCGAGGGGGGATGGCCATGCCACAATCTCTTCTCCTCCATTCTCCTCTCGGGATCTTGGCATGCACGCACACATGCCCGGCATGAGTTTTTAAGCCACCGGGATGTGAACCGCGGTTGACTACATGGGAGTCCAGCGACATAGCCATTATGCTAACTGCTGGTCCCACGAAATACATCTCTTCTTCTGGAGCACATTAGTTCCCCTGTTCAGGCATTCTGGGCTGACTTTATGTTAACAATCACAACTTCACTGGCCACAGACATTAATCAGGGACTGGGAACCTGATATTAGAGATGATAAGTTTCAGTTCCCTTGTGGCCAAAGATCAGCTAGCTCTTTTCCATTTGGTCAAGAGACTGCCTTTTCCTTATTTTAAATTGGTACCATTATTGAAATTATTTGGCCATATATGCATGATTTAATTCTGGGCTCTTTTGCTCAGCTTATCCCTTCTTTTCTGGTACTTTTAAAGTATCTTCATCCATCCCCTGGAGACCCCTGTACAGAACCATGCTTTACACTGGCACTCTAGAGTTCTGTCCTGTGTTGGGAATACTGAAAATCAAATCACTGGACCCAGCATGCAGCTTGGCATAGTCATTCATTATGCTATTACATTGTTCTCTCTGACCACACTAGTCTTGCAACTGAGTTAAAACTATAAGACTCGGGGGCCAGCAGGTGGCATGGTGGTTAAAGATGCTGGATTCTGACATGGCCAACCACAGATCAAGTCCCGGACCCGGTAGCTTGCTTTCTCCCTTTCTCTATCTCTTTATCTCTCTCTGGTCAAATTTAAAAATAATAATAAATAGAAATACATAATTCTAAAAACAACAACAACAAAAAAAAAACTATAGGACTAATATAAGTGGCACAGTCCCTAGCACACTGGACTGCAGTGCTGAAATAAAGGGTCTGGATTCCTGGGTGGGCCTGAACTCACACTGGGCACATACAGGGGTAACCAAGATCCTGATGAACTGGAGGGCTAGAGAAAGGTGATCGTGGCATGAGACTCTGTTGAAGGTGCTCTCTGTCCCCTCTCTCTCTCATGCATGATGTACTCTCTATTGTTTAAAAAAAGAACTATGAGGACTACTATCAAATGTGCACAGGATAATGTAATGCTCAGTGTTGAAGATTAATATGTGTAAGTCTTTGACTTACTATACACTGTATGCATGCCTTAAAAATCATACTTTACATTACAAAAATATATATTGAATATGTGAAAGTCAGAAATCATAATTAAAACATACAATAAAACAAACAGCAAAACAAAACTATGTTCCTGGGCAACAGTCATAGCTTTTGTCATTCTTTACCAGTTTCATGCAGAGAACTCAATTCCTGATTCCAGCATACATCCAGGACACTTTTTGTCTTCCTCCCCTGTCAGAGGGTAGTTGGTGACCATCTTTGTCTCCACAGGTTTTGACAGCTATAGATTGTAGGATTTGGCTTCTATGAGCTTCTGCCATGTCTCTCTTATGCAAGATTTACAACACAATTTTATTTTATTTTATTTTATTTTATAATTTGATATAGGGCACACGCATTCACTCAAGAGAGACAGAGAGAGAGATGGAAAGTGAGAAAGCAAGCCATCAGGTCTGGGTCTCAAACCACGGTCGGCCATGTAGGAGTCCAGCACTTTAACCACCACGCCTCCTGCCAGTCCTTACATCAAACATTTTAATTCCTGTTTTATCATGTGTGTGTGTGTGTGTGTTTGATAGATTTTTGCTATAGGGCATGTGTGCTCACTAGAGAAAGAGGGACAGAAAGCAAGAAATCGCCCCACGAGGGCGATGGCCACACTGCAATCCCTACACCTCCATTCTTCTCTTGGGATTTTGGGCACACATGCACATGTGCCTGGTGTAAGCTTAAGCCACCAGGTCTGGGACTTGAACCATAATCGACTATGTGAGAATCCAGCGACATAACCATTATGTCATCTTCTGGTCCCGATTTATGTTTATTTTTTAACTGGGGGTGGATAAATTCTTAAGTAACACAGGAACTCACAATGCCATTTTCAACAGATCTATAAAAAGATTGAGAATAAAACATGTTACATTATGCTCTCAATGGATAAGTAGATAAGATATAGAAGAAAAATTTATGGTGGTTTGACTAATGAAAATTACTAAACAGAATGATTTGTGTCAAAGAGAACAATTCTGATCTAAATAAAGTGTTCATTGAAAAGAGTGATAATATTACTAAGTACAACCAATACAAAAAGTTGCCAGTCTTCAAGAAAAAAACAGTTGATATCTTTATCATGACTAATATAAATCCATATAGAAATCATAAACTGATTAAAATAATTGAGTAAATTACATACTCCAAAATAAACTTTATTTTATAAATTTGCTCAGTTAAGCCTCAAACAAATTGAGAGTTATTATTATTTGTATAATATTCCTAAAATGTATGTTTTGGTATAAACAAGACCATATCTAAAATCCAGAAGCATCTATACAATAAGTTTATGCATTACTGAATCTAGTTACTAATTCAAAATAATGGAACGTTAACACATATAATGAAAGGCTTAATGAATTTATAAATTTTGAATGGATATTGAGCATTCTGATTAAGAATTACTTATATTTTTAAGTAATAATAATAGATGATTAGTATTACTTCTGGTAAATGTTACCCTCAAATGTTGCTTATAGCAGATATAGCTTTCTTAACATTAAAAAATTAGTTATTTTGAATTCTGAACAAAGATGTGCTTCTGATTTATCCAAATGCAATCTCACTTCCTTAAAAGAAATCTTCCTTTCTCTGGCCTGTGATATTGTGTTTGAAGGACATTTTATAAAGAGTACATCATATTATCCTTTGAGGGTATGAAGTCTATCAAGTATTCAACCTGGATTAAACAGCCCTGAACCCTCTTCTTAATTTCTCCTCTTACATCCAGATATGTCCCACACCATTTAAGAAATAACTTTAAATGATTCTGCTACTACTGATGGTTTTAGTTCACCTGTTTCAGTTTAATGGCAGCACACTAAATTAACTCTGAATGGAGACAGTAAAATTAATTCTCACTCTACCCCTCAGCCATCTCCAACTAAGGCAGGCACTGGAATTTGAATACAATTTTTTTTCTATCCCACAAAAATCTTAGTGCTCAACAGTGCAGAATTATAAAACTAAACCTTAAGAATGCATTCCCCATAGAGACAAAAGTATCTCCATGTCACCTGTGCACTTCTATCTTACTACAATTTGCTACACCACTTCCTGCATCTATTAATGGGTTTAAAAACCTTTCTTCTATATTCATAGAGAGAATTTCATATGAATGTGTTTACTGGGGCAGGATGATTGAGAGCTTAAATATGAGGAGATTGGCTTCAACTTTCAACCTTCCTGCCAATGTAGCAGGGAACTTCTGGGAGTGACTTAACCTTTCAAGAGGAACACACCTTTGGTTCTGCTTACTTTACTTTCCTACTTTGCCAGTGGGTTCATCTGAGTCAGGGCTGTTCAGCTTTCCTTTATGAAAAATGGATTCTAACTTCCAATCTTTTAATCCCAAAGATATATGAATGTGTTTACTGGGGCAGGATGATTGAGAGCTTAAATATGAGGAGATTGGCTTCAACTTTCAACCTTCCTGCCAACAGGGCAGGGAACTTCTGGGAGTGACTTAACCTTTCAAGAGGAACACACCTTTGGTTCTGCTTACTTTCCTACTTTGCCAGTGGGTTCATCTGAGTCAGGGCTGTTCAGCTTTCCTTTATGAAAAATGGATTCTAACTTCCAATCTTTTAATCCCAAAGATGCAGTGAGGAAGTAGACAGAAGTGAGGCAGAACAAGACTGGTCGACCAGTATGCAAGCCAACAGAGGACACAGGAGAAGGCAGAGCCAGCAGCAGATACTTCAATTCCACATTGCTCTACTATTTCAATCACGGACCCACAGCCTCCTGAATTTCTTAGGAGTGGCTCAACAGTATCACCCGTTCCATTTCTTACCTTAATAAACGCCTTCATCGCTGCTTTATTCCTTTCTTTCCTGTATCTCATCTTAGAATTTTGTCCATCTTCATCCTAAGCAACTGGCACAGTGTGTGGTTTGGTTGTATGAGCTAGTAGCTATACTGGCACAAGCTTCCCAGAAATGCCAGGACACAGATCGAGTTTACAGTTATCCTTAGGCCTTTTTATGCATATAAATAAGAGCATGATTATGTTATACAAATTTACTATTAGTTTAATACTTCAAACAATAAATTGCAAAATGTGTATGTCTACTCAAAATGTTCAGAAAAGGCTGATATTTGAAGTGGGAGACCTATTCTCCCTCTTGAGCTACAATTTTTTTAAAAAAAAATCAGCTATACAGTATTGCAACAGAGGGATCTATCGCTCTGCTCATGTTGACTACTGGCAGCTGGTTCAATGAGAAGTTTCAGGTACAGTTTATCTAGAGCAGAGTCCTATCACTGGGTTTTGAAACATAGCCTAAGATCACCTATTTACACTTGTCATATTGTGGTAAATGCCATGCACATTTTCAGAAATGACAGAATCATTCAGGTGACATCTTTTTGCCAGAAAGATAACTTATCAAAGTTGGTTTCTGAAACAATCAATTTATCTTTAGCTTCAACCCAATAGCCTCAGTAACAATGCCCTTTTAGGTAAGAAATACCATGACATTTGATCTAGTCATGAAGGCACCATATGTGAATTCATTTCAAAGAAGAAATGATTAAATACTTCCTTTACTAGAAAGATAGAATTGAATTACTGCTCCCCAAAATGAAATTATGATCGATGAACTAATTAGCCTCCAAGATTTCCTTATGGAGAGATGAGGAAAGGGATGAAAAATTCACATGCACTACCCAAAAGAATAACTAAGTACTCACTGCAAACGAGCTAAGGGATGTGGGTAATGTTAAAATGAATAATTTGACAATATAAACTGTCATTGGAGGGTCTATCATTAAATTGTCATTAGAACAGCCTCTTGTTATTGAGAAACACTTTTATGAAGAAAATAAATATTGCCAATCACATGGAAAAATAGAATTATCCTTCGTAAATCTCAAGGCACAGTCTCAAGAGAAGTTATTATAGTATTATTTTTAGAAGAAGGGGGCAACTAAAAGCACACTGACTTCTATAACAGCTGTGAGACAAACTCATGTAAAGCCACAGTTTCAGACAGTACTATTTATTCTAGAACAAAAAGCATGCTTAAACTCAACTGTTGGTGAAAAACTATCTCTTTTTTTTTTTTCAACAATTGCAAAATTAGTATTCTTGTCATCAGAGGTCTTATTTAAATAATTTTTTAATTAAAACTACATAGTTATATTATGGAATATAATAGAACTTATTCTATAATTGACTAAGTTTTTCAGAGGGTAATGTAAACTAAAACTAAATCATTAATAGTTAGATTTGGCTGAGAGAAGGTGAGAAACGAAAACAAATCTATCATTCCAAATACCAGTGTGATCAACAGCTCCAGCAATCTTTATCAAGCGTTCTACTTTCCCGAAGATAAAATATAATAAAATATACTTATTAGCTATTTTCATTTTCATACTTAGCATTTTTTGATTCAAAATTAAACCTCAGAAGATTGAAGAAAAGCAATATGCCTCAATGAACCAACTCAAGTCCTTGAGGGTTAGTTGTAACAACTGAAAGAGATTCTATTCAATTGCTTAAAATACAAAATAAGGCCAGCAGGTGGTGTGGTGGTTAAGGCATTGGATTTCCACATGGTTGACCACAATTAGAGTCCCACTGGGTGCATGCAAATGTGCCCAAAATCCCTAGAGGAGAATAAAGGAGAAGAGATTGTGGTGTGGCCATTTCCCTGGGGGTGGGGGGTGGGGGGGATGAGGATTTCATGACTTTCCCTCTTGCTGTCTCTCTTTCTCTCATGAGCACATATCTCCTATGGCAAAATCCTAAAAAAATAAAAGAAAACAAAGAAAAGAAAAAGAAATGCAGAATATTTAGAACCCAAGGTGCAATGGGAAACTTTATAGGCTGATGTAATAACTCCCTAATGCAGAGTCCAAACAATTTATAAATTAGTCAATTCAGTCACCTTCTGCAAAATAGTCATACTGAAGCATCATAGAACCATCATGGAAGTCTTTTTTGCCCTTAATCTTCAAATCTTCATCTCTAAAATATCAGCAAACCCTGATGCCTCCACTTAAAAATTCTATTCCTCATTGATCTACTTCTTTTTTTTTTTTTGGAGAGGTTTTCGCTATAGGGCGTGTGCGCTCGCCAGACAGACAGAGACATAGAGACAGAAAGCGAGAAATCACGCCCCAGGGGGGATGGTCACGCCGCAATCCCTTCTCCTCCATTCTCCTCTCGGGATCCTGGGCACACACGCACACACGCCCGGCGTGAGTTTTAAGCCACCAGGTCCAGGACACGAACTGCGGTCAACTATGTGGGAGTCCAGCAACATAGCCATTATGCTAACTGCTGGTTCCCCATTTATCTACTTCTTTTAATTTCCACAGCAACACTCTGATAGATGCCACTATCATTTTTCTCCTGGTCTAAAGCAATAACTACTACTCCAAAATCTATTCTCTAAACAGAGAGGTTAATTCTTATACTTAAAACCTCCTACGTTTATTTATGTGATATAAACTCCATAATTTGTTGATCATAATTCTGTATGAGCTGGCCCCTTCCCATCTCCTCAGTCATATTTTATACTCCCCCTGCCTTTTGCCTTGTTCTCCATCAAACAACCTCCTTCCGTACAGTGAATACAGTGTGGGAGGATGGTAGGAAATGGAGGAGGATGAGAGGGAGCAAATCAAAGGAAAAAAGAAAAAAGCAAAACATTTAAGGGACAGGAAAATAAAAAATTATTTGTCAATAATAATGGGTATGATAATATTTTTGACTAAACTAATACACAGTGTATTCATGATGAGAAAACCATTTTGTATGTTGCAAAGATATGTAGTGATTGAATGTAAAATAAAAATTAAAATTAAAAAACTAAAAAAAATGTTTAAAAGACTTCGCCTTAATGTCCTCTCTCTGGAAGACTTTTCTCTGTGTTCAGAAGTTAGTTGTTCTCATCAAGGATTAGCTAAAACCTCACCTCTCCAGAAAACTGTCCGTATCTATTATAGTCTCCCAAATAACCTTTAGATTATGCCCTAGCACAGCCTCCATTAGTAATTGTTTATTTGCCTTTCTCTGTTCACTGAAATATGAGCTCCATAACAAAGGTAACATCTCACTCACTCTTTTATTTATTCATTGCACAAATAGTTCAGTCTCCTACTATTTGTCAAGCACTTTTCTAGGCCCAGTGTTAAAACAAGCAAATTTGTACCCTTGAGCTTCTGTTTTACAAGAGGCAAACAGAAAATAAATGTATAATAAAATCTCAATAAGATTTCATAAGAGCAGTGCATAACAATTAAAGCAGGATAAGGGGATAGACAAAGATGGAGGCTGTGGAGGGAGTATGGAGGTAAGGAAGGCAACTTTGAAGAGAGATAACTTTTTTGTTATTGTTTTTCATGATAGAGAGCATGTGAATGTGTATAAGAAAGAAATAGACTAGCACCTTGAAAGGGTTCTTATCACACCACAGACATCCAGCTTATCACTATTTTAGGTACAAATGTGCACCTAGCGTGTTTCAAGTGGACGAGGAATTGGTACTCATGGTCAACTATGCAACTTCCAGTTCAGCAGTTCTGTATGCTGTCAACTGTGCCACCACGACTTTTTTCCCCCAGGTATGGGCACTCACCAGAGAGAGACAGATGGTAAGAGGGAAAGTGAGATGACACCTGGGGGATGACCCTGCTACAATTTCTTCTTTTCCATTCTCTTCCTGAGATTTTGGGCATACATGCATATATGCCCAGTGTGATTTCCAAACAACCAGGTCCAGGACTTAAACTGCAGTCAGCCATGTGAAAGTCCAGCATCTTAAATTCCATGCTATCTGCTAACCCTGCCACCATGACTTTTGAGTAGAAACTGAATGAAGTGAGAGAGAAAACCAAGGAACCATCTAGAGAAGGATAAAATTCCTGAGCAGGCCTATGCACTCAAGGAGGAGGGAAAAGGCAAGTTGTAACTGTCTTAGGTATCCTATTCACAGCTCACCAAGGTCTCACACAGGGTCTATCATAGTTGGCAATATTTGTGGTATTCAACAAATATTTATTCATTGAATGAATAATTAAGTATTCCATAAAGATTTATTGAATAAATGAGGCATTTTAGATATGATTTCTAGTGTTGGTTATCAGAAGTGTATGTGTAGGAGGGGTAGGGAGGTGTGAGGAAAGAAAGTGGGTCTCATTTTGGTTCTTGTGGGTATAGTCATCACTCAAGATTTCCACCTCCTTCCTAGAACAGCCAAAATGATCAAGTCTCTGATGTGTTAACCAGGATCTGGAGAGTGTCACTCTTTCACATCCCCAGCGCCATCAGAACATCTACTCCAGAGAGGACGGGCCAGATTGTAGGGTGAGAGGCAAGAAGACAGAGTGGCAGAGAGACAGCAGTTCATCTCCTCTCACACTCCAGCAAAGACAGGCCAGGTTTCAGGGTGAGCAGCAGGGATACGGAGCTTCTGAGAGACCACAGTTTATCTTTCCCTGCCAGTGACTTTTGGAGTACCTGGTACCCTTTGAGACCTCATATTTTTCTGGTACACACAATGTGCTATCTCTTTCTATAGCTACATCCTCCAGCTTAGCCCTAGGTGCACCTGGATCTGAGAATTTGGGGTGAAACCAAACACTTCAAGCTGGCTATATACATCAATCTCTGATTGGAACATGAGGCCCTCGTGGAAGAACACACCAGAAAAGTAGAGTATGTCTTTCCCCTTGACATTAAAGAACCAGAAAAGTCAAGTTTTCAATGAAACAGTCAATATTACAAGGACATGATAAAAATACAAAACATCGTTAGAGAACAGTACAAGCAATCTACTAAGATTGAATCAAGAGGACTCAAAATAGACCCATCATAACAATGAGAGTATGAATTAGTAATAAATAGCCTCTAGCAAGTGAAAGCCCTGGCCCTGATAGCTTCACTTTTGAATTCTACAAAAATTTTAAAGAAGAGTTAACCCCCATTCTATTCAAGGTATGTTTAAAGATCCATAGGAAGGAATCCTCCCAAATTCATTTTATGAAGCCTTTATCACCATCATCCCCAAAACAGACAAGGACATCACAAGGAAGGAAAACACAGACCAGTATCTCTGATTAATATATGTGCAAAAATTCTCAACAAGATACTAGCAAATCATATCAAACAACAACCCCTATCTGTCACCATTAACAAAAACGAAATCAAAGTGGATCAAAGATCTAAAGCTAAGACCACAAACTACAAAACTACTGGTGAAAAACACTGGGGAAACTCTAGGAAACATTGGGGTAGGCAAAGACTTCTTAAGCAAGACCCCCAAAGCACAGACAATAATCCCCCAAATAGACAGGTGGGATTACATCAGATTAAGGAGTTTCTGCACAGCGAAGGACACTGTAACTAGTGTGAATTGACAACCCTCAGAATGGGAGAGAATTTTTGTTAACTGTGCCTCAGATAAGGGACTGATAACCAGAATACACAGGGAACTCAAGCAGCTTACCTGAAAGAAAATAATTAACCCAAATAAAAGATGGAAAAGTGAGCTGAATAAACAATGCTCTAAGGAAGACATACAAACAGACAAAAAGCATATTTAAAAATACCCAACATTTCTCATTGTAAGGGAGATACAGATCAAAACTACAATGAGATACCACCTAATCCCAGTCAGAATGGTGAAGGTTATAAAAACAAATAAGGATAAGTGCTGGAGAGGATGTGGTGAAAGGGAAACACTCGTACACTGTTGGTGGGAATCTAAACTGGTCTAGTCACTGTGGTGTAAATCATGCTGGGTAAATTTTCTTCACAATCTAAATAATGTATAGTGATTTAATGTATGAATAATAACAAGAAATTTTTTAAAACCTCCAATAATATATTTTTGAGAGGTTTATGCTATAGGATGCATGTGCTCACCAGAAAGACAGAGAGAGTGAGACAGAGAGACCGAAAGCGAGAAATCACCCCCCGGGGGAATGGCCACACCATAATTCTTTCTCCTCCACTTTCCTCTCAGGATCTTGGGCACACACACACACACGTGCCCAGTGTGAGTTTAAGCCACTTTGTCCGGGACTCAAACCATGGTTGACTACATGGGAGTCCAGTGATGTAACCATTACACCACCTGCTGGTCCCTCCAAAATATTTTATTATTCAATTTATACAGTTACTATTCAGATTAATCAGAGATCAGCATTAAAAAGAAGTTATACTAAATTAGAATGGGCACCTAATTTATTATAATTGGTGTCTTTATAAAAAGGGAAATAATCTCTCAACATTCTTCAAAAAATGTTCCCTATGTTTTGTTATTTTTTAGTTTTTGCAGAATTTGTGAATTTTTTGTTGTTCTCACACATTAATAATAAACTAGGTATAGAATTTTTCTTTAACAATATTTCCATGCTGAAAGTTCATAGATAGTTCTACATGGTTTTCTGGCATCTGGGTTTGCACAAAAGTTTGCTCCTAATCTCATATTTTTTTCATTGTCCATAACCGCTTCCTTATGAGTAGATACTCATGGAAATTTTTTTTTTAGCAGTGACAGAAAATTTTGTGGAGATTGATCCAGTAGTATGTCTTACTTATTAATTTTCTCTGCTATTCAGTTTTATTTTAGACTCATGAGTTTTTCAGCTTGAAAGTGTTTTCTTCTCTTCTATCTTTGGGTAATTCTTCTCTTCAATATTTTCTCTCATCCTGGGATTTCTATTATAGATGGTATCTTATCTCTAATTAATGCTTTTCCTCATATTTTTTCACCTGTTCTTTTTTCTCTTAGAAGAATATCCAGATTGTGCTCTAAGTCTTTAAAATTGTTATTTGCAATATGCAATGCATTTACTTTTTAAAGTATTTGTTATTAATTTTAAAATCTCAATCTTTTGATGTCATGATCAACTTATCATGAGATAAGTTGGTCTTTTGGTCTCATGATCAACTTATCCACTTTAGTTCCCATTTTGATCATATTAAAGTTAGTTTTGCTTTGTATGGCTTTTGACTCTGTATTGCTGATACATAGTCTTTTCTTTCTTTTCTTTCCTCATTATTTTTTTTAATTGGCTGTGGACTTGTTATGTGTCTCTAAAATTAGTTTTGTTAAAAAAAATAGAGCAGGTTCTTATTTTGCACTAATCAACAATTCAGACCAAACCAGAATAGAGTCACTCATGCTAAATGAAATAATCAAACTGAACTTTAAAATGAGCCATTTTCAAAAAAAAAAAAAGCAGATTCACAGTAACAATCAAAGGATCCTGGTTTACCTAAAGCAGCTAGATATAGAAGACCCCTGTTTTAACCCTAAAAGGAAAATAACTTTGAAATGACCGACAATGTTTCTGATACCTGGTTTTGCATCTTCAACCCTTATCTGCCTACACAGCTCACCTTTTCTACTCAGTTCATTGGTCTTCCCTCTATCTTATAGGAGGAATGCTGCCTAATTCATGAATTGCTAATAAGAGCCAATTAGATCTTTGAATCTCCATTTCTTAAAATTTTGCATAACAGTCTCTGGTCTGGTCCTATCTGAACTATACTGCTTTTATTCTCTTTAGAGTGGTCTACAATGAGATGTGTGTATCTTGCCTTATAACCTGAAAAGAGTTCACAGCACTTTTGTTCTCTACTTGTTAAACTTACAGCAAGCAGCACGTTTCAGTTTACCTAACATAATTTTACCTCTCCTGCGAGTTGTGGTAGAAATGAGCCAGCTTACTTCCTCCTTGGAGTCCCAGTGGAAAATAAATTTTCCAACTGTACACTCCAGGAACACTTCCCGTGACATATAAATAGCCCAGAGCCCAGACACTTCCTGTGTAACACTGTTAAATTCCGTTGACACCTTTCCATCCCACAAAAACATCTCAAGATGTTACTAAATCTCTACACCTCTAATTTGGTGTAGCTAGTATCGTTGCTGATAATTCTGTGTTTAGAGACTTTGAGTCGTATGTCCCTATGCACAGGCTTATTGGAAGTAAAAGAGGACACAAATTCACAGTGATTGGTGTGAATAGACAGCCCTCAGAATGGGAAAATATTTTTGTAAATTATGCGTCAGATAAGGGACTGATAACCAGAATTCACAAGGAACTCAAGCAGCTGTTCCAGAAAAAGACAACCAATCCTATTAAAAGATGAGAGAATGAGTTGAAAAAAACACTCTCTAAAGATGACATATGAATAGCTAAAAGGCATATGAAAAAATGCTCAACATCCCTCATTGTAAGAGAAATGCAGATCAAAACAGCGATGAGATATCACCTAACCCCAATCAGAATGTTTAAGATTAAAAAAACAAAAAATGGCAAGTGCTGGTGGGGGTGTGGTGAAAAGGGAACTCTCTTACTCTGCTGGTGGGAATGTAAATTAGTCCAACCACTGTGGAGAACAATTTGGAGATTCCTCAAAAATCTGCAAATAGAACTACCATATAATCCAGCAATCTCACTCCTTGGTATCTACCCAAAGGACAGAAGAATACTTAATTGGAAAAGTGCTTGAACATCGATGTTTATTGCGGCACTATTCACAATTGCTAAGTCATGGAAACAACCCAAATGCCCATGAACTGATGAGTGATTAGAAAAACTATGGCACATATATTTAATGGAATACTATTCATCCATAAAAAACAGCAAAACCCTGACTTTTGACAGGAAGTGGATGAATGTGGAAGACTTACTGCTGAGTGAAGCAAGCCGTGCTATGAAGGAGAGGCATTGTATGTCCCCACTTAATATATACCGAGTGTCTGCACTCTGTGACTGAAACTAATTGTCTAAAGGATATAGAAACACAGTATATAGATGTAAATACCAGTTATAGTATGTGTGAAAGAGGAGGGTCTGAGAAAGGACATTTGGGGGAAGGACTGAGAGGCAAAGCATTAATGGCACAAAGAGGTGTGGTATTATCTGTTGAAGATATTTCATAGTTTTATCAACAGTATTAGGGAGAAATGTTCACCTGTTGAAATATCATTTTTGTAAGAAATAATAATGTGATTGAATGTATGGAAGAAAATGAAATGAAAAAAAAAAAAAGAGGACACAAATTTACCCAAGATCCCAAAAGTTATGGTGAAATCATGTATATATGATGCAAAGATACAAATTCTTCAAAATAACCACCTGAAAATAGAGTTTCTCTCTGACGTTGTATTAGAGTAGTCTTGGGAGACAGAACCATAGGATATGTATAAATATATAAAAGGCGATTTATTGACGCAATCAGCTGAGAAGTGCTCCAACAGGTTGTCTGCCAAACCCTGGAATTGTAGCAGCATTGCTCAGTTCAAGTCCTAGAGCCCCAGAGGCAGGGAAGCCAAGGATATAACTTACAGTCTGATGCTAAAAGCCCCAGAACTGGGGACACTACTAGTATAAGTGGTGTAAATCATGGAGTCCAAAGACAATCAAATTTTGATGTATGAGGCAACAAAAAATGTCTATCTTGTGTTGTCTCACAAGAGACCCATTCACCTTGAAGATTTATTCTTCCCAGGCTCTTGGTTGATGGACTCATACTCACCTGCATTGAGGGTGGATCTTCCACATTGATCCTACTGGACTCCCAGGTTTATTCCTTCTAGAATCAACCCCATGGACATACGCAACATAATGCTTTTACTAAGTATACCTTAATCCATTCAAGCTGACTCTCAAAACTAACCATCGGGGACATTATTTCATGTAAGCTAATTTATGGTAATATTTATTAAATAAATTGCATGATATTAAAACATAGAATATTTTCTCTCAGTAAATCATCCACAAGTTTTAATTCAGGCCTGGCTCTATGATATGTTGGTTAAAGCTGCCAGATTGCACATGGCTGAACATGTAGGTAAGTCTTGTCTCAGCTGCTTGAGAAACACTCCAGGCATATGTGACTGTGTGCCCAATTTCTAAAGGAAGAAGAGATAAAGGAGAAGGAATCGTGGTTTGATCATTCTCTATGGATGGGGAAGGAGGGTGCTTTCTTCTTTCTCTCTCTCTCTCTCTCTCTCAGGTGCACATGCCCTCAAGCAAAAAAAAATTTAAATAAAATTTTTTTAAAAACCCTGTAATTAAAATATTCAATTTTAGGGGCCAATATGTGGCATAGTAGGTAAGGTACTGGATTCCCACATGGCTGACCAAGGTTTAAGTCCCAGACCTGGTGACTTGCTTTCTCACTTTCCCTTTCCCTCTCTCTTTCAATCTCTGAGTACATAGCAAACTTTCAAATATAATAATAATAAATAAAATTAATGAATAATTTTTAAATATTCCATTTTAGAAATGAAGACATTCAGTTCTAAAGGATATCAGTCACTTGTCTAAGATGAATCAATCACAGAGGTAGTTAAGTTCTAGAGACTAGGTTTCCTGCTTCCTATTCCAAGTCTTATTTTCTTTATTCTTTACTGTGTGACGTGTTGAAAAAATTTTACATGTCACTGTATAATATCATACAACATACTATTTTTTTTCTTATGGTGTCAAGTAGTGGTTGTGATAAAATATATGTATCTTATTCAGTCACGAGTGCACCATAAACCTACTGGAGAATCATAAGGGCCATTTGGGAGCTAGAGGTATCTGCTAGGGACCAAATGTTGGTCATTGTCACCTATTCAAGGGATAGGAAAGTTTGAAACATGTCACAGCTCAAAACTCCTGACATAGGTTGTTGGGAAGGAAGGGATAAACTAGTGCTACTCATCTTCTAGGTTGTCAAGTTGACAATCAGTACTGTGATTCATCTCGTAGCCCTGCTAGCTTCGCTCCACCATGCAATAGATAAATGTAATCCAAGTGACAGTGTTCAAATCAGAACTGATTTGATTGTTCACTTGTGATAGATACCAGAAGCCTAAGGACTCTTTGCCATCTCTTTAAATGGGGAAACTTAGAGGTGATAAAAATCCTTTGTTTGTAATGTTCATTTTTATTATTCTGAAGATATGCCCATGTGTTTATATATATATTCCAAATATGTGCATACACACATACATATATATATGTGTGTATCATATATATTTAGCAAATATTTCTTCAAATTTCAGATAAAAATAGATATGCTGCCTTGTACAGAAGTGTGCAAATTATCATTAGGGCCTACTAGTATTACTTTCATAGTATATCTATAGTGTGCCACTTCTCAGAGAAGAGCCAAATTTTCTAGGGAAATTTATTAAATTATGAAATTTTATCTGTATTTGGCAGCTAGAACTTTTGAACTCTTTAGAGTTAATTTAAGCTCCAAAAAATTAAAATTGCCAAAATGTTTGTAAACAGAAAACACATGACCTGTAGATTAGTAAAAACAGCACAATTCACTTATAAAGTATTGAGCTAGTGCAAAAACAATTGCAGTTTTGTACTGTTGATATTTGCTGTTTGATGTTGGATACATTCTTAAATAAGTGTGGTTGCATTATCTATCATTTTAATGTGCATTTCTCCCTTTATGTTTTTTGCTAATGAGTTATTACTTGCTGCTTACTTTATGTATATTTTAGACTATGAAAATGATGTTAGACAAAAAACCAAATTTGAGTGATTTTATTATTCAAGTTAAAAATGGGTCATAAAGCAGCAGAGACAGTTCATATCAACCACATATTTGGCCCCGGAACTGTTAACGAACATATAGTGCAGTGGTCATTCAAGAAGTTCTTAGGACTATGTGAGAAGTGGCTGAAGAGTTCAATGTCGACCATTCTGTGTTTGTTCAGGATGTGAAACAAACAGGAAAGGTGAAAATGCTCAATGAGTGGTGCCTTATGAGCTGACTGGAAATAAAATAAATTTAAAAATCATCACTTTGAAGTGTCTTTTCTTATTCTGCTCACCAACAATGAACCATTTCTTGATTGGATTGCAATGTGTGACAAAAAGTGGATTTTAAACAGTAACTGGTGATGAGCAGTAACTGGCAATTGGACTGAGAAGAAGCTCCAAAGCAGACCAGCAGATTGTGCAATTGTTATGTCACTGGACTCCCATGTAGTCCATCGCAGTTCAAGTCCGGGACCCGGTGACTTAAAATTCACTTCAGGGACCAGCAGTTAGTATAACGGCTATGTCGCTGGATTCCCATGTAGTCAACTGTGATTCGAGTCCTGGACCCGGTGGCTTAAACTCACGCTGGGCGCGTGTGCATGCGTGCCCAAGATCCCGAGAGGAGAATGGAGAAGAAGGGATTGTGGTGTGGCCATCCCCTCTGGGGGGTGATTTC
This sequence comes from Tupaia belangeri chinensis, assembly GCF_000334495.1. Taxonomy (NCBI): domain Eukaryota; kingdom Metazoa; phylum Chordata; class Mammalia; order Scandentia; family Tupaiidae; genus Tupaia; species Tupaia belangeri. Next base: position 5,396,435 of record NW_006159617.1, on the reverse strand, counting down.
TCGTTTTCTGTCTCTCTGTCTGTCTGGCGAGCACATGCCCCCTATAGCAAAAAAAAAAAAAAAATTTACTTCTGTCATGTGTGCATGCATGCCCAAGATCCCAAGAAGAGAATGGAGGAAAAGGAAGAGCAGTATGGCCAACCCCTTTTCTGTCTCTCTGTCTCTCTGACAAGTGTACACGCCCAATAGCAAAAAGCGTTCTGAAGGAGATGAAGAAGAAAAAGAAGGAGGAGGAGGAGGAGGAAGAAGAAGAAGAAGAAAAGAGAAGGAGGAGGAGGAAGAGGAAGAAGAAGAAAACTCCAAAGCACTTCTCAAGGCCTAACTTGCACCAAAAAATGTCATGATCATTGTTTGCTGAGGTCTGGTCCACTACAGCTTTCTGAATCCCAACAAAATTATTTCATCTGAGAAGTGTGATCAGCAAATCACTGAGAAGCACTGAAGACTGCAACACCCAGCATTGGTCAACAGAAAGGGCACAATTCTCCAAGACAATGATTGCATGTGGGAAATAGCAATGAGACTTTCATTCATTAAATGCACACATGTGCATACAAAACTCAAGCCTGCGCCATATCAATATTCATGGAATTAAAGCAGATGAAAGCCAAGACTGAGAAAAAATAAAAATAAACTTAAGCTTTTATACTCATCAAATCTACCATTTAAAATGATAATAAAATAATGACAAAGAATTAACTACACACAGTTCCTTACCCAAGAATTATTATGGAATATATTTCTATAAAAATAATAATATCAATAATATAATGATGACATTAAATGCAGAAGGAAAAGCAGGATAAACAAGCAAAGAAATTAGGAAGAATTTTGACAAATATTCATAAGCATTGATAACAGCAATAATGATGAAATATAATAGATCATGTTTGAGTTTGAAAATCAATGAATTCATAGAATTTGTGGAAAAAGATTTGAATATATATCATCCTTTACTCTCAACCCCTATTTTTTTGTTGTTGTTAGTTTGTTCTTTTTTACTTTTTTTATTTTTTCATTTCATTTTATTTTATACATTCAATCACATTATTATTTGGCTTACAAAATGGATATTTCAACAGGTGAACATTTCTCCAAAGTTCATTTTATAATACTTCAAAATATCTTCAGCAGAGAATACCACATTTCTTTGTGCCATTAATGCTTTGCCTCCCTATTTTTCTTCTAAATGTCCTTCCTCAGACCCTCCTCTTTCACACACACTGTATCTGGTATTTACATCTATATACTGTGTTTCTATATCCTTTGGTCAATTAGTTTCAGTCATAGAGTGCAGACACATGGTATATATTAAGTGAGGCCATACAATGCCTCTCCTTCATAGCCTGGTTTGCTTCACTCAGCAGTAAATCTTCTATATTCATAATAATGTTTTCTTTTTCCTAAGCTTTATTTTTCAGGTACTGATATAATTTTCTTTTGATTAGTATTGGTATTAGTTTTAGACTAATTTTGATCAATCTGGTTATTTTTTTCCATTCTTTTACTTGTAATTTTTCTGGTTTTTATTCTTTAGGTGCCTCATATAATAACATGTAGTAAGATTTTGCTTTTTTTAATCCAATGCAAGTAGTTTTTTTTTAAAGATAAGTTATTACATTTATACTTAATGTAATTAATATGTGAAATCCATTCTACTATCTTATTTTGTACTATTTTTTCTTCTTTTCACTAATTATGCTTCTTTTGTTTCTCATTTTCCATTTCCTTTGAGATTAATTTCTTTTTCTATTCTCTCTTTTGTCTCTTTTGGATGTTATACAAGCTGCTTCTATTCTTTTTTTAATGTGTAAACTTAACCATCAATAATGCTTTTCTTCTTGAATAATGTTAAGACCCTTAGAATACTGGATTCCAATCTTCTACATTCTGTCTTCCCTATTATTGTCCAATATTTACATCTTATGTCCATAATATTCTATTTAGATAATATTGTCTTATTCCATTAATATTTATTTAGTTACTGATATTTTAACCAATTTATTTTTTCTCTACTCTTTCTTTGCTCTCACATTTTTAAAAAAAAAATTATTTATGGGGAACCAGCAGTTAGCATAATGGCTATGTCGCTGGACTCCCACGTAGTCGACCATGGTTCGCGTCCCGGACCCAGTGACTTAAAACTCACGCCGGGCGCATGTGTGTGCGTGCCCAAGATCCCGAGAGGAGAATGGAGGAGAAGGGATTGCAACATGACCATCCCCCCTGGGGGGTGATTTCTCGCTTTCTGTCTCTATGTTTCTGTCTGTCTGGCGAGCACACGTGCCCTATAGTGAAAACCTCTCAAAAAAAAAAAAAAGACTAAAAAAATTATTTATGTAATTGTATTTATTAATGTCATTAGTATCACATGCACTCACCAGAGAGAGAGAGAGAGATGCAGACAGAAAGAAAAAGTGGAGAAACCGAACTGCCAGTCCAGGACTCAAACCACAGTCAACCATGAGGGAGTCCAGTGCACCAACAATCACACCACCGGCTGTTCCAATTCTCAGGTCTTTTTCCTGGTTCTCTTTCTTTTTTATATCAATGTCTGTTAATGTGGGTTGTTTGATGATAAACTCTTAGTTCTTTATTTGCTGAGAATGTATTTAACCCCTGTTATTTGAATATATTGAAAAGGTAAATAGTTAAACATTTATATTGTGTTCCCTATAATGTTGATGAGTTATATTATGTTTTTTCTGTTCTTTAGTGGGTACTCCTAAAGTTGACAGGATCACAGCATTGTAGGTAATTAATTTAGATGTACCTGAGATGAATAAACAAACTTCTATACTCATATACTCAATTAAAAATTAATTATACTACTGTTAAAAAATAACAGAATAAGACCAGCTAGTGGCACAGTAGTTAAGGTAGCTGGATTCCACACAGACACCTGCATGATTGGAGCTCCAGATCAGGCAGCTTTAAAGACATGCCAGATGCATGTGCATGGGTACCCAAAATCCTGAAAGGAAAAGAAATAGAGAAGGGATTGTAGAGTGACTGGCCCCATTAAGGTGCTTTCTCATTTGCTCAGTTTCTGTCTTTCTCTCTCTGGTGAGCACATGCATCCTCTGGCAATTTTTTAAAAATTAATTAAATAAATATACTTGTATTAAAATTGATTAATGTTGGAGGCTGGTAGGTGGCATGGTGGTAAAGACTGGATTTCCACACAGCTGACCATGATTTGAGTACTGGACCTAGCAGCTTGCTTTTTCATTTCTCTCTCTCTGTGTCTCTGTTCAAATTAATAATAATGATGATGATGAATAAAATTAAATAAAAATATTTTTTAAATCGATTAATGTTGAGTGGTACTTACAGTATTACATATTTTACTTACTTATTTTAGATAGTGCTACCTATCATTATGCATGTATTGACAAGTGATGACTATTGGGATACATGACAGAAAAGGAGAGAAATAGGAGCCTTGAGAAGGAAAAGGAAATTGGAAAGGGAGGGAGATGGCCTTCAGCTATGTTTATATGTTCTATATCTTTACAGAAACAAAAAGGTCTGAAGTCAAATATTAGCACTTTTCAGATCTGGTTGTTCAGTAAGTGGACAAATTTTAATATTTTCTGTCTCTCTCTGCATGTTTTAATAATTATGCTTACATACATAAATACAAATAGCACTATTGTATTGAAATCTATGATAGGCAGATTTCTAACACAGTTTAAATCTTTTATTTATTTATTTTTTTGAGAGGTTTTTTCTATAGGGCGCATGCACTTGACAAAAAACAGAGACAGAAAGCGAGAAATCTCCCCTGCATGGGAGATAGCCACACCACAATCCCTTCTCCTCCATTCTCCTCTCGGGATCTTGGGCATGCAAGCACATGCACCCGGCATGAGTTTAAGCCACCAGGTCTGGGACTCAAACTGCGGTCGGCTACATGGGAGTCCAATGACATAGCCATTACACCAACTGCTGGTCCCTACAATTTTAAGTCTTGATAAATGCTTATGAAGATACTAGGACATGTCTGGCTGTCATTACCTCCAATATGTTTGCCATAGCTGCTGGTTACTACACTATGTACTTGGATAATCATTCTAAATGTGCATTCTGTCTAGTGGTCTCTCCACAGACTCCACCCTCCATGACCTATGGTTTCTACCTAATTTCCCAGACCACCCCATTTTGTACCATAATCCCTACAATTCCTCAGCCACAGAAAGCCTAAAATTCACAGATTATACTCCAATTCTAACTGCATATTCTTGCAAGGCCTGTGGCTTCCACCTTAGGGTCCATGTCTGTCATTATAATCTCTCCTTTGTTCACTGATCTTCTAACTGAATCAAAATTCTGCTTGATCACCCTCTTTGTCTCCCCTGGACCTGTTCCCAGATGGATGAATGTGAATGGAAAGAAACCAACAACCATGCTGAGGAGTTTCTCTTTAAAATTCACAACTTGAACTTTAAAGGAACCCTTATTGTTGCTCAACGAGCTATTTGTTTCTTTGTTGTATTTTCTCTCTCAATTTCTTAAACAATGAGTGGATAGCATCTCTTCCTTCCTTAAACTTCTATCACCTCCTCTGCCTCTGCAAACAGCTAATACTCTTTAATTCTATTTATCTGAAAAATCAATTAATAAAAGCAGTTAGAGTAGAACTTCTACATATTCCCAGCATTATATCTGCCAATCTTCCAGCATCTGCACCCACTTTCTCTACCATCTCCCATCCCATCCATTACTATAAAGTGTCTCTGCTCTTATCTACAATTCCTTTCCTCCATTGATTCCATCATCTCTCATCTATACAAGTTTATTCTTGATCAGTTATTTCCCTCCTTTATAACATCAGTTTTCTTCTCCCATATTGATTCATTTTCATCAGCATGAAACATACTGTACCTTCTCCAATTAAAAATTAAAGAAAAAAAAAGAAACAACCTTACGCTCACATTTCCCTTAAAATATCATTTCTTGGGACCGGCAGGTAGCTTGGTAGTAAAGGTGCTGGATTCTCACCATGGCCAACCATGGTTTGAGTCCCAGATCTGGAGGCTTGCTTTCTCACTTTCTCTCTCTCTCTCTCTCTTTCTCTTTGTCTCTCTCTGTCAAATTTAAAAATATTAATAATAATAAATTAAATTAAATAGTTTTTTAAAATACCACTTTATTTCTCTACTCCTCTTTTTTTGGGAGATATTTTTTTGCTATAGGGTGCATGTACTCACCAGAAAGACAGGGACAGAGAGACAGAAAGCGAGGAATCACCCCCCTCCCCGCAGGATGGATGGCCACGCCACAATCCCTTCTCTACCATTTTCCTCTCCGAATCTTGGGCACACATACCCGGTGCGAGTTTAAGGGTCCAGGACTTGAACCGCGGTCGACTACATGGGAGTCCAACAACATAGCCATTACTCCAACTGCTGGTCCCTCTACTCCTCTTTATAGCAAAACTTTTTGAGTTTTATGTATCTAGCTATATAGCTTTCCTGCTTTCCTTTTCCCATACTCTGATAAACCACTATTAATCAGTCTTTCATCCCTACCCCTATGCAAACAGCTTTTGTCAAGTTTGTAATTAGTCTTTACATTGTTAAACCTAAAAGACAATCTTTCTACTTTATATTATAGGGCTTAGTAGCATTTGAGGGACCTGATCACTCTCTACCTGTGAAATGCTTTCTTCTCTAGACTTTCTGAGTTCCTCTCTCTCTTGATTCTCCTCCTTCCACACTAGGAAATTTATTTTACCCTCCTTTACCTCTACCTTTTCTCCTGTAAACATTAGAATATCTCAGGGCTCAGTCTTTGAAGTTCTTTTCTTTTTTTTTTTTTTTTTGAGGTTTTCGCTACAGGGCGCGTGCGCTCGCCAGACAGAGAGAGACATAGAGACAGAAAGTGAGAAATCACCCCCCAGAGGGGATGTTCACACCACAATCCCTTCTCCTCCATTCTCCTCTCAGAATCTTGGGCACGCACGCACACGTGCCTGGCGTGAGTTTTAAGCCACCGGGTCCGGGACGCGAACCATGGTCGACTACGTGGGAATCCAGCGACATAGCCATTACGCTAACTGCTGGTTCCCAAAGTTCTTTTCTTATATATCTTCAGTAATTCTTTTCTTGATCTCATCCAGTATCAAGGAGAAAGGTAATCCACCTGCTGAGAACTCCAAAAATTTTATCTCATAACACCAGCCTACTCCACAGTGTCATGTGAATGACTGATAGTCATCACAGAATATTAGGTACTAAACAGAACTTACCCTCTCCACAACTCCACAAACCTGAATCCCTCATAGTATTCCCCCTGCTCCGTAGAGGGCAAGTCCATTCTGTCAGTGGCCCAGGCTACCATCTTATTATTATTATTATT
>NW_006159617.1:5378332-5390055 GCF_000334495.1 Tupaia belangeri chinensis | reverse complement strand
ATTATTATTTTTGTAGAGGTTTTTCCTATAGAATGTATGTCCTCACCAGAAAGACAGAGAGAGACAGAGAGAGAGCAAGTGAGAAATCACTCCCCATGGGGCATGGCCACGCTGCAGTCCTTTCTCCTCTATTCTCCTCTCAGGATCTTGGGCATGCACGCACACACTCCCGGCGTGAGTTTAAACCACCGGGTCAGGAACTCAAACTGAACTGTGGTCAACTACATGGGAGTCCAGCGACATAGCCATTTCACCAACTGCTGGTCCCAAGGCTACAATCTTAAATGGGTGTCTTAACTCTTTTCTTTCTCTCATATAACATCAGCTCCATCAGCATGTGTTGTAGGTCCACCTTTAAAGCATTTATACAGTCAGAACATTTCCAGTCATTTTCATCTCTCCCACAGCGTTGTACACCACCATCATCTCTCCTCTGGAATGGGCAGTATCCTCTCACTAGCCTTCTACCCTTTCCCACCCACAGCCTACTCTTCACCAATACAAAATAATCATCTGAACACATAAGTCAGAAATGCTTAATCCTCCACTCAAACTTTCCCATGACTTCCCACTTAGAGAAGCAAAGTCTTCAAAAGGTCACCCCCATGCCTGTGACCACATTTTCTAACACCCACCCCCATTTCTAACCATTCTTTAATAACCTCAGGCTTTATTTTTGTTTCTAGAAAATAAACATGTGTAGCAGTTAACATTGTGATTATCAGAACTCCTATGCTCTCATTTGAATATCAACTCAACTTACCAGATGCTTGATCTTGGCTGGTCTAACTCTCTCCCTACATTTTGTTTGTCTGTTTTGTTTGTTTTCTCTGTGAATTAGAGATGGTAACAGAACCAGGATTACTTTAGTGATTATCAATGGGAGATGATTTTTGTCCCCTAGAAGATATTTGACAATGTCTGGTGACATCTTCAGTTGTCATAACTTGGGAGGTATTACTAGCAGCCAGTGGGTAGAATTCTGAGGTACTGCTGAAGATTCTATAGTCCACAAGACAGCTCCCCAGAAAAAGAGTTAGCTGCCACAAAATGTCAATGATGCAGTGGTTGGGAAAACTTGGCTGATATTTGAAGGATTAAATGACTCAATAGTCATTAATCACTTAAAACAATGTGTGAAATACAGCAAATACTATATAAGTATTGGTTATTTTTCTATATAAAAAATTGGAAGATTTCAAGGTGAAAGTTGTACTTAAAACCATAAGTATATAAAGACCAATCAAGGAACATATATATTTCTCCTTCAGGGTTTATATTTGTTTTTGGTTTGTTTGTTTATTTGTTGGGTTTTCTCATAGGGCCCATGCATTCACTGGAGAAAAACTGAGAGATAGGGAGAGGGAAGGTAAGAAATCACCCCCAGAAGGGATAGCCATGCCACAATCCCTTCTCCTCCATTCACCTCCTAGGATTTTGGGCACACACATACTCGTGCACAGTGTGAGTTTCCAGTCACCAGGTCTGGGATTTAAACCAGGTCAGCCCATGTGAGCTGACCACTACACCACCTGCTGTCCTCTCTTCTGCAGAGATTTTGTGCTAGCTGCTCCTCTGACTAGAACGTTGTCCCTATAGATTACCACATTATATACTCTCCATTTTCTTGCAGATCTTGCTCAACTATCATCTTATCAGTGGCGCTTCCTTGATCACATTATCAAAATTTCGCCAGTCTGGTCTCTTTCCTTCTTACTCTGCTATATGTTTAGTAATGGAACATGTGGCATTCAAAATACTATGCATTTATTTATTGTTTTATTGTCTGGATTCTATCAATAATTGGTTACTGCTCTAGTATTACACTGACATTCTGCTGATACGTTTGTTTTGTAAGAAAACTTCAAAAGATTCATGGAAAAATAGAGTTGAAGTATGAGTCTATTTTGGTGCCATAAAAAGGATTGAAATCACTGCATAGTTTTTTCTTAGCATGTATTTTTCTATTAATGTTTTGAAGACCCTTTATACTGCTAAAAAATGGATTGCAAATAAAAATCAAAATTTCTGACATATTATCTTTTGTCAGTTCTACTGTAGCACTCTGCAAAGAGTCATTTTGGCCAACATTTGTAGAAATGCTCAGCAAACAGCTGGGAACATGATCCTGGAAGTGGACAAGGAGTGTAAAGTCACATATGGCTACTTGAAAGCCATTTGAAGTACATAGTTATCTAGATAATTTGGACCCAGAAAATATCTTTTAATAAAAAGGATATTTGTCAAAGGGAAATTAGCCATCTTATTGGTCCTCATTAATCTCAGTCATGTGATCAATACCTAAATGTTCCCTCTGAAGATACAACTGTTTTGATGACTGTGGAATATAAGTCAGGCACTTCAGAGTTTCAGAATCAATTGCCAGAGGGCAATATTACATCAGGAATTGGAGAGCAAAGGGGAAGGAGAGCAACTGGGACTTTCTTGAGTAAATACAATATAGAGTAATTCAACTGTGAAGAGCACATGTGAGACCCCCCCAGCGCATCTACATTTGGGGAGAAATAGGACTTTAAAGATGTGTTTTCATGTGGGAAAAGCCCTTTTTATTACAAATACACTCCTAGTAAGTGGCAGTTTTCATACCAAAATGGTGCCGCATTCATAGCACATTACCTGCCTCATGTGACAAAAGCATGGAATCTGCAAGCTATTTTTGAGTGCTCTAAATTCTTTGGAGATTGCACAGATTATATGATATGGTATTTATGGAAGTAAGTGCTGCTTTAGTCATCGGCAAAAACACTTGTGGTATAACCCACCCCCATTTCACAACCACGAAACGTCCCAGCTGAATTTTCAGGAGTGATGTCAGTGGTTATTTGTTGCCTTTGTTTATGTTTATTTTTCACTTCCCCATAGTATGATTTTAAATTATTCTGGCACATCACTGACAAGAATTATTACTCATTTATATTTCAAGAAAATAGTTTTTAATATGAGCAAATAGCAAATGTATGCTTCTCCTTGAATATGTCTTATTTGACACATATTATTGATACTTCAGCATTAAATTCATGAACAACAACAACCACATCTCATGTCTGAAAGAAAACATTTTTCTCCACAAGGCACATCATAGCCTTCTTGCTTTTAGAACATTAGATAGTGCTTCGGGACTACACTTGGGGGTCATTTTAAACATTGAAATCACCAATAGAAAGCATGAAAGTGAAAAAAATTTAGTAGTAAATTGCCTATGAAAAGGATATTTGTTTTCAGTATGGGAACTGAAACAAGAAAGCAGAGCATTGCCTTGTTTGACCCCAGTTGGGAACAGGCAGTTAAGCTCTTCAAATTTCTTTACCACTCTGCACATGTCCGTGAATGACTCTAACAGTGCCACAAACATGATTTGGGGGTTATAAGTGAATTTTAGAGTAGGCAAATTCACAAATGTGTAATCTGCTAATAATGAGAATCAACGGTAGTTAGAAATTCTTTAAAGGAATTAAGAAATACAGTGTCAATGAAGAGGTCACAATAAATGTATCAGTTCTTATATCGAGCAAAGGGAAGAACACAGCTTATAGTAGATTGAGACGCAATTGTTCAATGAAGTAAAATTAAAGAATATTTAAGGAATAGCTCTAGTAAGTTTGAAGGGAAAGACCTAAAAAATTGAAAGTTTCCTGTATATAAAAGGATGCATATTTTTCACCTAACCAGATTAATAGTGCAGAGATAAAAATGAATCCAATATATGTATTTTCTACATAATTTGGGAAAGAAACCCAAAGAAAACAGGCATTTTCAGAGTTAAAAAATGTGCTTGCATAAAGAGAAGGTGGTGGTGCAGTAGTGGCACAGCTGGCTTCACATGGAAAAGATCCTGAGTTCATGTCCCAGGACCTCACTGAGCATGCTGGGTACATTAACATGTGCCTATAATCTGGGCTAACTGAGACTGAGGGTGGATCATGGCATGGAGATACTATTAAGGCTTTCTATCTCTCTCTAGCTCTGTTTCTCTTATGGAAGAGATAAGTAAGTAAACTTTTCTTAAGTTGTACCTGCTTGACAACTCTACATGTACCGTTTGCTCTCTGTTTTTGTTAATATAATTCAGTCTTCATGCAGAGCAAGCAGCCTGAAATGGAAGATTCCACCAGTGGCTAATAAAATGACTATAAAATGAAACAGCAGTGTTTGTCTCATTGCCCTTTTTAAGAATTCTGATCCTCTTGCCCCAGCTGCAACATTAGCTGACTAGGTAGAGAAAAGGCACTTCCAAATGAATCTTATTCTTTAGGATTCACAAAGTAATGTCCATCCAAACTTATCGCCAGAAATGTTTCTAACATTTCAAAAATGCACAGAAAAAAGTAAGCCCTGAAGAGGCTGTGCTCCCTAAATTTTGCATAATGCTAAGAAAAATCCACTAAATTAAAAAAAAAATGTGTCCTTAATCTATTCCTTTGAGGGGCCACCCTTTTACAGATAAACAATTTAAATAAAATGAAAGGAACAAAAATATTCCATTTGCAGAATGGCTATTGAGTAAACAACCAAGGAGAATTTGCTACACATGAAGGCAGATATTTTTAACCTTTTTTGCACCACATAGTCTCACACTTACATGTATTTGTGAGTTTATTTCTCTCCTTTCTGTGAAAAAAAGAAAAAGAGAGAGAGTCACCCCCTAACAGGATCTTTGTGCCACGATCTACTCCCGGCCTCAGTCAGCCTGCATCACAAGCATATACACATACACCTGGCTCGTACAAGGAGACCTCAAGACATGAACCTGGCACCTTGCCATGTGGACTCCATTTCATTAGCACCACACCACTTTCTGGACCTCTAAACTTTTATTTTACCGGGAGATAACAGTTTGTGAAAAAGGCCTTTGTGAAACAATTTATATTTTATATTTATATTTTGAATCGCTTCTATTGAATGTTGGAAAAGTCATAACACATCTTTTTCTGCTTTTCTATCCAAAAATGCATCATGACTTCTCCTACAACCCTATATTACATTGTTGAAATAAAAGACTGAGTAGCCAAAATAAAAGACTTTTAAGCAAATGAAATGAATTGACTATGTAAAAAAAAAAAACCATAACTTGACAATCTAGATCAATATCAAGTGAAATATTTTTCAGCGTCCTAAATATTGACCGCTGAAGACCTCAGTATAATAAATACATCAGAATAAATAATTAAGAATACTCAGCATGGAGTTCCACTTGGAGCGTGACTAAGTATCCTCAAATTGACACCCAACTACCCCTCTCCCAAATAAAAACCATAAACTGAAAAAAATATATAAAATTCAATTACCTAAAGGCACTAAAGAGTAAACAAGAAAACTACTTTTGAAGAAAGTCAATATTGGTAAAACCTGTAGTTTTTTCTGGCCTAAAGAATCAGGAGACTGAATTCTAGACAGCAATGGACATTGAAAAGAGATATTTTAGAGAAGCCAGAAATGTGAAACCCCAAATTGTTTGTAAAAAACTTTCCCAAATCTTTGACTAAATCCCTAACTGTGCACGTGTAAAACAGACTTATAATAGCCCAGGAAGAATGGAAGAACTGAACTGATATTTGAGCTCCCTGAGAAAGAGACAGTACGGTGTGAATCCAAACACTAATTGCCTAGGAATTATACAGGAAAATATGGCCCCTTCTCAAAAAAAATATAATCAACAAAGGTCATTGCAGATATGACCCATGTGTTAGATCAAAACACAATGATTTTAAACAACACACTAGGAAGTATTTTAAGTATGTTTAAAGATATAAAGGAAAATATGTTAACAATAAATATATTATTATTTTTCATATAATAATAAATAACATAAATTATGTTAAATCATATTATGTAATATTATATTAATAATGTATATTATATAAAAATATATAATAACTAACATATAAAATATGTTAAATAATAAATCTCAGTGAATAAACAGAAACTATTTAAAAAAGTAAATTCTAGAACTTAAAAGAAATAAAAAATGAATTAAATGAGCTTAGAGCAGAATAAAAATGACAAAGGAAAGGGCTGCTTAATTTAAAAATAAACCATTAGAAATGATCCAATCCGAAACAGAGAGATAATGTGACTCTTACATAGACTAGATAGCTTCATCAGACCCATTTCCCTTTTCTCCTAGCTCTGTTGCTGGACTATATTTCCCAGACTCCATTGCTTTTGGGTATAGACACTTGACTGTGTTCTGGCTACTAGATTATATTAGGTCATTGGGAAAGTCACGATATGTTTTTCTATGCAAAAATGCGTTAAGACTTTGCCAACAATAGATGAAAGTCACAGTCACCACTGCAAGTGAAGAGCCATGTAAACGTTCTACACTCTCTCCTTAACAATCTGTAGCTGAAGGTAAATAGCAAGGATGATTTCAGGAGCTCTGCACTGAAGATGGCACAGCCTGCATTTCTGAGTGCTGAGAGAAGCATGACCATCTTCTCTAACACAGTCACATTTGCAAGAAATGAGCAGTGAAACTCTGGGCTCCCCCCACCCCCACCCCATACTTATCATTACCATACTAAAAACAGTAATTGTTGTTATTCTTTGATGTCATTTTCAGAAAATTATTTCATTCTTTGTCTCAAGCTTTCCTTCAGGCCAGTCTTCACATTAAGATTAAAGCCATCTTCTAAGCCATATTCCTTCTATGACTAATAATGCGATGGACTGAGTGTTGGTGTCTCCTCAAAATTCACATGCTGAAATCATAACCTCCAGGGTGATAGTTTTAGGTAAGGCCTTTGGAGGTGATTAGGTGATGAGGTCAGTACCCTCATGAAGGGAACTTGTACCCTTACAAAAGAGGCACTGGAGAGCCCATTGTTTCCTTCCATGATGCAAGGTAAACAAAAAGACAGGCCTTCATAGAACCAGGAAATAGGGCTCTCACCAGACAACAAACCTGCCAGCATCTTGACATTGGACTTTCCAGTCCCCATAATTGTGAAAATAAATTTCTGTAGGTCATAAGCTACCCAGTATATGGTGTTTTGTTTTAACAGGTCAAACAGATTAAGGTACTTTCTTCCCAGATTAATAATACTACTAATAATACTTTCAAAATTTTTAAGGATTTTAGTAGTTTAAAACTTTCTTTGCCAAATTAACTTATTTGATATTAATAATAATTTTTGAACTAGGTGTAACAGTTGTTAGTTTCTCTACTTTCTAGAATATAAAAAAGGAAGAAAAAAGAAAAATAAAGAAATAAGAAGAAAGGAAGGAAAGAAGGAAGATGAAAGGGAGCTAAGAGGAGGAATAAGAACCTTGGAGAAATCTGACTAGTGACTAGGGCTGGTACAGTTTCTGCATAGATACCAGGATGCTCATCTAGATTGTCTATTAGCTGCATGGAAGACTTTGCCCACTAGAATATTTTATCTCCTTTCTCCATCTAAAAGTGAAAGTTAAACTCCAAATTTACTATAGGCTTTCATCTTTAGAAGCTGTATATCCTGTAAATCATAGGTTTTTATCTGTTTCATTTTTTTAAAAAAAGAATTAATTTAATTTTATTTATCACCGTCATTTTTTAAAATTTGACCAGAGATAGAGAGGAAAAGTGAGAAAGCAAACCACCAAGTCCAGGACACAAACCACAGTTGGCCATGTGGGAGTCCAGCACCTCAACCACTGCATCATCTGCCAGCCCCTTAACATTTTTCTTCTAAACACTTGCCTTTACCATTCCAATCAACTCATTTTTAAAACTGAAAAATTCCATAGAGAAGGCCTGCAGGGCACCGAGCATTTGCTCAGAATGATTTGTTGCCCAAACTGACAGATTTCAGATGCTCAACTTGAGAGGCACACAAGCCCAGCCCTCTTGAATGTGACCTTCTCTACATTTTCCATTGTCTCCCAATCAAGTGCTCTCAATGTGATCCTGATGTTTTCAGGTGTGTGAGAATTTTTCAGCAACAATAAACCTTGTTGGTGTTAGTCTGGTTAAAATCTGTTCTTCGTGTATTTGCTCGTAGAATTGGGAGGAGGTGGCAGAGAGGGGTTAGAAATGTTGTCTTATTGTTTTATTTCATAGTAAGAAGAGGTGTAACCTTGCTGAGAGGGTGACAAATTCAGTTATAGTCAACCAGTACTTGACAGGTTTTATCAGAAAACCAAACAAGGAAAGAGTATGTATGCCTGCTACCAGCTGTCACAGCATTGAACAATGAATGTTTGATGAAGCCGACCTGCAAATACACACATCTCTGTGGAAGTCAGCTTTAAGTAGCAACTAGCTGACAAAATTAACAAGAAAAGGCCTTGGTAGAGGATATCAAAAGAAAAGAAAACAAACAAACAAAAGAAAGAAACCAGAAATCTCCCAGTTCTTTTATTTGTTTAGGTGTGTATTGCTGGAATTTCCATGTGAGGTAGAATTTGAAATGCAGCTGCAGTTTTGTTAAGATAAATACATGGTCTTCATCTCAGCTCATATTGAATATACAGTTTGGATAATTGTCACATTTTCCAAATTAGTCGTGCTGTGAAAAGTGGATGCTGGTCGGTTGGAAATGTGAGGACTCCACAGTGCTTCTGAAGCAGCTTCTGGCTTCTTTCTGACAGGGCAGGAGACAGAGAGGCAGCTAGGGCACTGCAGAGGCAGAGACTCACCCCACTGCCCTACATTGCACAGGCCAGCCCCACATTTTCTTTTCCTCTCCAAATCTTTTTTTTTTTTTTTTTTTTTTTTTTTTTTTTTTTTTTTTTTTTTTTTTTGGAGAGGTTTTCGCTATAGGGCGCATGCACTTGCCAGAAAGACAGAGAGAGACAAAGAGATAGAAAGCAAGAAATCACCCCCCAGAGGGGATGACCACGCAGCAATCCCTTCTCCTCCATTCTCCTCTTGGGATCTTGGGCACGGATGCACACGCACCCGGTGTGAGTTTAAGCCGCCAGGTCCGGGACTTGAACTGCAGTCGACTACATGGGAGTCCAGCGACATAGCCATTACGCCAACTGCTGGTCCCTCCAAATCCTTTTCTTGAAGTAGAATTTAAAAACTCGTTGGTCCAACAGAAAAGACCTGTAGTTAAAGATTCCTATTTCTTACTCTAGGCTATCCCCCCTCAAGTCAAAATCAGTGGGATTTCACATTTTTAAAGATCATTTCTTCCATGAGAGAGAGAGACAGAGACAGAAAGAGAAGAAAAGACAGGTACTCCCAATGGGATCTTCATTCTATAATTCACTCCCAGTTCTGGCACTCCTGGGTCATGGACATGCATGTATGTGGACTCTACATGTCCAGGAAGGTCTCAGGATGCAAACTGAGGACCTTCCCAAGGGGGTGAGCTGCATTATCGCATTATCACCACTACACCACCATCTAGCTTTGCATTTCCCACCTTTGAGTGAGAATTCATATGATTATTTTAAACTATGCAACAAACATAATTCCTCTCAAAAACTTGTAAAAGTACTTGAAATTAGAATCAAGAATCAATTATTATTAAAATAATTCAACTCAACCAAAAAAGGTGTTCTCCATCTACAATTGGCCCCCTCCCATGTTTTCATTGTACATTGATGATACCTCTGTTACCAAGCCCAAGTTGACTTATAATGCTTTCGTACATTAAATCGTGCATTTTCAGTGACAAGGAACTGATCTCATCCAATTGTGATTCTTTTTGAGTCCATCTCTAACCATCGCTCATAGCTGATGTCAGTGAGTAATGGTAGAATTGATTATAAACCCAGAGACATTTAAAACACTCAGTGGAGCCAGGCTGTGGCCATCCCTGAGTCCTGCAGCTCCCACATTATTACTCTAATGACCTTCCTTCAGCTCTTCCTTGGCCAAGCAGAAGAACAAATCCACTCACTATAGAGGGAAGACAAAAAAGATTGAGCCTACTGATACAAGTAGAAAACTCAGGAAAGGAATTTCAAAACTTCATCCCCAGAGAAGCCTTTAATAAAATAAAATATACCATAATTAAACTGTCTTTCAACAAAATAATGAATTTTTATCTGTGTATTTTCCTTCTGAACTTTCATCCTGTTTGTACGTTTTTCAGCTCATTTATGATGAGCTCAAAATCTAACATCTAATATTTTATGATGAATAGTGTTGTAAATACAAATTATGTGCTCTGTCGATCGAAAAAAGCCACAAATATTGTCTATGGGAGTTTCTCTTCTTATCTCTGTCTATTTTTTTCCAATATATATATTGAGTTAAATTTTTTAAGTTTTTTTTTTTTTGATCTGTTGTAGTATTTATCTATTTCCAGAGTTGTGGATAAAGTTAGATTGTGGCAATTGTGATAAGGAGATGGAAGTGTCTGTGATGGACTCTATGGATAAGAACGTCTATAAAGTTAAACTACTTTCACACCGCATAGATGTAAGTCTCCATACGTACCTGAAAAGGCAATAGTTACTGCTATTAGAAATGGGTTAACATCTGTTGAAGATAACGTATATAGTATTCTCAACTGAACTGGTGAGAAATATATACATGTTGGAATATTCACTTTCTAAACTAAGTAACATGTGATTGAATGTATAAAAGATATTGATATTAAAAATTATAAAGCACTCTTCAGATAGTAACTAACTATACTTTATAATATACCTGAACAATACATTTATTATTACTAATATTTGTTTTGATATAAAACTCCATAAAGTACCCACCTGACACAAATGTCTAATGTGATATAAGTTAATACAGGAGAACCTTTGCTTTTCAACTCACAGGCAACTGTTTATCCAGATATCACATCGCTCATCTCTTTTTTTTTCCTTTTTTTTGGAGAGGTTTTTGCCATAGGGCGCGTGCGCTCGCCAGACAGACAGAGAGAGACAGAGAGACAGAAAGTGAGAAATCAACCCCCCAGGGGGGATGGCCACACAGCAATCCCTTCTTCTCCTTTCTCCTTTCGGGATCTTGGGCACGCATGCACACATGCCCAGCGTGAGTTTAAGCCACTGGGTCCGGGACACAAACTGCGGTTGACTACATGGGAGTCCAGTGACATAGCCATTATGATAACTGCTGGTCGGCTGCCTTTTTTTTTTTTTTTACATCGCTCATCTCTCGGCAGGTGTTTTTTCAAAAGTAATATATCAAAATATTACTAAAACTCGATCAATTATATTTTGTTGTAATAGAAGAGCCATGAATAAAAGTCTGCCCTGTGGCTTTTGATTAAAGAAAGAAAGAAAAAGAAAAAAGGAAAGAAAGAAAGAAAGAGAGAAAGAAAGCAGAAAGAAAGAAAGAGAGAGAGAGAAAGAAAGAAAGAAAGAAAGAAAGAAAGAAAGAAAGAAAGAAAGAAAGAAAGAAAGGGGATAGAAATTTGGGAAATTGAATAGGTGCATCTTAAAAAAAGTAAATTGTTAGGGGACAAAATTCCAGAGAATGGGAGCAAAAACGTACTCTCTGGAGATCAGTGAAAAGAATCAGATGTAAGAGTTAGTTTTACGATTGCTGTTAGGTAGAAATGAAATTGCCAGTGGAACTCGTCTTTCTCTTGGAGAGTAGGAGGAAAGACCTGCAAAGCAATCTGACAACTATCTTTAGTGTAATGGCTGAAATAAGATTGATTTAGATATCCCAATTACCAATATCAGGAGAAAACCTCGGGGACAGTTCAGGTCATTCATGACAATCTTAGACCTCCAGAAGGAAGAAGAGAAAGAGAAAAAGAGAAGGAGAGAAGGGATGAAGAGGTGGAATAATAGTAGAT
>NW_006159617.1:5371349-5378301 GCF_000334495.1 Tupaia belangeri chinensis | reverse complement strand
AGGGAAAGAAACAAAAACAGAGAAAGTGGCCCAATGTAGTTAGGCTGCTTGTGGGGATGTATATCCTTAAATATAGAAATACCAAACTTCTATTTAAATGGAAGAAGACTAAATTTCAATCCCGACCTTCATCTCCCTCTGTTTTATGGGTATCTGCAGCTATATTACAAATTCACACCGCGTTTCTGTGAGCTGGCTATGATACGTACATGTCGCAAACCTTCTTACAAATCTTCTTGCTGATCCAGACATTGAATTACACATGCAGTTCACTCCTACTTCAGAGCTTTGCTCTCAAAGAAGAAAATCTGGGCTCTGTATAATATTATCTGCATAGTTAGAATGCATTTGAAACCAGCATGGAAACTGAGATACAGGAGGTAAAGTAAGTTTCTCAAAGTTTGATATAGAATCAGTGGTTGAAGAAGCAATTCATTTTCTGTGGCACAAAGTTGATGTTCATTGTAAAGGATTTATTGATTTCATGCATAAAGTGTGCAAGAAGTATTTATATATATGCTTTTCATCTTGAGCACTGTTTAGAAAAGTGATTGGGAAAGTCTGACTGATTTCTGCAGTACATCAGCTGAGAAATCATTTAAGTGGATTTCTCACCCCTACTCTGAGTGTGTATATATACAAGTATGGATATACACACACTATTTATACCATATAGAGATTTCATTCAATTATGATAGAAAACACAGCTTAAGAGTTATATTTTATCTGGGCCAGCAGGTGGCATGGTGTTTAAGGTACTGGACTCCCACATGGCCAACAGCAAGCAGTTCAAGTTCTGGACCTAACAGTTTGCTTTCTCACTTTCTCTTTCATTCTCTGTCTCTCTCTGGTCAAGTTAAAATATTAATAATAATAACAAATAACAAATAAAATTTTTTAAATTCTTTAAAATTTTTTAAAAGAAAGAGCTTATGATTATCTGGTTATTAATAAAACATTCAAAGGTAGCTGCCATATAATCATTTGAACGGAACAGATTATATATGTAGAGAAGACCAAAGAACTAGATTAAAGATTCATGGATGTTAACTGCTATGACATCCTGTGTGTGTTAAGAGAAAAAGTAGTATACTCAAAAATTCCATTTCAAAAGCGTTAGGGAAGGCCACTAACCCCCAATTACCTCCTTCAAATGCCACCCTATCTGAATTTCTACCACTAGAAATATATCTTTTGTAAGACTAAAAGAAAATAATCAGTAATTCTTACTGACTGATGAAACAATGTGTAACTCTTAATTTTTATGTAGTTTTCTTAATTTTTCAGATTCTTAGGAAATGTATTTCTTGAGAATAATTACCAAATAACACTGAAGTCCTAGGAACTTCTGGCACAATGACAAGCACAAAGCTGGCATAAAATAAGTGTGTATATTGGACAGAAATATTAATTTGTCTTCTTTAGGACATTATCTCCAGGATTTGTTGAGTCAAATAACCTTAAGATAGTGACATATTTTTTAGCACTTCTTAGACTTCAATAGAGGACTGTCTTGCCCCCTATGTGCAGACCAGGTATTCACATTTTAAAGGTGGGCAGAGGTCTATAAGAGCAGCTGAGAGGAAATGGAGCAGGAGACAACTACAAAGGCAACTCTGCCAACCTCAGAGTGTTGCCTACATTACAAAAGTAGCCAGAAGAGACGAGAGTGGATCTCAAGGCACATTCCGTAGAGTAACAGGGTTTCTTATCAATTTATCAGGAATCATTGGGAGGGGGATGGAATGGACATTTCGATTGGGTAGCTCCCAGAAGCCTCATCTCAGCTTCAATTACAACAATCAAATTTTGATCAATTAAATACGTTGATGCTTAACATACCATTTCACTTGAAGAAAGGATTTTACTGTTGACAGAAAGAAGAAAGAAAGAAAAAGAAAAAAGAAAGATAAAGAAAAAGAAAAACAAGAAAGAAAAGAAAGAGAGAGAAGGAAGGAAGGAAGGAAGGAAGGAAGGAAGGAAGGAAGGAAGGAAGGAAAAAGAAAGAAAGAGAAGGAAGGAAGGAAGGAAGGAAGGAAGGAAGGGAGGGAGGGAGGGAGGAAGGAAGGAAGGAAGGGAGGGAGGAAGGAAAAAACTTCATTGGTTTCAGAATGTGGCTCTAGAGAAAATTTCCATCCCTAAATGCAAATCATTTCTAAAGGTCGAAAAAGGGAAAGGTCTGTCTACTTTGTGAACTGATAAGAGAAAATCTCAGCTCCATTATGCAAGTCTAGAGGAAAGAATGGTTTATAAACATTGGTTTTTCAGTCCATCAGGGCGCCTGGACCCTGCGTTGCCAAGAGACACCTTCAGTGCTGAAATGAAATAAGAAGATCCGTGTTTACATTAACCTCCCCATTTGATTCACTGTTTGATTAAGATGAAAGGGAGGGAAGAACTGACCTCCCTAGCATCCTGATTGGAGAAAAGACATAACGCTAAAAGAAGCTGTACACATGTCCCAATCTGAGGCAAAAAGTGAAGCAGGCGTATCACTGCTCCAAGTCCCCGTTCCTCACTCTGCTCCATCCCACAGCTCTGTGCTCCCCACCCTGCCACAACCCCAACATTATAACCCGAGATGAAGAACGAGCAAGAGCAAAGATGTCTACAAAAGTGGCATTGCACAGCAAAAACAGCATTGGTTTTGGAGTCTGACAAGGATGGGGTTAGAGAAAAGGATTTTATGTTCCCAAGAAAGTGAACAAGAAGGCCTCGTATGTCATGCAGTCTGACACATATTAACTTCATCTGCCATAGATTTAATTACCTTTATGGAGAGAGAACAAAAGTGAGAGAGCTGTAGCTGAATGCCTCAAAGAACATGAAAATAGTGTTTTTATCTGCCTACTCAAGTTCCATCCTTCTGAGGAAAGAAAGGTCAGAGAAGGTATCTGCAAACAGAGGTACTGTGTACCAGTGATTAAAGCAGACGTCTTAACACAGCGCTAACATGTGACAGACGCACAAGCGAGGAGCAGCTGGGCGGAGGAGGGGGTGGCTATGTGGAGTGATGTTTGTATTAAGACTAAAGCCACCAAAATTTACAGATAGTGCGTTTGTGTAGTATGATTCAGACAAAAAAAAAAAAAAAAAGGTCATATTTAGAGTGACATCGCATTTCATTCACATCTCAACTTTCCATAGTGAGAATGAAATAGGTAGTCATACCAGTAACCAGGAAGTTATTGAAAATAGTGCCTTGGCCCTTTCCATTAAAAGCCGGATCTTAGGTGGTGAATTACGTTCAAATTTCAGCCTATAGGTGTCACAATGGATAACTGATGTACACCCAGATCCTGATGGGATAGAGAATTAGAGGGAAAAAACCTGCAGAGTGACCATGCCCCCTTAGGTGGTTTTCTCTCCCTTTCTCTCTTTAGTCTTTCCTATGGAATGCATGTGCTCATCAGAGAGAGAGAGAGAGAGAGAGGGAAAGTGAAAATCCATCCCCTAGAGAGGACGGCCATGCTGCAATCCCTTCTCCTCATTCTTTTCTCAGGATTCTGGACATGCACACACATGCACCCAGTGTGATTTTCAATCAGCTGGGTCCAAGACCGGAACTACTGTCAGCCATGTGGGAATCCAGCACCTTTACCACTATACTACCTGTCGCCTCTCCTTTTGTCTTGTACATACATGTGACCTCTGACATTCAAAAAAAAAGAAAGAAAGAAAGAAAGAAAGAAAGAGAAAGAAAGAAAGAAAGAAAGAAAGAAAAAGAAAAGAAAGGAAAAAAATGACCTTATCCATGCAATATCGTTTGTGGGAATCTATTTAAAATGTAGTACTGGTTAGTTTTGACTTACCTCTTGGAGCTTTCTATCAAGTCTTGGTATGAGAGCACCTATAAATATCCAAGGTGCCGTGGTGTTATGGTTGAAAAGAGCTGAGGACCTCTCCAATAGACAGGAAAATGTATTTCCTTCAGTTTTATCACATTGCTTCCTGAACTGAAAGCTTAAAATCATTCTTGAGATTTTAAAATGAGTTAAAAAGTGTAAAGCACTCAGGAGCCAGCAAGTTGCATGGGAATTAAGTCAGTTGGATCTCACATGGTGGACTGTGTGGTTCAAAGAACCCTATGGCTTGAAAATCATACTGGGCATGTGTGCATGCATGCCCCAAATCCCAAGAGGACAGACAATGGAGGAGAAGGGATTACAGTGTGGCCATCTCCCCTGAGACTGATTTCTCACTACCCACCCTGGCCCCCCCACCACCACCACCACCACACTCTCTGTCTCTGCATGTAGAGCACACACACCCTATAGGAAACTAAAAATAAAAAAAAATAAAAAGTGTAAAGCACTCAGAACAGTGTTTGGTGCTAGGTGTGTTAGTTGTGGTTGCAGCCCTCATTACTGCTGTTATGTGCTTAGCAAGATTAAGCCCTAAAGACTGAAAGACCATAAGACTTGCTTCATTCCAAGATCTGCTGTAATGTGATGTAAAAGGGATACCTTTGCACTCTCTAATCTATGTTTAAAAAGCATTAACAGCCTATAAACCAGAACAAAGAGGGAATTATTAATGAATGGACTGCTCTCTTGTTTTCTGAAATAGTCTGTCACTGATTCCGGTCTTTCTTTTATCATGACTTTATTTCTCCTCTTCAGTTAACTTGTAGTTTCTTCCTTCCTACTTTTTCCTCTTACTCTACTTCTACAAACATTTGTTGGCAACCTGCTATATGAAGAAATCGTGCTAAGCTCAAAAATATAAATACTAGTTCTTAAACTTAAACTGTATTCTTCCATCCTCATTTAAAATCTTTATTCCTTTGCATTTTCTGTCATTCAGCTATAGTTTCCACTTCTCTTCCTTCTCCTACTGGCCTCCTTTTTCAAAGTTAACTACAAAACTCTTAGCCATGTGCTACATTTAGTTATGATTTAACTCATCATCCCCCTCTCTGTCTCTAACTCTTTACAATACCTAATGTGTGTTCAATTTTCCTGTGGACAACCCATTTAACATCCTGGTTATCTCAATTCTTCCTGCCTTTCTCAAGTCATTGAGCTTCATCTTTAGTCTACCCCCTCAGCCCCACATCAGTCAGCATCCATTACTATTCCTGGACCTTGTCATTATCAATACTGTGCTTCAACAGAAATCACATTTGAAATATCCTACCCCTGGTCACTACTTCCTATCTTTCTAGCTCCCTCAGGTCTCACTCACTGACCATGGATGTTGACACCTTACTGAGAGCACTACTCTCTGTCTGCATGTCAACCTTTCTCTAGTTTAAGTCCCTTTGTCCACTATACTCTTCCAAACAGTCCAGATCTCCCTCACTTCCTGTCTGCCCAAAATATGTAAAAGAGAAAATCCAACTATGAATCATTAAAATCATACTCTGCTAGACTCAATCACACAAGCATAAGGATTGGTGCCACTGCAGATTTCTGGGACCTAATCTAAGTTAATATCCAACTAGCCTGGAAATACCTCTGTGTCTTCTATTTGATTTATATTCAATTTTCTGAAGTTCTCTTTTAAATCTTTTTCCATTATTCTTTTGTTTTTATCAGAGGACATGCATACTCATCAGAAAGAAAGAGAGAAAAAGGGAGAAAGAATTCCCCAATGAGGTGTGATCACACTGCAATCCTTTCTCTTCTATCTCTCCCTCATGTCAGGATATTAGACACAGAGGCACACATGCCCAGCGTGATTTTCAAGCCACTCAGCCTGGGATTTGAATATTAGTCAGCCACGTGGGATCCTGTTCTCTTAAGTATGAGGCTACAGGATAAGTCCTCTATTATTCTTAAATTCTCATTGCTTATTTACTCTCTGACAGAACTATGCCTCCTGCTTTATTAAAGAGAGTAAGAATTTTCAGTGGTTCTAAGCTTCTGTTGCCCTCCATCTACCAACTCACTGTACCTGCTTTTATTTTCCCTCTTTGCCTATTTAGACATGTCCCTCCTCAAATCTAAGGCAAATCTTCCAGTCTATGTCCTGGGTCCCATGCATTCCCTCTCAGGAACTTTGCAGCACCATTTGCATCCTAGTGCAGCATAGTGGTTAAGTGTAAAGTCTGTACAAGGGACTGCCTATGTTCAAGTCACAGCTCTACTTATGTCAGTATCATGACAGAGTGTGTTTGTTCTTCAATTTTCTCACCTATAAAAGAGAAACAGTGATACTATTCCCTATTTTGAACAGTTGACTTGCATAGATTAAGTAAACAAATGCACAAAGTATTTAGAACAACACCTGGTGATCTGTGTTAGCGCCTATTATTATCATTTGATTTTTCTGATCAATAGTTAAATAGTTACCTGTAGTTAAATATCCCCCCATGGTAGAAAAGAACTTGAACATAGAGATGATCCAACTTTTAAATTGGGGCAGAAGACTTAAAGAGACACTTTCTAAAAGAAGGTATCTTAAATGGCCAATGAGCATCTAAAAAGGTGTTCTGTACTATTAGTCACCAAGGATATGCAAGTATAATAGAAAAGGGGCTTCAAAACATTTGCGGAAAAATGGAAATAAAGTCTAAGTTTATTTGAGTGAAAAAAATTACAATCCATGAATAGTTTTTGTTTTTGTTATTTTTTTTCATACACAGTTTTCATGAACTTTTTGAAGACTCCTACCTTCGTCTTTCAATAAAAATGTACCAAATTTTTTTTCAACTCTCTCATAACTATCACCATTCTAACACTATCATCCATTTCATACGTAAACTTTCAGAAACTTAGTCTCTCCTTTCTCATCTACTGTAGTCCTCAACCCTTATTATGTCTTCCACCTCCTAATTCCCAGTGGGAATTCTTTCCTAAGATCATTATGAACACTTTGTTGCTAAATCCAGAGAACTCATTTCATTCTTATCACTTGATTCTCAGGATTATTTTAAACTCTCAATGACTCCCTTTCAAAGCTCTGTACATCTTTTTCAGTCCTATTCTTCCTCCTTTCTTCACTTGGA
>NW_006159617.1:5361920-5371318 GCF_000334495.1 Tupaia belangeri chinensis | reverse complement strand
TCCTGCTGTATTTTCAAAGACAGCTAAAATGATACCTCTTCTAGAAGTCTTTTACCACCATCCCTTGCCCAGGTCAGTTAGGTCCATCCTACATATGTACATTGAACCTTTTGCTTATCCTTAGCAAAGTAAAACTCTTCTTGTAATTGTAATCTCCTATTTACTTCCTTTAAATGAATGGTTGTGTAAGTACTAGTGGAACCATAAGACCCTTCTCCTACCACATCAATCTCCAGGTGCTTTTGGCTTCCTCATAATTATCAGTAAAATATGGTAAAGATGTAAACATTCCCATTAGAGTCATGGGGCTAGCTAGCAAGTCATTTCATACATCTTACAGAAACAGGCTTCACAGAAGTTTTGTTTTCTGTGATTTCTTATTCACATTTAATTGTTGTACATCTCTTTAGTACATAATATGGTTTTTCAAAATATGCATGTAGGAGATGACATGCATCATATTCAGTGGAGAACTTTACATTATGTTAAGTAGTTCTTATGTGAGCCCCTTCCACCCACCCCTATTATCCATCCCCTATCCATACAATCTCTGATATTTACACTTGTTCTCTTTACTTTTTACCTTCAAATCTTTCCATTTCTGCTATAGCGTGCGGACATTAGGTATATATTGAGCAGGGATATACAGTGTTTGTCTTTTATAGTCTGGCTATCATTTTTCTTTAGGGCTGAGTAATATTCCAGAATATAAGCTTTTATAGATCAAACTCTTTTCCATATTGCTGCATCACTACTTATGTCACCATAACATCCTTCTCTGTATAAGTAATGGGGACATTATCAGGAGGAATAATTTAAAGATGTTTGCATTCATCATATTTTGCTGATAATTTCATCTTCCTCGTTTGGTTCCTTCCTGTGCATTAACATGCATCACCAACGAGTCAACACCTGGAACTTCCTTTCAGGGTCAAAATTTTCTCTGTGACTTGGCATCAGGGATATTCTGTCATGTTTTCCACAATATTAAGTTTTAACACACATTAAATTACATATAAGGCAAAATAAGTAGTTCTATAAAACGACCTTCCAACTACAATAAAAGACTCAACTATACAAGGGAAAGTCAGCAGGAGAGAATATAGGATGACATTTTAACTACCATGAAGGACATTATCCAACATATCTTTCAGAGAAACGAAAAGAATAAATGAGGTCAGTGTAAATTAGTAAGTTTTGGGTTTAAGATTGCCACTAATACTCAATTGCCTCAGGAGTTGAGTATCAGTGATAGATTTTGATACACCTTTCTAGTAAAAAAAAAAAGCAAGAAGAATGGTAGGAAAATGTAAGGAAGGAAAAAATGTAAGGAAGGAAAAAAATAAAAGGAAAAAAGTGAGGAAATAAAATTATGATCCTTGTTCCCAAAGAATTCATAGTCTAGTGGTAAGTAAAACATGTATTAGGACAAGTGATAACAGAAAAATATAAGTAAAATGCTAAGATAACACAGGAAGTAGAGCAGGGGAGAAAGGGAATCACTGTTACCCTTCATTTATTTCTTCTCTTTCATCATCAGGATGGTATCTTCATTAAAAAATTTAAGAAGCAATAAGAATAAAATGTCTTATCCAGAGTCTAGGAACCCACTTAGAAATGTCTGTCAAAAATATACCTTTCTCCTGGGACCAGCAGTTAGCGTAATGGCTATGTCACAGGACTCCCATGTAATTGACTGTGGTTCGAGTCCCAGACCCGGGGGCTTAAACTCACGCCAGGCGCGTGTGCATGCGTGCCCAAGATCCCGAGAGGAGAATGGAGGAGAAGGGATTGCGGTGTGGCCATCCCCTCCCTGGGGGGGGGGGGTTGATCTCTCTCTTTCTGTCTCTCTGTCTCTCTCTGTCTTTCTGGCGAGCGCATGTTCCCTATAGCAAAAACCTCTCCAAAAAAAAATACTCCTATCTCCTTCTGCCAATGCTCAGGTCCTCAGCATACTGAAGAGGCTAAGAAAATGGGGTCAGTCACACCAAGGACCATTCTCTAATGTCTAACATGGAGCAAGTCACATAACTGTTCTATGCCTCATTTGCTTGTTTGTAAATGGATAACAGCATCGACCTCACAGGTTTATTTTCAGGATTATATGAGGTAGTAGTAAGAAAAATGCTTTACAGGGTGTCTCTTGCTTATTATTTATATTATTTCTCTTTTTATTTCAAGGTTTCCTTTGATGTTTATGTACCCAAACTTCATTAGAATGAAATCTTCACGGCAAAGTCTCCACATAGTCTGTGACTACAGAGATTGCCCCCTGCAGGAAGGGATGGTACTTTGATGGTTACTAACTCGTCATTTTTGGAGGGGCTAATGCATGCAATCTTCCTTCAGGCTCTGGCTCCACACCTACAAAGAGGTGTGGAGGAAGATACGAATTTGGCTGAACATGAACAAAATTTGAGGCTGCTTCACAGCACTTAATTACTACAGTGCATGTCAGAACTTGTATGGTCATGAAGTAGAGAAAAAAGCTAATGTTCTGAGAAAACCTAATAGACATACATTTTATTTTGCTCATCATTAAAACATGGGGTGCTTATGTTTTTCTGACAGTTTACAGAGAACCCTGTTTTCAATTTTTCAGAAGCAGCTGACCTTAGACATAAGATTATAAACTGTCTTTCATAATTTCCAAGAGGTCCCTAGTATTCTCCCTTCAGGTTATCTGAAGTTCTATTGTTTGAGCTTCTATTGTTTTACGGTCCTTATTAAAACATTAATGTCCACTAGGGAATAAATACTTTAAGCTATTATCAGTTATTTTTACCTTAAGATTAATGAACATCAAAGTCTGTCTGGAGAAAGCGTTATGATAAGTCAGAGGAGAAAGATCACCAGCTCCACAAATATCTGAAAGTATAAAAACAACCACTCAAGGGAAAACAGCTTTAAACTTGGGAGATTTCATCACTGAACCTAGCAGTAGACCTAGTTAGAGACAAGAAATGGAACATTTTTTTACAAATGTACTGACCTTAATCCCAGCTCAAAGGTATATTACTTTGAAAATATCTGAGGACAAGTTTCTGAGGCATTTTGAGTCCCTGGAAAAGGAGGGAGGAAAAAAAAAATATATATATATACATATATCTATATACATATATAGATATATGTATATATATTCCCATTTTTAAAGTAGATTATATCTTTAATGTGTTGCCAATTTAGTAACTAATATTTCATATAGTATTAGTACTCAGGCGGGTTGCTTATTCATTTAGATTGCAAACCTTAGAATGAAGATCTCAGCAAGACCCTTCTGCTAAAGTTTATTGAATGAAGTTATTACCTATCTGAGGTCAAGCCTCATTACACTGCAAAATAAAGTTATTGCCAAATTAGAATCATACTTCTATCACTTACATATTTTTGTTGCCTTGATATTATCTGTGTATATCATATAATTCTTTATATATGACCCTGAGTATGTTTCCATACAAGGTTCTTCTCCCAAAATGCTTAAGTATAATAGTCTCCACACAAAGCTACATGTTCTGTGGGGAGAAGGCCGAATTTAAAGTCAAATAAACTGTATGCTTCCTCACTCCACCTCTGGACTTGGTTTAATGTGTCTTTTTGTGCCTCAGTTTTCTCCCCATCAAACAAACAAAAAAAAATAATAACACATACTCACGGGCACTATGTTGTGAGAATTAAATGAGACGACACCTATGCCTGTGCTTTGTAAATTCAAGTACCTTATATTTTTAGTTTTGTGCATGTTCTATATATAAGGTAGAGACACATGCAAGTAATTGGCTTCTATGTACAGATATTAAACTTTTTCCTAAATTCTTCACGTAAAAATATAATCACCACATGGAAAAAATAAAAAATGCTCTGGGCCAGCAGGTGATGTGGTGGTCACGGCACTGGATTTCCACATGGCCGACCATAGTTTGATTTTCAGATCTAGCACCCCAAAATCCCTAGAGGAGAATCGGGAGAAGGGATTGTGGCCTGGCAATGAGGGTGGAGGTGGGTGATTTCTCTCTCTCTCTCTCTCTTTCTCTCTCTCTCTCTCTCTCTCTCTCTTTTAGGCAAGCACACATGCCCTATGGCAAAAACCTTAAAAAAAAATCACAAAATTCTGTGTTCATATTTAAAACATAGACCTTAAATTCTCTAAGAGCATGTATGAAATGTACATAAAATCAAACATGAGATCAAAGAAATGTCTGCTTCATCACTCAGTTCAAATGAAATATCTTGCTTCAGCTCCCTGGTCCATTGAGTTTAGCACTGGCTGATTTGCCATGATAAGATCAACTCTGGTCTATAAACTCATATACTCCATGGCATGTACAGTACACTAACAAAATGATCTATCTCAGAGCTCAAATGCCACTTCTTCAAAGATTACAATCCAATTATCCTTTCTAAAGGACCACCATCCCACTAAAAATTTTGTATGTTAAATCTGTTCACTGACTTTCTGTTTTTACTTTTATACTGAACATCTTTATTATTTCCCCCACCCCTATTCCCACATAAATACACAAAACATCAATGTAACTTCATTTGCTGTACACTGTTGAATTTGCAGTACCTAGAAAGTACAAGGAATAGCATTTAATAGAAATCAAATTAATGAGCTTCGAACAATACCCTTGCCTTCTTTTATTTTGATCAGATCTGCTCATACCATATATTGTTTCTTTCTTCTAAAACTTTGAAAGTGCTGGATCAATGACTCTACTTCTGACCCTGATTTCTCCCTGACAATCCAAGTATTGGGTTTTGAAGTATTGAGGCCATTTCCCCAGAGCTGTGGAAATATGAGCTAACAGATTGTGAACTGCCAAAAATCTCCTTCCAGCACGGTCTGAACATTGTCAGTGACAGTAATGTTGACAGTTTTCACTTCAGAAAAATATAGGTATAATGTGATTTCAGTTATTCATCTCCTTAGGTTGATGGGTGGAATTCTGTGTATCATTTTTAGACACTTGGTGAGGAATCTGTAGTCATCCATTTCTTCCTCCTCCTGACAAAGCTGCCATCACATTGTCGCATCTTAAAAAATCTCTCAGTACATGAAGAACAGACAAGTTTTGCTAGCTTACTTCTAGACGGTGTATGCAGGTATCAGGAACTTACATTCAATTACTTACACCCACTCCTATCACTCTTTCAAAATTGTGGATATGAAATCATGTTTCTTCATTCTTTTATATATTAATATTTTTACCATTGTTTAAAGTAAGATTTGGCATTCTTGTCAAAGTGGTATACCTATTTCCACATTTCCTTTTGTGATACCAGCATCTTAAGGTACTATTAGCAGTTTGGTGAGCAAACACCAACTCACCTAAAATGATGCAAGCCAAATTACAAGAGGTGACCTGTAAATATTAGATTCCCCTTCCTTTCCTTATAGGTTCAGGAGATAGGGGGTAAATATAAGGAGTGGATGTCAGTATTGTAAGAAGAAGAGTACTATACTGGTGTGTAAGAATAATAAGGCAGATGGTTGCTCCAGTACTCTAGTAAATTAATAGAAGACATCTTATAGATATTGGAAAGCTAGGCTTAGTGGTAAGGACTTTCAAGTCATCTTTGATCATATATATATATATATTTGGGCTATAACATAAAATTTGGCACACATTTATCATCTTTAAAGTACTTGCTGTCTTAGGAGATGGCAGAGGGTAAGAGATAGGGAATCAAGGATGGGGGGAAAAAAAGCAAAACATACAGAAAACAAGAAATGGAAAATTATTTGCTGACAATAACATGTTTGTTGATGTGCTTGATTGAGACAATATACAGTGTACTCTGGATGGAAAATCTCATTTGGTATGCTGTAATGATGTACAGTGAATGAATACAAATAAATAAATAGAAATAAAAAATAAAACAAAATAAAGTACTTGCTGTCTCAAAAAAATTATACTGAGAACCATTTGTCTTTGAAAGTGTTTGTTATGGCCTAGAACATAATATTTGATTCCAGTTTTTAAATAGCTGAATAAAGCTAGTGGATTTACTTTCTATTCTCAAAGTCACCAAAAAGAAAGAAGATAGAAAAAAAAGAACTTAAACTCATTCTTGACATATGTTGAAGACTTCTGTATTTGTCTAGGTTCTTCAGAGAAATAAAAACCAAAAGGAGATATAGATATAGATTTACTATAAGGAATCAACTGACTCACATGATTATGAAGTCTTAGAAGTCTCAAGATCTATAGTCATTAAGCTGGAAACAAAAGAGAGTCAATAGTGTATTTCCAATCTTAGTCTAAAGGCCTGAAAACTAGGAGAGTCCCAGTTTGAGACTGAATTCAAAAGCCAAAGACCAATTGCCCAGCTCAAAAGTAGATAGAAAGAATTCTTTCCTACTCAGTCTTTTATTCTATCCATGCCTTTAGTGGGCTGGATGAGGCTCACACACATTGGAGAGGGAAATATGCTTTACCTAAGTCTACCAATTCAAATGTTTATTTCATTCAAAATTACTCTCACATACACCTAGAAATAATGTTTAACCATGTATCTGGGAACCTTGTTGCTCAGACAGGTTGACACATAAGACTAACCATCATTTCATCTATAACACAGAATCACAAATTCAAGAAAGAACAAAAAAGTACACTTAAAGTCTAAGAGGAGTGTCTCAGGAAGAAGAAGTCCCAGAGACAACCACAAAAAGCAGTTCTCCAAAATTATTGGCCTAAACTGAGAGGTAAAACCAAAAATCTACTGTTGTCTACTGACAATAACTTTCCTAGAGCAAAACTAGAACTCAGTCTCAAGAAACACATTGGCCAGTCATATTTTAAGGACATAATCTATTTATACAACTAGTGGAGAAGAAATATTTGGCATTATGTTCTTCAGTATCAGACATGAAAAGGACAAAAACAATTGCTCATTCTTTCAACCCCCACATCTTCAGTTGGGATTCTTACATCTTAGAACATAATCTTTATCTTTCCCAGGATATGAAACTCCAGTAAACATACCTTACTTAAAAATAATTAATAACTGAAAATTAACAAGCACAATAATTATACAAATAAGCTATAAGAAGAAAATGGAGACAGTAATGGAAAAAATAGCAACTCAATAAAACATACTATGGAGACACTATTTCAAATATATGAAAATTTTGACTGAACAAATTAGCAGGAATTTTTTTTAAAAACTATATGCAACACAAGAAGATAAAGCATATACACTCACAACTGGAGAAGACACAACTAAATAGCAAAAGAATAAAACATGAGCAGGCAGATACAGAGAAGTAGGAACAACAAAATAATCACAAAAAAGAAAACTAAGAATGAACACAAATGAGAGTAGACATTTATGAGAACATTTAAAAACATGACTCTAAGACTTGAAAAAAGTCAAATTAAATAATATAAAAGTGAACAGAGTAAAGGAACTTACAGAGCAAGTCATAAGTGTGGAATATCTTAAAGTTTTTATGTTTTTTCCACTTTAAGTTTTAGATATATTCAATATTTGTATTGAAAAATGAACAGAAAATTGTTCTAGAAACAAACATGGAAAAATTATTTTATCTAAATGGACAATATTTCTATGTATACCAAAAACTCTGAATTAATAAAAGAAAAAAATGTTAAGTTTAACTCCATAAAGCTTAAAAAATTCGCGAAAAATAAAAATTGCAAATAAAGTCAAAAGAAAATCACAAACATCATTATAAAGTCAAAAGTCTTAAAAAAGATAAAAAAGTAAGGAAAATATTTCAACTCAAGGTCTAATGTCCGTAGTACATAAAGAATAACTTACAAGTCAATAAGACTAACAATCCAATTTAAAAATGAATATAAAATGATAGATCGCCAAAAATTTTATATGAAAAACTCTTAGAGACATGAAGCAATATTTAACCACACTCATAAATAAAGAACTGCCAAGGCACATTTTTTTCACTACAGTCAAATATCAAACAATCTAGTAAAATATTGTGCTGGTGGGAGTGTCTAAAACAGACATTCTCATACATCAAAAATCTATAAAATATCCATGAACAGTAATCTGTCAAGATCTGTCAGAATTTAAAATACAAATGCCTTTGTATTTTTTGTATTTGAATTATTTGCAATGTTAACTGTTACAAATAACCGACTAAATAAAGTGTGGCACTTCTTTAAATGAAATATTATACAGCTTTTTAAAACAATGATATGGTCAGCCCTGTAGTTCAGTAGTCAGGGGAG
The DNA here is from genome assembly GCF_000334495.1 of Tupaia belangeri chinensis. NCBI lineage: Eukaryota > Metazoa > Chordata > Mammalia > Scandentia > Tupaiidae > Tupaia > Tupaia belangeri. The sequence continues at coordinate 5,363,105 of NW_006159617.1, read as the reverse complement.
CCAGATACCACATGGTCAATCATGGTTAAAATCTCAGCCCCCGCAGCTTGAAAAACACTCAGGGCATGTGTGCATGCCCAGAATCTTGACAGGAGAGAGGAATGGAAGAAAAAGAATTGCAGCATGACCAACCCCCATTGTGCATTACTTTCCCCTCTCTCTTTTCCTCTTCTCTCTCTCTCTCCTCTCTCTCTCTCTTGCTCTCTTTTTGTGGCAAGCACACCTGCCCTCTTGTAGTTTTAGACAAGATATATCTCTATGAATACTGATTAGAATAAGATATATTTTCAGTGAAAAAATGTATAATTAATATATATTGTCATTTATAAGGATATATGTTTATATATACATAAAATATCTTTGGAAGATTACTCTAAAACAGGTCCAGATATTTACTTCTGGGAACCAAGGTGACTGGAGGATAAGAAGGAACAGGTAAATTCACTTTCCAGTATCTTTTGAATTGTGTTTTATGGATATATGTTAGTTACGTAAAAATAATTGAATTATTTAAAATAAAATTAACTCATAAAATAAAGCACACAAATTATGACAATGTTCTAAATGTTTCTTTTTAAATATTTTAATTGATAAAAAATTCATATACTTTATTTTACCGTAGAAATTCAAGGGGAACATTTTGGAAACTTGAAATGTTGTTCCTAGTTCGGTCAGCACTGAGTAGCTTCCCAAAGCTGTACATTGAAAGAACACATCAGAATTACAGAGTAGGGGCCCTTAAACACTCACACAGAACCTGAGCTGTTCTGGGCCTCAGTAGTAAGGAACTATTTGAAACCATTTTGAATGTTTGCTCTTGAAATTTTGGAAAAGAAAAGAAAAACAATAGTATCAATAAATAATGTTGCTATTGTGAAATTCCCTTTGTAAAAGTTTTTGATGAGACTTGTGACCTCTTAACTCCCCCAAACTTAGTGGAATCACATCTCCACTTCTTCAGAATATTCTAAGAACTTTTCCCTCAGCATTTGTTTAGTTAATTAAGGTGTGTGGTTGGGGGGAGGCATCAGGTGGAGTGGTGATTAAGACCCTGGATTCCGACATAGCTAACTGTGAGAAGGGAAGGGAAGGGAAGGGAAGGGAAGGGAAGGGAAGGGAAGGGAAGGGAAGGGAAGGGAAGGGAAAAAAGAAAAAAAGAAAAGAAAAGAAAAGAAAAGAAAAGAA
>NW_006159617.1:5344861-5361657 GCF_000334495.1 Tupaia belangeri chinensis | reverse complement strand
AAAAGAGGAAGAAAAGAAAAGAAAAGAGGAAGAAAAGAAAAAAAGAGATTGTATTCATTTTGCCTTCCACTGACACACTTTCTGGCACTGCTGAGAACAGAACAATGGCCAAATTTAACTGACCATTTCTCTTTAGAACAGACCAAGCATTTGGACAGGTAAAGAGAGCCCTCTTTGGGGATTTAACCAAAGAAAAAAGAGAAAAATGCTTTCACCAAGGAAAACACAGCAACCTGTAATCTTTCTCAGTTCTTTTCTCCGCCTTCATTATATTCACAGGATAAAGCAAGACAGAATGTTCAACACTGTTTAGCCTTGGAAAGAAATGATTATTTAAGTTGTTTTAAATAAACATCAGGCTATCAAATTTTGTGGAATAGATGACGAATGTTTATCATCCACACTTTGCTCCCTTTACTGTTGTTTTAAACACAGATCTTTCAAACCGAAAAAGACATCATCAAGATGGAAAGGAATATCCCCTTTGCTATATTTATAAGTGTAGAAAAACAGATCTATTCATAACATGAATATTGATGATATTTCTCAGTGAAGAATGGCCTGATTGCTATTGCAAATACTTCTTGAGGGAATAAACTTACATATTAAGAACCAATAGTTCTACACCTCCATCTTACAGGATTTCAATAAAGATGATTTGAAAACTATATAATCATAAACCAATATCTTGAAGGTTAGACAATCTAAAAGAATCAAGAGAGATGATTATATGCCACCTGCTTGATCATGGACAATATCATAATTTATTCTAAATAGCTATTTTCTTCCTCAATATTTTTGTTTTGCCAAACAGAACATTAATATCCTTTCAACGTTAGTCCTCCCTCATATTATTTCAAATTAAGAACTACATAATGGGGATTCACATGTATTACACAAACAAACATACTTGCAAACATAGTCTTTCCATTTCAAACTCAAAATATATGTAGTCAGTTCTTAATACTCCACTTGTGAAGGTTTCATAAGTCATAGGGAAACACAGGCTAGACTCCCTTTCTTACGTCATCAATTAAAACTTCAAACTTGTGGCCTAGCCTGGTGATGTCAGTCAGCAGCAAACCAAATTGCAATACTGGAAGCCAGATGACCAACTGTGGGTTCAGATTCCCAGGTCAGCTTGATAACATGCTGGGTACATAAAAACAGGCTCAAGCTTCTAACAAGATAGAGGGCCAGGAAAAGGGGATCATGGTGGTCTTAGCCTCTGTTAAACATAATTTGGCAAATAAATTCACTGTATAAAATTGTGGACAGCAACATATCTCTATATTCCAGAGGGTTTGGTTATGACATTCAAGAAAATAGATACCACAATATCTATAAGAAAAGAGCACTTCAGGTGCATGTGCATGCCCAAAATCCTGAGAGAAGAATGGAAGAGAAGAGATTGTGTCATGGCCATCCCTCTCAGAGGGATGATTTCTCACTTTCTGTTTCTCTGTCTCACCAGCAAGCACACACTCCCTATAACAAAAATATCTCTCAAAAAAAAAAAAAAAAAAGAAAGAAAGAAAAGAAAAGAAAAAAGCACTTGGCACATAGCATCAAAAAACTAGATCTCCATAATAATGGTTTCTGCTCTGGAAATCAGAAGACTTCATGTATTAATTGATGCCAGATAATTTTTGATAAACTACTGAGTGCTTAAGTCTTCCATTCTGTAGGCACACAGTGATTTAATTTACAAATACAATTATTTTTCAAATTATACAGGCAGAAGGAAGAATGACAGTGACATTGTAAGAAACCTACCATGTACACTGACATTTTGCACGTGATTGTGCAATCTCATTTTAGTTTTCACAAAAATCACGCATGATAAATATATTAGTTTCCTATTGCTACTGTAACAAATTATAAACTTAGCAGTTTAAAATAACAGAATTTTTTTTCTTATAGTTGCAGAGGCCGTAAGTCCAGCATGGGACTTAACGGGGCTAAAAAATTAAGGAATGGGCTGAATCCTTCTGGAGACTCCAAGGGAGAATCTGTTCTTTGTCTCTTCTAGCTTCTGGTGGTTATTTGCACTTCCTGACTTGTCATATTCCATTATCTTCTTCTGTTGGTCAAATATCTCCTTGGCCTCTCTCTCTTATAAAGATACACGTAAGAACATTTAGATACCCTCCATTTTGAGATCCTTAGCTTATCACACCTGCACACTCCCGTCAAAACTTCTGAATATAAGGTGATATATTCCCAAATTGTGTGATTAAGGATCTTGGTATGGGGTCATCATTCACATACCACAGATGGTCTTTCTGTTTCATAGATGAGGAAACGAAAATTCAAAGTTGTTCATCCACTTGCTCGCTTTCGTGGAGCTGGTATAGTCTTAATTCAAACCCCCTGTTGATACCCTTACACCAGACAGAAGATTTTATATTTGAGAATCATTTCAGAATTTTGAAATATATATTAAAACAAAAGATGCTTAGAACCTAAAAATGTGACTTGAGGTCTTTATTTATAATTGATGATTTCATGTGCTTCAAAAAGACATCTGTGAAGTCTTGTCATCTCAGGCAACATGGGTCAGCCTGGAAGATGTTATGTTAGGTGAAATAAACCAGACACAGAAAGAGAAATGCTGTGTATTTTCACTCATATGTGGGAACTAAAAACGATGGCCTCATGGAAGCAGAGAGAAGAGTGACTGTGAGAGTCTGAATAGAGGAGTGGGGAGGGAAAGATAAAGGCTTGTCTGTTAAGGGGCACGGAATTATGGATAGTTAAGAGAAACAAGTTCTAATGTTATGAAGTATAGTAGGGAAACTATAGTTAACAACTACTTACTGTATATTTCAGAGTAGCTACAGATGATTATTTTGAATGTTCCCAATGAAAAGTAATGACAAATAGTTGAGGGAATGGACAGGCTAATCACCCTGATTTGATCAGTACACACTGTAATCTTATACTGAAAAAAAAATCACATTGGGCCAGCCCTGTGGTTAAAGGAGCCATAACCCACATGGCCAACTACAGTTTAAATCCTGACCCCATTGGCTTGAAAACCATGCTTGGTATGTGTGTGTGTGTGTGTGTGTGTGTGTGTGTGTGTGTATTGCACACATACCAACAGAATGGAGAAATGGAGGAAAGGGATTGTAATGTGACCATCATACATTGAGGATTGCTTTCTTCCTCTTCCGCTCTCTCTTTCTGTCTCTCTCTGTCTCTGTCTCTTTGTTGCTAGTTCCTGTAACCTCTGGCAATTCAAAAAATCTTATCATACTCCATAAATATGGACAATTAGTATGTCGATAAAATAAATTTTTAAAAACATTAGTTGGATTACCAATGAATAAAATACTGTAAGATTTTTCAGGAAAAAAAAAGACATAAGAATTAAAATCTGTGCTATGTGAAAACATCCCCAAAGGTCATGAACTAAGAAGGAGTGAAATTCTCCCTCTTGGGACCAGCAGTTAGCATAATTGCTATGTCGCTGGACTCCCATGTAGTCGACCACGGTTCGAGTCCTGGACCCGTTGGCTTAAACTCACACCGGGTGTGTGTGTGTGTGTGTGCATGCCTAAGATCCCAAGAGGAAAATGGAGGAGAAGGGATTGTGGTGTGGCCATTCCCCCTGGGGGGTGATTTTTCACTTTCTGTCTCTCTGTCTCTCTCTGTCTGGCGAGCACACGTGCCCTATAGCAAAAACCTTTCCAAAAAAAAAAGAAATTCTCCCTGTTTTCCACAGATTAAAATGTACTCCAAATTTATTCACTAAACTGTCCAAGCGTATGAACCTAAAGTTGTTGACTGAAGATAATTTGTGGCCATTCTCTCTGTCTCTTTTTTTTTTTTTTTAGTTACAAGTGCACTGTAATTTTCTTCTGAAACATTTTTTAAATTAATTAATTAATTCACATTCATTCCCTGAGCATCATCACAGCATACAAAATGTGATTTCCCATACAAAATATACTGCATAGTGGGTTGATCATACATGTTATTGTCAATAATTTTCCACACTATCTCAGGTGTCTATAGTTGTTTTCCATTCCTTTTTTCCCCCACATTTTATTAATTCACAAAATTTCTTAAATAATCTAACTACTTTCAATATCAAGTTCAGCTGGCATATACATATCTATGAATACATGTCTGACTTAAGGTGTGAAACTCTGAGTAGAATGAATATACTATAAGGTAGCACCTAGCTGATGCTACATAGCTTACTACAGTCATTAAATAGGTATTTTTAATATACTTTTTAATTTCAAGAAAAGCAGTTTTAGCTTTAGTAAATCAAATGCTAAGAAACTTCGCTTAAAACTTAAAGCCAGGAAACAGGTTAGGACTCTGTTCAAATAGTAGAAACACGAGCCTATCGGCAGCTCAAGACAGAACAACAATCCTTAAAAACAGAAAAAAAAAAAAAAAGCCTAGAAGAAAATCAGCAATGTTTTAGTCAAAAGTCATAAAATGTTATTTCACCAGTTCAGTCTCATATACTTAATCTATTTTCTGTTGTGGCCCGATCTTCCTGATTAAATTCTGGGATATAATATTCAACTCCAGACTTCTCCCTATAATTAAGTTGGCCATTTTCTTCGTTTTTGAACTCTTATTTCTGTGTGTCTGTGTTTAACTTTACTGGTATAGCACTCTCTTGAGAACTTCTTGGAGCTCTGTCTGATATTGGTAAATTCTTTCAGATTTTGATTATCTGAGAATGCTCTTGTCTTTTCTTCCTATATGAAGGATAATCTTGCCTGATACAGTATTGTTGGTTGAAATTGCTTTTCCCTTAACACTTTGAATATATTTTCCCATTCTTTCCTCACTCTCATTGTTTCTGATGAGAGGTCCACTGTTAGCCTGATGGGATATCCTTTGTAGGTAACTTGAGGTGTCTCTCTTGCCAAACTTAGTATCTTATCTTTGTCTGTGGTTTTGGTCAATCTGGGTATAATGTGTCTAGGACAAGATCTTCTTGGGTTGATTCTATTTGGGGTCCGTTATATTTCTTGGGACTGGATCTTTGAATGCCTCTCTGGGTTTGGAAAGATTTCTTACAGGATTTCATGGAATAGATTATCAATGTTCTTATGAATCTCTTCACCTTTTGGGATACCAATTATCTGAATGTTTGGACATTTGATGGTATCTAGTATTTCTCATGTATTATTCTCATTTTGGAGGGCAATTTTCTCAATCCTTATGGTTGATTTTTCTAGACCAGTGATTCTATCTTCTAGATCTGAGATTTGATTTTCTGTATGATCTAGTCTGCTTGTAATACTTTCAGGAGAGATTTTGATTCCTGTATTATAGCCTTCATCTCTAACAGGTCCATTTGATTCTTTTTTATAGTGTGTATTTCCTATTTTAGATAGTGCAACTCGTCAGTCCCTTTCTCCTGACTCTTCTACAATTCATTGTCTCTCTCCTCTTCCATATCTTTTAGCTTTGTCACTATAAATTTTCTAAATTATTTATCAAGAAGAGTTATTCTTTTCACTTGGAGGAGAAGTATTTTCTTGCTTTCCCACATTTCTTGTGACCCTGTGTTGATTTCTAGTCATCTGATGGATGGTGTGTTTCTTCCTAATTCTTGAAGTTCAATCTGAGCATTCAGAGGTGTGCAGAAGGAGGTGATCTTCAATTTCTCTTATTTTCCGTTTTCACTCTTTGTGCATCAGATTCAGTGGGAATAGAGAAATATTCTGACCCTAATTGTATTCAGATGTTTGGAAGCTGTTCACTTGGACCTGTCTAGACACTTAGTACATAGAGACTGAGCAGCCAATGAATAAAGATAAAGAAAAGAGGAAAAGAATTAGAGAAGAGGATAGAAGAAGAAAAAATAAAATTAAAAAGGAGAAATTTTTTAAAATATTAGATTTTAATTTTAAAAAGCAAAAGTGAAAACCACACAGCATGAAAGCAGTATTTCACAGCTTGAGTTCTGTATCCATCTCAGGATAGGCCTGGCCTGGTTTTGTGCTTTTCCTAAATAAAATGGAGAAAGGCATCAATTAACACAATAAAGGAGAGGCTTGAGAGCCTAGAGAATACTTCACCTTAAAACAAAATTAAAAATCACAGGGAGACACCGTGAGACAGAGACAGAGAGAAATGCAGAGAAGGAGACAAAGGTAGCCCTACCCACTAGAAAAGAATCTGGAAGGGGAAATCTCAGCAGAAAATCTTCAATTTTGGTCAAGGAAAGCAATATTTCACAGCTCAAGTTCAGTATCTATCTCAGGATGGGCCTGCCCTAGGTTTGTGCTTTTCCTTGGCCATTCTCTTTTAAAGTCAAATAGAGAAGTTCTCTTGGATTTGAATTTAAGGAGATGTTTCAGAAGCCTGGAAATGGGAAGGAAAGATAGGGCAGAGGGTACAGGGGAGGCTAAGCAGACTATACTTTGGACCTGTCAAACTTATTTCAACCAGAGCTACACTTTTATTTATTTCATATTTAGGGATCCTAAGTATCCATCTGGGAGTAATTTTCCTGCTGCTAAAATGAATTTGAAAATCACTGGCCTTAACCTTTAAGTATTGTGTTTCTTTTTGTGTCTATTATATGTTGAATACACTTCTGTACAACAGAGAGAGAATCCAAGAAAGGAAAAAAAGAATTAAGGAGACCTGAGTCTTACATTGTAGGTTCCTCCATCATTTTTGCCATTTCCTAAATAGTTGTCCATCCTTCTAGACTATTCAGCCAGATCACAGTTTTATTTTGGGGTCAGAGTGAATGGATCAGATGTGCCCCATGTGGTATGTTCAGCCATTTTTAACCAGTAGGGTCTCTTTAGTAAACCACTTCTTCAAGTGTACCAGTCTATGATCATAGCAATAAACACTTAAAGCCCTCTCAATGTCAGCCATTGACTTCCTCCTCAGCAAGCCACATATGCAGGCACTTCAGTTGTGTCTACAAACACACACAGGTTGGGGGGAAGGCAAAGTGAAAAACACTGTTTATTTTGCAAACAATTGCTCAGAAACTATGTATTTGTCTAAATTCAGTTGTTTTCAAAACAATGTGGCTGAATACAGTCATTTTTATACCTTCACACTAGTCTTTGTTTGGTGATGCATTCTTCTATATTTATAAAAACACATAAAGGCTTCCCCAAGGACAAGACATTCCTGGTGTAATTATTTCATGATCTCAACTCACACAAAGAAATAATATAGACATTACCCCTATTATGTAAGTTCTTCTCGGGATAGCAGCATATAGGAAAGAGCCTATAAATTACCCTAAGGATTATAGACCTCAGAATATCTTAGTATTTCATACCCTCAAGCAAGACCCTGGAATTACTTGAGAAATGTAAAGTAACTTAAAAAATCTTAACTTAAATCAAGCTATGTAGTAGGTCAACCTGGCTACTGTAGATTAACTCATTTGCTCATTCATTCACTTATTTCCCCCTCTATGCATAGCATTCTCTATTCCACATTAGTAAAATATAGAAGCCTCTGAATTTTATATGACATCTTGTTTTTGTAAGATGAATAAAGCTGCATTACCTCCCTTAAGATTTACTTGTGGAACCTGCTCATTTCATGTGCACTTTTTTCTGCATTTCTTAAAAGATAGAAAAGATTATTTTAGTCAAAAAGAAAAGATAAGGCCAGTTCTATAGCCTAGTAGTTAAGCAGTCAGATCTCACATGGCTGGCCATGACTCGAATCTCAGCCATGGTGGCTTGAATAATATGCTGGGCATATGTGGTATATCCCCAAAATCCAGACAGAGTGGAGAAATGGAAAAGGAGGAATTGTGACATGACTATGCCTCATTGAAGGTTTGCTTTCTTCCTCTCCCTTTCTCTTTGACTTTCTCTAGTGATTGCATATGCCCCTTGACAATTTAAGAAAAAAAAAAAAAAACACTATAACTTTACTAGACATAGTCCAAGAAAATACAATTGACTAAAGGTGCAACTTTCAAAATAATGTAATTTATTATTTGTGAAACACTTAAAAACACTTTTTAAAAACATTTCTGTGGTAGACATACAAATACTCCTTGCAAATTTATTTGTAAGAAAAAGACTCCAGTGAGTAGCAGTTTTATGTGTCCTAACACAAAGTGCAAGAGGTCATTGCCAAAGGGAAGGCTGGGAACAGTACTAGCTCTGCTGACAAAGCACTGTAAGATCCTGAGAGGAGACAAGCAGCTGTTACTGGAGAGGTAATAGGAAAAGTGAGAACACCAACATAAGAAGAGGTAATTGCCCCAAAGGAGAGTTCACCTTTCTAAAATCTAGTCCTTAATAAACAAGGTTTTAGAAGGAAAAAGTCTCTTCTACATGCCAATCAAGCTGGTCCATGATGATGTCTTGTGTCTTTCTCTACCTAACTTTAATCCATCATTTCTCACTTTGTTTCCCACAAAGACCACATTCCTAAATCACGCTCAGCAGAAGCAAAGATGCCCAGACAGGCAGCTGGTGGTGCCAAGATCACTTGAGGCATCAGAATGGGGATCTGGGATTGGAGAGCATGGTGGCGGCAACTCCACGCACTTCCCTCTTTCCATGAACTTGTTGGCAGTGTGCACAGTTGAGTCAGAGTTCAAGTGCTGTTATGAGTCACATTTTACACCCTTTGGCTATCTCAGTGTTTCTAAGGCAAACGCCTCATCAGCCTTGTAGACTTGGACAAACAAGCCTCTTGAGAATCACAAGTGATTTTTTTCCCCTCTTGTGAGTAGTTGCTCTCTCTGTCATTGTATCAATGTAGGCACTGAAAGTTGAGCTCAAAACAGAAACACAAAAACTCAAGCAGGTGAGACTGCCTAGGTAAACTTCGAATTGAAGAAAAGTTTCCCTGCTTGCTTTACCTCATTTAGCTGTGATAAAAAAGAAAGCCCGGTCCCCAAGCACTCCACTCTATGTTCTCATGGAAGTCCATCTTGGTGGTCATCACCTTTGGTGAATATACACCTCAGAATATGACTCAGTTGACCAAGTCTAGCCTATTTGTATAGCCTTTTTTTTCTGAGGAGGCTTATCTTCTACTCCTACATCTTAAGACCTAACCTAATGTCTGATTTTAAAGTTTTCTAATACAATTTCTGAATTTAGGTGCCTAAAATTATGCAGGTATTTAAAAATTATGCAGGTATTTAAACTACAAGCTACTTCTAACAAAACAAAGACTAAAACAAATGACCACGGTTATCATCCAAGGTTAATGCAACAAGAACCTGCTTCTCTGACTTGACTAGGTCTTATATGCATGGGTGCAATATATAAGGATAGAGAAAAGCACGTGCTAAATAAAATGGGCTCTTTTAGTATCTTCTTGATTATGGAAATATTTCTGATTTTTTTAGTAGGTTTCTAAATGAGTAAAATTTGACTTACATAATAGAACTGTTCCTACTTCATCATGATTAGAGCTCTGAAGAAGAATATTCTGTTCTCTTATTCTTATCAATAGCCAACACCAACTGTTGACTCCACCTCAATCTCATAAATGTGATTCGATCAATGACTTGGTTCTTACTATCCCCTTAACAAGCTACATTGTCATACCAGTGGATCTCCAGTTTCAATACTTTTCTGTAGCATGCTGAAGTAGAGCCTTTATTTTATTTCATTCTTCTATATTTTGCTATTGGGTATGTGCACTTGCCAGAGAGAGAGAGAAAGTAAGAAAGCACCCCCAGGGGAGGTGGCCATAGTACAATACCTTCTCCACCGTTCTCCTCTTTTGGAATTTGGGGCACATTCACACACACACACTTCTGGCATGTTTTTTAAACCACTGTGCCCAGAACTTGAACTACACAGTAGGCCACATGGTAGCATGCTGAAGTAGAGCCTTTATTTTATTTCATTCTTCTATATTTTGCTATTGGGTATGTGCACTTGCCAGAGAGAGAGAGAAAGTAAGAAAGCACCCCCAGGGGAGGTGGCCATAGTACAATACCTTCTCCACCGTTCTCCTCTTGGAATTTGGGGCACATTCACACACACACACTTCTGGCATGTTTTTTAAACCACTGTGCCCAGAACTTGAACTACACAGTAGGCCACATGGGGTCTAACCACCTTATCTACCCTGCCACTGACTAGAACTTAAGTAGAGCCTTTAAAACCCTCATAATGGGCCAGTCGATGGCCTAGTGGTTAAGGGAGCCAGTTCACACATCACCAGCCATGGTATAAATCTCGTGGCTTGGGAAACCCACCAGTACTCAAAGTCCCAAGGGGATAGATAAATGGAGAAGAAGGGACTGCCAGCATGGCTGAGCCCCAAGGGGAGGTGCTTTCTCCCTCTCCCACTCTGTCTCTGTCTCTATCTCTTTCTGACAAGCACCCACACTTTCTGGCAAAATCAATAAAAACAAAACCCAAAAACTCATGTCATTGAAAATTAAAAAATAACTCCTCTTTGGAGCTAGCACCATTACATATTTCATGGTGGTTAAGAGCTATATGGAGAGAGCCAAATCACACATGGTTAGATCCTGGTCTCAAGGAAATCACACCAGGCACATGTACATGCAAATATGCCCCAAATCCTGATAGGATGGAGAATAGAGGGAAAAGGATTGAGGTATGAGTACATCCCACTAGGGAATTCTCTCTCTCTCTCTCTCTTTCTCTCTCTCTCTCTCTCTCTCCCCTTGTGGCTAGCTCAGAAGCCATTTGGCAATAAAACACACACACACACACACACACACACACACTTACTCACAACTTTTTGCCTTTGTCTAACTACTAGGATCCACAGTGACTGAGCTATATTGTTCCACCATCATTTCACCTTGCTCTCTGTTTGTGAAGACATTTTACTACATTCTCCTCATCTAGCCTTCCTTTCATCTGCCATAAACCTTCCTCCCATCTGCCAGAAAAAAGCAGATAGTCGTTCTACTCTACACAGATTTGTGACTCTAAGAACACAAGACAAACCTGGTTTTCTCTGGGCCAATACTAGTATCTATTTACATTGTTCATCATTTAAATAGACTCAGACATAAGAAGTAATTCTGGCCAATGAAGCATGAGGGAGATATACAAAGGGGCTTCTGGGTAATTTTTCTTTACACTGAAGAAGAGAAGTACAAGAAGATGTGACCTCTGGACATTGTCAGGACTGGATTTGCTGCCTGAAAGTGGTGCAGCAATCTCAGGGCAGTAAAATGACTGAAACTTGAAATATCCAACAGCAGAGCCATAAGTGACTACCGAGCACTTGAAATGCTACTGACCTAAAATGAGAAGTGCTATATTGAGTATCTCACTCACTGGGGCCAGCAGGTGGTGTGGTGGTTAAGGTGCTGAATACCCACATGGCTGACTGTGGTTCGAGTCCTAGACCCAGTGACTTGATTTCTTATTCTTTCTCTCTCTCTCTCTCTCTCTCTCTCTCTCTCTCTCTCTCTCTCTCTCTAGTGAGCAAACATGCCCTATAGCAAGTGTTTTAAAAATAACATTAATAAATAAAATTAAATAATTCTTTTGAAAAAATCTCACTCATCATTGTATTGACATATATGTTGAAACGATAGTTATTTTGAATAGTCTAGGTTAACTAAAATATTTTATCAAAATTAATTTCACCAGTCTTTCTTTAACTTTTTTAATGTGGCTACTAGGAAAGTTTTAATTTCATATAGTCATATCAAACATCACTGAGCTAGACTGAAGGCAAAACCCAAATGCTAAAAGTTGCAGAGCTTGGGGACCAGCAGGTGGCATGGTGGTTAAGGCGCTGGACACTCCCACATGGCTGACCGGGGTTCAAGTCCTGAATCCGGTGGCTTGCTTTCTCACTTCCTCTCTCTCTCATTCTCACCCTCTATCTCTCTCTGGTCAAATTTAAAAATAAATGAATGAATAAATAAAAAATAAATAATTATAAAGAAAAAAAGGTTGCAGAGCTTAAATGTGCAAAGAACTTAGTCCTAGATGATATCATCAACCATCAACCAACATACTGACTTATTTACAACTCTGGAGCTATTCTATCTTAGAACTTCTTTCTGTGTGGGATAAAACATCTTTATAGTTTAAGTCATTGCAAATTGAGTTTCCTATCACTTACAGCTAAAAAATATCTCGACGCAGTACATTATCTATTATAACCTGGAAAGGTCACTGCTCCTATGCCAAACTCAACGTTAGAACCAGGAAGCCCACTGAGACATAAGGCCCTGCCCCTCCATAGACAAAGTTTTGGACTTATAGAAAAAAATATAGAATTTGGAATCTAAAGCCCTCAATCTCTTCATTTTCAAAACTGAAATAATGACACTTACCCTGTGGGAATATTTTAAGTATTATCACTCAGAAGCTATCTAAGGAGATTTCAAATAGTTTGTGGAAAACTAGAATCAAAGTATGAGTTTATTTAGATGCAAAAAAATTTGAGACTCATGCGTACCTTTTCATGATACACATTTTCCATTAACTTTTTGAAGACCCCTTGTATAAGTTTGCCAGGGCTGGGTACCACAAAGTAGCAAAACCGGGCATCCTAGACAGAAATTTATTGTCTCCCAATTTGGGAAGTCAGAAGGTTGAGATCAAGGTGTCATCAGAGTTCATTCCTTCTGAGGACCGTGATAGGACTCCCTCCTCGGTTCTGCTGATTTTCAAGCAATCTTGAACATTACTTGGCATGTACCTGCATCACCTTAATCTCTGCCTTCATATCCACATGTTATCCTCCCAGCACGCATGTCTGTTTCCAAATTTCCCTTTTTTATAAGGAAACAATCATATTGAATTAGGGCATGTCCTAATCATATCATCTTATCTTGATCACCTGCAAAGACGATACTTTCAGTAAGATCACATTCACAGATCCTAAAACTTAGGACTTCATCCTTTGGAGAGACATAATTCAACTCCTAACAGACATGAAATAAACATCTGAATTAGGTTTTATAAACTGCAGGCCTCTACCCAGACCTGTATGCTATGCAATCACAGAAAAAAATAGTATATCTCCCATCAAGTCTCGAAAGGACTAGAAAGTTCAGGCAAGATTTTCCTCCACCAGATATTTTGAGCGGCTTCAGAAAGAAAGTCATAATTAGGTAAATTTTTTGCCCACTGATGTCTTAAAGTAGCCCAGGCTGCACATTCTAATGAGAATAAGTCAACCTTTTTATAAATCAGCCTGCATTTCTGATTTGTGTTTTGACCTAGATGAGTTATGGAGGTTTACCCTCCTCCTGTGGTGGCATTTCCCATAGCCTGCTGTTAAAGCAGATGTACACTCCTCAGAGCCATCGCCACCCTGGAAGCCCCAGCAAGTGGATGTGCAAGTTAGAGACCTAAATGGCAAGCCATGGTGTTTCATCACTATGTAACAGACATTTGCTTTTTATATGTAATTTAAGTTTAAAGCATTGATTCATAGGGCCGCCCTCATAGCCCAGTGTTTAAGAAAGCTGGATCCCACATGGCCAGCTGCAGTTCAAATTCACCCTAGTGGCTTGAAAAACACCAAGCACATGTGCATTGCTCCCCAAATCCCAACAGGGTGGAGAAATGGAGAAGCATGACCATGCCCCACCGGGAAGTGCTTTCTCCTTCCCTCCCCCTCACCCCACCCCCACTCTCCCATGAGCACATATACCTTTCAGCAATTAAAAAAATAAATGTAAAAGAATCAATATATCTTCTCGATATACTTTGACCCCCAAATTTTTAGGACCTCTACTATCCTCTTAAGATTTCTCTATTTAGTGGATTTTCTTATATCAACCAATCATTCTTTTTACTTCCTTTTTCTGTTTGTTTGTTGTTTGTTTTCTCAGAAATAAAAAGGTGTGATATTCTTAGGTTCCAAAAACCCTCTAATGACTAACAGATTAAAACAAAAACTTGGTTTGTAACAGAGATTTTCTGCCTTTTTTTTTTCCAAATAACTTTGTTTCCAAAAATGGCTTCCATGTTTCTGTTCAGTGTACCTAGGTGCCTCGCCTTAATTGGACACAGTGGCATATGAGTTCAAGCTATGAAAGTCAAGTCATAGGGGCCACCAGGTGGCGTAGTGATTACTGTGCTGGACTCCCACATGGTTGACCACAGTCTGAGTCCAGGACACAGTGGCTTGAAATTCATGCCAGGCACATATGTGCGTGTGCCCAAAACCTCAGGACAAGAATGGAGGAGAAGGGGGACCAGCAGTTAGCGTAATGGCTATGTTGCTTGACTCCCACATAGTCGACCGTGGTTCGAGTCCCAGACCTGGTGGCTTAAACTCACGCCGGGTACATGTGCGTGTGTGCCCAAGATCCTGAGAGGAGAATGGAGGAGAAGGGATTGTGGCATGGTCATCCCCCCTGGGGGGTGATTTCTCACTTTCTGTCTCTATGTCTCTCTCTGTCTGTCTGGTGAGCGCACGTGCACTATAGCAAAAAACATCTCCAAAAAAAAAAAGAATGGAGGAGAAGGGATAGCCATTCCCTCTGAGGGTGATTGCTCATTTTCCTTCTCACTGTCTCTCTCTGTCTCTCTCCCACAAGCACATGGGCCCTAAGGTAAAAACCTTAAAAAGAAAAATTAAAGTCCTAAAGGCCTCCCATATAGGTTCAAATAAAAACAGTGCAGTCTCAGTTTCTGTCTTATTATTATTTTTTTTTTGAGAGGTTTTCTCTATAGGGCGCATGCGCTCGCCAGACAGACAGAGAGAGACATAGAGACAGAAAGTGAGAAATCACCCCCCCAGGGGAGATAGTCACGCCACAATCCTTTCTCCTCTATTTTCCTCTCGAGATCTTGGGCACGCACGCACACGTGCCCGGTATGAGTTCTAAGCCACTGGGTCCGGGACGCGAACCACAGTTGACTACGTGGGAGTCCAGCGACATAGCCATTACGCTAACTGCTGGTTTCCTTTCTGTCTTATTTTCAAAGACGTTTTAAATGGTTGTCCACTCTTCAGAAGGCAGAGAAGGAGGAGAATGATGTGAGGTAATGCTGATGGAGAGGAGCTCACGCTTCAGGAACTGGACTAGATGCTCACATACATTAGCTTTAATCCTCAGAGCAATCCTGCAAGAGAGGTATTATTATCTCCACATGGCAGAGGCAAAACAGACGGAAAAGTTAAGTAGCTTGCCCAAGAGCACAGCTGGCAAGAAGTAGAGCCAGTACTCTGTTCCAGATGCCAAAGGCTATTTTCTTTCTCTTTTATCATAACATTAATACTTAATATTTTTTACCTCATCAACCCAACAAAAGGAACCCCAGCACCCACTCTTGTCATATTCATAAGAAAATCTGACTGTAGTCACTGGGAATTGCTCTTATTATTTGAAAAATTATTATGTAACTATCCTTTCTATTCCTGTTTAAAGAAGTGATCCACAGATATCACAGGCACTCGTGGGAAATTCGAGATCTCTCGGGCTGAGGAGAGAATACCATCTTACGTGCCATTTTTTAAATAAAAAATTATAATTAAACTCATACTTAATTGAATTCAGCAGCAAGCATTACTAAGATAATACAGCATGCAACAAGGGTTAGAAAACAACCACACATGGGTTACATCCTGACTGCTGACTGATTTTGTACAACCTGCAGGTTAAGGATGGTTTGTACATTTTTGAATGATGAAAATAAGTCAAATTAGGAAGATTATTTTGTGAGCATTCTATGCTATTTGAATGTTAGTATCCATACAAAAATTTGAGGAGGGGGAGACACAGCCATGTGCCTTCATTTATGAACAGTCCGAAGCTTCGTTCAGTTGAGTTCAGTAGTTATGAAGGATTGTACTGCCTGCAATGCCCAAAATATTTACTACCTGGCCCTTTCCAGAAAAAGTCTGCCAAATCCTCTTATACTTGTCACTCTGAAAGGACCTATGAATATGATCAAGATAGGACATGGGTTTTGCTGTCAAGGAAAGTGTAATCTAAGAGAGGAATAGGATCTATATAACAATCGTAAGGACAAGCAATGCAAGATCAGTGTTCATGAGGGACTTTTTTTTTTTTTGAGAGGTTTTTGCTATAGGGCGAGTGACTCGCCAGAAAGACAGAGAGAGACAGAGAGATAGGGAGATAGGGAGAAATCACTCCCCCCAGGGGGGATGGCCACGCCACAATCCTTTCTCCTCCATTGTCCTCTTGGGATCTTGGGCACGCACACACGCGTGCCCAGCATGAGTTTTAAGTCACAGGGTCCAGGACGCCAACCATGGTCAACTACGTGGGAGTCCAGCGACATAGCCATTATGCTAACTGCTGGTCCCAAGGGACTTCGAGCTCAGCGTTCAAAAGAGGGGAAGATGTGAAGAGGCATGAAAACGGAAAAGTGCTCTATCTTATTTTGTCAGAGGGCATATACATTCACTGAATAGAGAAAGAGAAAGGAAGAGAAAGAAAAAGAGAGAGAGAGAAGGAAAATGAGAAAGCACTTCCCAGGAAGAACACTCAGGCCATAAGCCCTTCACTTCCATTTCTCCTTTCAGGATTTTCAGGATTTGGGGCACATAGGCACACATGCCCAGCATGTTTTCAAACTGCTAGGTTCAGGACTCAAACCAGACAGTTGGCCATGTGGGACGCAGTCACCTTAACTACCACACCACGGGCTGGCCCTCAATCCTGGTCTTTATAGTAACTGAAAATCAGGGCTAGTGCACACTGAGTTTCCTTTTTCTTTAGTTTCACACACACACACACACACACACAGGATCATAAAAAATACTTTTCAAAGATGGCTTTATTTGGGGGAACCAGCAGTTAGCGTATGTCGCTGGACTCCCACGTAGTCGATCGCGGTTCGCGACCCAGACCCGGGGGCTTAAAACTCACG
>NW_006159617.1:5342142-5344681 GCF_000334495.1 Tupaia belangeri chinensis | reverse complement strand
ACCTCTCAAAAAAAAAAAAAAAGATGGCTTTATTTTCAAAACTCCACTTTTATTAAGCCCCCAAAGTACTCTAATTGAACCAAAGTCATGTATATACAATTTTCATACACTGTCCATGAATTTCAGAGCTCAAAGGAATGCAGGCATTACTTCCTCTAACACTTTCATTTTGCAGATGGGAAAATAAGCACAGAAAGTTAAAGAGAACTGCTCAAGTTCAAACAACTTTACTAAATGACAACGGGCAGGAGCAGAATGGACCTATAATTCTAGATTGCCTACTTTTACAAATATTTTCTTTTATTTTTCTCTTTATATATAATAGACTGCATTTGTGGACATTTGTACACACAGGGGAGAGTGAAAGAGAGTGAGAGAAGCACTCCACAGGATCTGGTCATCACAATCCCTTCGTCCAATCCCCCAGCCAGGGGATCTTGTGCACTTGTAGATGTGCTCACTGTGTTCCAGGCTGACCGGATCGGAACTCCAACCACAGCTGCCCTGTGGGATCCTGCTGCTCTTGAGCAGCACGTTACTGCTGGGCTACAGAGCCAGTCATACATGCACTTTCTAATTTACCTCTCACAACAGCCTACAAACTAGATAGTACTTCCATTTTACAAAACAAAAAGCTGGCACTAAGAGACATAAGGAACTCACCCAAGTTCTTACAGATAGATAGTTTTTATAGAAGGCAGAAATGAAAACTAAGACTTCAGACCCTGTGATTTTTCTACTTTATAGTCTTTCAAAGACCTGTAATAGAGCTTCTTTTCACCCCAGCACACACATGATTCACCCAGCCCTACAGAGAAGGCTTCTAGCTTCAAAGTCACAGAAGGCTAAGAGCAGCCGGCGGCTTTCCCAATCCGCCACACACATGCATAGCTCTGGCATGGCTCTGGAAGCTTTACAAAAAAGCATTGGTCATTTATAGACTTGCCTTATGTCATTTTTTCCAGAAAGTAAACTGTACTTGTGTCTTGATTCTAGAAATACTTGTTTCCTTTCAGACAGGCATGAGGTAAAAGTCTGACAGTAGTAATTCTGCTGTGTGTTAGACACATATTGTGTCAGACTAATAAAGCCTTTATTTTTATCACAAAATACAGATTTATAGGTTTCTGGTACTTAGGAGTCAAACTTTTGACCATTTATTAGCTACAAAATGGCATTATATAGTAATATGCTGACCTCCCCAATCCCCTGTCCCCCAAAAAAAGACACTTCAGGGGAACCAGCAGTTAGTGTAAAGGCTATGTCGCTGGACTCCCACGTAGTCGACCGTGGTTCGCGTCCCAGACCCGGTGGCTTAAAACTCACGCCGGGCACGTGTGCGTGCGTGCCCAGGATCCCGAGAGGAGAATGGAGGAGAAGGGATTGCGGCGTGACCATCCCCCCTGGGGGGTGATTTCTCGCTTTCTGACTCTAATGTCTCTCTCTGTCTGGTGAGCGCACGCGCCCTATAGTGAAAATCTCTCCAAAAAAAAAAAAAAAAAAAGACACTTCAGGGCCAGCAGGTGGTGTGGTGGTGAAAGAGCTGGATTCTATGTGGCCTACTTCACAATTCAGGTTCCAGCCCCAGTGGCTTGAAAAATTCCCTGGGCATGTATACATGTGTGCCCAGAATTCAGAGAGGAGACTGAAGGAAAAGGGATTACAGAGTGGCCATCCCCATTAGGAAATGCTTTCTCACTTCCTGTCTCTCTGTGCCTCTCTCTGGTGAGTCCACATGTGCTATGGCAAAAAAATCTAAACTAAAAATAAAATAAAAACCTCTATACCTCTTAGCCCTAAAAGTAAAAGGCCCTGTACTTATCGAATGATGTGCTAGAGACCAGGTAGATGTTCACCCTTACTGTTTCCTCTTCTTTCTCAATGTTCAGTGAGACTACATTTCCCAGCCTCCATTACAGCTAGATATGGCCATGTGACTGAATTGTAGCCACTAAAATGTGGAGAGATGGGATCCATGAGTCCTCCAGGCCTGCCAATCAAGCCTTCAGCACAGTCATCCATATCCTCTCTCTTTTTTTTTTTGGAGAGGTTTTTGCTATAGGGCATGTGTGCTCACCAGAGAGACAGAAACAGAGAAAGCGAGAAATCACCCCCCAGGGGGATGGCCATGTCGCAATACCTTCTCCTCCATTCTCCTCTTGGGGCCTTGGGGACACACGCACATGTGCCCAGTGTAAGTTTAAGCCACTAGGTCCAAGACTCAAACCACAGTTGACCACATGGGAGTCCAGCAACGTAGTCATTACTCCAACAAGATTATCCTTCATGTGGGAAAAAAAGATTAAAATCTTCTCAGACAAACAGAACCTGAAAGAATTTGCCAACACCAGACCAACTCTTCAAGAAACTGTGAAGGGAACCAGCAGTTAGCGTAATGGCTATGTCGCTGGACTCCCACGTAGTCGACTGCAGTTCGCTTCCCGGACCCGGTGGCTTAAAACTCACACCGGGCACATGTGTGTGTGTGCCCAAGATCCCGAGAGGAGAATGGAGGAGAAGGGATTGCGGCGTGACCATT
>NW_006159617.1:5299035-5342062 GCF_000334495.1 Tupaia belangeri chinensis | reverse complement strand
AAAAAAAAAAACCTCTCCAAAAAAAGAAACTGTGAAGAGAGTCCTGTTTCAGGAAAACTAGGAATGAACAGCAGAAATAAGGGAATGAAAGACAACCAAGACAATAGCCAACATAAAGGAAAAGAATTCTATACCCAGCAAGATTATCTTTCATTTGGGAAGAAAAGACATGAACATTCCCAGACAAACAAAACCTGAAAGAATTTACCAGTACCAGACTAGAACAGAAACCCTCTATCTGTCGCCTACAAGAAATGCATCTCATGGATAAAGACACACATAAACTAAAAGTGAAGGACTGGCAAAAGGTATTCCATGCAAATGGGAACCAAAAAAAAGCTGGAGTAGTAATACTAATTTCTGGCAAAATAAGCTTTAAAATAAAAACTGTTCCAAGAGAAAAAGAAGGGCACTATATTGTAACAAAAGAGTTAATCCATCAAGAAGATATAACGCTAAAAAATATCTACGTGCCTAACACAGGAGTGTCCAAATATGTGAAGGAAAGACTGTTAGATCTAAAAGGAGAAAAAGACTGCAACACACTAATTGTTGGAGACCTCAACACCCCACTATTGCCTCTGGACAGATCAACTAGACAAAAAAATAAGTAAAGAAGTAAAGGATCTAAATGATACCATCAATCAAGGGGACTTAACAGACATCTATAGAACTTTCCACCCAAAACCAATAGATAAAGTTTTTTCTCACACCCAAATGGAACCTTTTCAAAGACTGACCACATGATAGGGCACAAAGCAAGCCTCTACAGATTCAAAGGCATAGAAACTATATCCAGCAGCTTCTCCCACCATGAGGGAGTTAAACTCAATTTTAATTTCAAGAGAAATTATCAACAATACACCAATAAGTAAAAACTAAATAGCCTACTCCTGAATGACTGCACAACTACTGAAGAAATTAAGACTGAAATGAAAACATTCATGGAAACCAATGACAATGAGGACATGAGTTTCTATAATCTTTAGGACACTGCAAAAGCAGTCAGAAGAGGGAAGTTCATAGCAATTAGTGCACATAAGAAGATAGAAAGAAGGGAAATGTGGGACCAGAAGGTGGCATAGTGGTTAAGGCGCTGGACACTCCCACATAGCTGACCACGGTTTGAGTCCCAGACCTGGTGGCTTCCTTTCTCACTGCCCCCCCCCCTGCTGTGTGTGTCTTTCTGGTCAAAGTAAAATAAATGATGGAATAAATAAAATTAAAAAATAAATAACTTTTTTAAAAAAGAAAGAAGGCAAATGGATCATCTAACATTGTGCCTCAGAGCATTGGAAAAGCAACAGCAAAAAAATACAAAAAAACTCCAGGAGAAAAGAAATAATAGACTCGAGCAGAAATAAGTGAAATAGAAAATAAGCAAACTATACAGAAAAGAAAAGAAAACAAAAGCTGGTTCTTTGAAAAGATAAACAAGATTGATGCACCATTAGCCAGACTAATTAATAAGAAGAGAGAAAGGAACCAGATAAGTCAAATTCACAACAAATCAGGCAACATTACAACAGGCATAACATAACTGCGAAACATTAGAGTGACTCTATGCCAATAAGGAAGAAAATCTGAATGAGATGGACAAATTCCTGGACACATATAATCTACCATGATTGACTCAGGAAGATATAGAAAGACTGAGTAGACCTATAACAAGCAATGAGATTGAATAAGTAATAAATAACCTCTCAACAAAGAAAAGTCCAGGCCCCAATAGCTTCACTGCTGAATTTTACAAAATTTTTAAAGAAGAGGTAACCCCCAGTCTACGCGCACTATTTCTAGAGATCCAAAAGGAAGGAGCCCTTCTGAATTCATTCTATGTCGCCTCCATAATCCCCATTCCCCAAATGGATAAGGATACGACAAAAAAGGAAAACTACAGATCTATATTCCCTAATGAATATAGATGCAAAAATTCTCAACAAGATACTTCCTAACCATATTCAACAGCATATAAAAAAGGTTATTCTCACAATTAGGTAGGCTTTATTCCAGGGATGCAAGGGTGGTTTAACATACACAAAACCATAAATGTAATACACCATATTAACAGAAAGAAAGATAAAAACCATATGATCATTTCCATTGATGTGGAAAAAGCATTCAATAAAATACAAGATGCCTTTATGATCAAGACTCTCAGTAAAATTGGCATAGAAAGACCTTTTCTCAGCATAATAAAAGCCATTTATGAAAAAACATACAGCTAACATGATACTGAATAGGGAAAAGTTGAAAGCTTCTCCACTAAAAACAGGTACCAGACAAGACTGCTCACTTTCTCTGCTCCTATTCAATATAGTACTAGAAGTCTTAGCCAAAGCAATCAGACAAGAGAAGGAAATAAAAGGGGGAAAGAAGAGTTGAAATTATCTCTGTTTGCAGATGACATGATTGTATACATAGAAGATCCAATAGCATCCACAAAAAAACTTCTTGAAGTAATAAATGCATACAGTAAAGTGACAGGATACAAAATTAACTTACAAAAATCTATAACATTTCTATATACAAACAACAAGCAGACAGAGACAGAACTGAAGAAAGTAATTCCATTTACCATAGCCACAAGAAGTATAAAATACCTAGGAATAAAAATAAACAAGGAGGGAAACAGCAGTTAGCATAATGGCTATGTCGCTGGACTCCCACATAGTCGACCGCGGTTCGCATCCAGGACCCAGTGGCTTAAAACTCACGCCGGGCATGTGTGCGTGCATGCCCAAGATCCTAAGAGGAGAATGGAGGAGAAGGCATTGCGGCGTGACCATCCCCACTGGGGGGTGATTTCTCGCTTTCTGTCTCTATGTCTCTCTCTGTCTGTCTGGCGAGCGCACGCGCCCTATGGCAAAAAAACCTCTCCAAAAAATAAAAATTAAAAAAAATAAACAAGGACGTCAAAGACCTCTATAAATAAAACTATAAAAACCTTAAATCTAAAAGGACACCAAAAAGTGGAAAGACATCCCATGTTCCTGGATTGGCAGAATCAATATAATCAAAATGGCAATCCTATCCAAATTAATCTACACATTTAATGCAATCCCAATAAAATTACAAGAGACATTGTTCAAACATCTAGAAAAAGCAATCATAGAACTTGTCTGGAAATATAAAAGACCCCATTTTGCTAAAGCCATCCTGCATAAGAAGACTGGAGTAGGTGGCATCTCACTTCCTGACCCCAAAATATATTACAAAGCTATGATAATCAAAGCAGCATGGTATTGGCACAAAAACAGACATGAGAACC
Source organism: Tupaia belangeri chinensis (assembly GCF_000334495.1). Taxonomy (NCBI): domain Eukaryota; kingdom Metazoa; phylum Chordata; class Mammalia; order Scandentia; family Tupaiidae; genus Tupaia; species Tupaia belangeri. Next base: position 5,338,791 of record NW_006159617.1, on the reverse strand, counting down.
AATGGAACAGAGACTCCAGAAATAAACCCCAAAACATGCAGCCAACTCATCTTTGACAAAGGGTACCAGTCAATCCAGTGGGAATTTAGCAAATGTTGCTGGAAATACTGGGTATCCACCTGCAGAAAGATTAATCTGAACCCCCCTCTGTCACCATTAACAAAAATCAAATCAAAGTGGATCAAAGATCTAAACCTAAGACCACAAACTATGAAACTACTGGTGGAAAACAATGGGGAAACCCTGGGAGACATTGGCATAAGCAAAGATTTCTTAAGCAAGACCCCCAACGTACAGGCAATAGTCCCCCAAATAGACAGGTGGGGTTTCATCAGATTAAGGAGTTTCTGCACAGCAAAGGGAACTGTAATTAGTGTGAATTGACAATCCTCAGAGTAGGAAAGGAGTTTTTTTAACTGTGCCTCAGATTAGGGATTGATAACCAGAATACACAGAGAACTCAAGCAGCTTACTCAGAAGAAAATGATTAACTCAATTAAAAGATGGGAAAATGAGCTGAATAAACTACTCTGTAAGAAAGATATATGAACAGTCGAAAAGCATATGAAAAAAGTGTTCAACAACTCTCATTGTAAGGGAGATGCAGATCAAAACCAGAATGAGATACCACCTAACCCCAGTCAGAATGACGAAGATTAAAAAAACAAATAATGGTAAGTGCTGGAGGGGATGTGGTGAAAGGGGGACACCCCTACACTGTTAATGGGGATGTAAATTGTTCCAGCCACTGTGGAGAACGATATGGAGGTTCCTCAAAGACCTTCAAATAGAACTACCATATGATCCAGCAATTCCACTTCTGGATACCTACCCAAAGGACAGAAGAGCACTCAGTCAGAAAAGCACTTGTGCAACTATTTTCATTGCAGCATCTTTCACAATTGCTAAGACATCCACAAACAGATGAATGGATTGAAAAATTATGGCATATATACTCCATGGAATACTATTCAACCATAAAAAACAACAAGGCCCTGGAATTTGATAGAAAATGGACAAATATGGAAGATTTGTTGCTGAGTAAAGCAATTCAGGCTATGAAAGAGAGACACTGTATGTCTCCACTTAACATATACCAACTTTCTTCACTCTATGATAGAGACTGAAAGACTGGAGAACATAAAAGCATTAAAAATTCTAATGGACACTAGAGACAAAGTGGAAATAGAGTGTGGGAGGGGAAGAGTATAGGAAAGGAAATTTGCGGGTGGAAAGGAGAGGTAAGATACTTGTGGGACACAGATAAGGTTTTTTTTATCTGTTGATGAGGACATGTATAACAGTCTCAACTGGGCTGGACTGAGGTGTATATCATGCTGGATAAAGTCTCTTCACAATCTAAATGATGTCCAGCATTTTAATGTATGAATACTAATTTTAAAAATTATTAAAATAATAATCAAGAAAACGCAACTTAAAGCAATAAAGAAATATGATATCATTCCCAAAAGGCTGGAAAATCTTTCAAAATGTAAAACTTTTCAATGGTAACAAGACTGTGGAAAAATGTTAACTTTATTGTTAGTGGGTATGTGATTTGTATGACCATTTTGGAAAACAATTTGGTGATTCCTAGTCAGCCTGACTCTATACGTGTATATCCTACAATTCAGCAATTCCATTTCCAGAAATGTACCCTAAATTAGGAAAGTCTCTCCTTAAGTCTAAAGAGCCTGTCCGAAGATGTTCATTAGAACCCCATTTGCAATTCAGAAAAGTAAAAACAGCTTTCAGTAGTAGGGAACTAGGAAACAGAACTGGAGATTAACCATATTTGTAAAAATATGCAAGAGTTAACCTGAATTAAACACTCTACCTGTATAAGTCTCAGAAACATAGTGGCAAGTTAAAAAGCAATTGCAAAGGAATTCATAATATCAATATATAATATACATTTAAATTAATTAACGTAAAATGTATATAAAAATTAAAATATTATGAAAGTTTTAAATATGCACAAACATACTTCAATACATACATGTATGCAGTAAAATTATAATTACAAGTTTAAAGTAAAAACACAGTAAAAGTTTGAAAAACTTACGGAACAACATCAAATGATAGCTACCTCTGAGAAGGGAAGAAAGGGAGTAGATAGGGTCGCTTAACTGTACTGATGTTTTTTTCTTCAAAACAGAGGAAGAATGAAAGTAAATACAGGTCAAATGTCCCTAGTCTGAAAAGCTTGAGGCCAGAAGTATTTAAGATTTCAGACTTTCTTTTTCAGATTTTATTATATTGGCATATGCATAATGATATATCTTGGCAACGGGGTCCCAATCTAATCACAAAGTTTATTTATGTTTTATTATATTTCAAATATACCTATATGTGTAGCCCAAAGGTCATTTTATACAATATTTATATATTGCAGTGTTTTGACTGCAGCCTGTCACATGAGGTCAGGTGTGGGATTTTTCCACTTATGGCCTTATCCTGGTACTCAAAAAGTTTTGGATTTTGGAGCATTTCTTCAGATTTTGAATTTTTGGATTATGGATACTCAACCTGTATGGCAAAATAACAACATCTGTTTATGAGGTGGTTGGCAAGTACCTATCTGTTTACTACAGTTTTTGTACACACACATTCACACACGCATACACACACACATACACACATAGGTCTCCAAAAAGCCCATGGAAAATATGTATTATGAAACTATGCATTCCTTTTACATTTTTGAAACCAAAATGAATTTATATTTAATTCCATTTTTACACAAACTTTTTGAATTTCCGTTATACATGTATTGCATGTATGTGATGAGTATCACTTTATGAGTATGAAAACATTGTATAGTGACTGCAGAAAGCAATCAGGAAACATAAGGTGGCATGTAGGTTAAGATGGCTGGATCCCACCTGGTCTACTGAGCAGTTCAAGTCCCAGATCCTGTAGTTTGAGAAACATGCCAGGCATATGTGTGTGTACATGCCCAAAATCCTGAGAGAATGGAGATGGGATTACAGCATGGCCTTCACCCTTGAGGGTTGGTTTTTCATTTTCCTTTTTTCTATATTTCTTGCTGGCAAGTACTCACACCCTTTAGCTAAAAATAATTTTTAAAAAAATTTTAAACATAAGAAAAAGAAAAGAGCAAAGAAGCTATAGAAAAGCTTGTAAACCAGAAATTATAATACAATGTTGGTATTATTATTCTGAGAAAACACCAAGATTCGCTCAGTAGAAAATGCAAAAATGTAAAAAGATATAAAATATGCTCCTTGCCCTTGCATAGCTTACAATTTCAAAGAGGCGGTAAAGTGTGTACACTGTTTTTGTTTGTTTTCTAATTTGCCAGAGGTGCATACGGTATTCAGCGCTAGAGAGAGGAAAAGTGAGAAACCAGTCCTAATGAGGAATGGTCACTCCGCAATATCTTCTCCATTCTTCCCTCTGTCAGGATTTGGGGCATCCACACACATGCACTGCTGTGTTTTTCAAGCCTCCGGATCCAAGATTCAAACCACTCAATTGGCCATGTGAGATATAGCTGCCTTAACTACCATGCCATGGACTGGACTAGAGTATATGTGTTAAAATGGACATATGATCCAGCGGTTGCTCTCCTTGGCATTTACCCAAAGGGATTGAAAACTAAGTCCACGCAATGAACTGTGCACAGATATTTATAGCAGCTTTATTCACAACTGCTAAAATTTGAAAGCAACCAAGATGTTCTTTCATCAGTGAATGGAGAAATAAACTGTGATACATCCAGACAATGGAGTATTATTCAGCACTAAAAAGATGAGCTTTCAAGCCACGAAAAAACATGTAGGAATCTTGTATGTATGTACTAAGTAAACCCAGCCAGTCTGATAAGGCTACTTACTGCATGACTCCAACTACATAACATTCCGGAGAAACCAAAAGCTATGAAGATAATAAAAAGATCAGCGAATGTGGATAGTGCAGGAAATAGTAGGGGTGTGGAGGCAGAGGCTTCATAGGAACCCTGTACTTCTGCTTAATTTTGTTGTAAACCTGAAACTGCTTTAAAAAATAAGGTCAGACCAGCCCAGGCCATGGTAGTTAAGACTACTGGATCCTACATGGCCAACTGCACCCAAGGCATGGTGGTTAAGACTACTGGATCCTACATGACCAACTGCACCCAAGGCATGGTGGTTAAGACTACTGGATCCTACATGGCCAACTGCACAGTTCAAATCCCAGTCTGGTGACTTGAATAACATGACAAATACATGTGCGTGCATGCCCAAAGTCCCCAAAGGAGGGAGAGATGGAAGAGAAGGGATTATGGTGTGACCATTCCCTACGATAATGCTTTCTCACTTTCCCCCTTTCCCCCTCTCTCTCTCTCTCTCTCTCTCTCTCTCTCTCCCTGTCTGTCTCCAGCAAGCACACAGAGCCTCTGGCAAAATTTTTAAAAATAAACTAAAAAAAATGTAAAAGTAAGTCACACAAATAATGCCAGGCAGTTTGAAGTGTCAAGGGCATGGGGCAGACCAGGTGCCGAAGATGGAAGATGCCTAGCCCATTAACAGAAAGGCATCATGACCTCAGCCCAGAAAATAGAGCTGGGATGGGTCTAGGAACCCAGAAGCCCATACAGAATCGTCCGATCCAAACACTGCTTGGGAGTAAGAGGAGGCCCCTTTATGCAAGAATATATTTAAAAGGCTATTATCCAAACTGTTTGCACTAAAAAGAGCAGTAAACACTCATCTCAATAAAACTCCTTAAATACAAAAATATTTAGTATGCCCAGTCGTCTGGCTTCTCTTGGTTATTTTTTTGTTAAACACTCAATGCAGAGTACAATTTACTTCTCCATTAAAAAAAAAAAAAATGGAAGAAGAAAAACGTTTTTTTCCATTCTGTTTTGGTTTGTGGGTTTTTGTTGTCATTTCTTCCTAAAGCGCTGTTTCCTCACATTTGCATCTCCCAGCCTTTTTAATGTGATATTCCATTTAAACTGCCTTTTAATTGTATGTGCTGCCTTGGCAGAACATGACTGATGTACTCGCGTTAATTAGGGCTCCCGTCAGCAGCCCGTGCCAGCTGGAAACTGAGAAACAAGCGTAAATTATTCTGTCATCAATCAGCTCGAAAATGTTTGAATCACTAATTAGTTTGCAATTTGGGTGACAGTTTATCTGACGCAGGCGGTGTCAGAAACTTCAGATCTTAGATGAATAATTTGCCAGGAACAAGCGCAGATTCCCTGCTTTTAAATACATGAAGGTTTATCTGCATGTTGAAAGGTGGCTCAGCAGTCTTCATTAACTTCCAACTGGGACTATGTAAATCAGGAATCAGTGTGAGCCTCTTCAGGCCCTGGTGGTGTAGCAGATGATATTTAGAAAAAGAAAGCCTCTTTTCTCTTCTTCTTCTTTTTTTTTTATTAATAATTCATAAACTGATAGACAAGGATGTTTGGGCTTTAACAGCTTTAAAAAAATCACAATGGTTTTCAAAAAAAAAAAAGCAATCACCCCCCTTTTACATGAAAATTAGTTGTGCAGCTTCTTGCTGTTTAACTGATTTATTCTTCCTCTCTGTCATGTGACTAGAATGTTAAACGGGGAGTGATTATTAGCCCTTGTCCTTTCAAGAAAGATCATTATTGGGGTTTTATTAAATGGCAGACTTATGTTTCCACTTAAAGGGAAAGGTATGTAGACAGGGTGAGAACAGGAGGGAAGAATAAGCAGTTAAAATAGAAAAGAGAATATTTTGTTTAAAAGCATCATAAAAATCTATTTTTTATCCTGTTAAGGATGCTAGAATGGCCTCTGGTTATTCGAATCAAGGAGCAGGCCTGGGTGATAACTCTCTGCATTAACTGTTGATGGGAGGAGATGCTATCTGTGGGATACTGTAGGATTATGGCGGGATTCAGATCTGTAACTCTGTTCTCCCTGTGTTTATAGGACACCCACTGCCCATGCACATAGTGGGCCTGAGGATAAAAGATATTGTCTACACGCATAGTGGACCTGAGGGTAAGAGGAGTTGTCACCTTTCCCAGTTGGTCTGCGAGAGGTCAAGTTAATCCACCTTGTTAATTACACTAGACCTAGTGAACTGGGAGCTGTCTACTCAATGCTGTCCACTTCTATGGAGAAGGGGAAGGAGGAAAGTTAGGTAAGTTCACAATATGCCATGTTCTCTTCCTAGCCAGATACCCAAGGCAGAGGAGGTGTCTGGAAGAAGACAGAGGTGCTTAAGACATCCCAGTAATGAGAGAGTGGGAGTGACGAATATGGAGCAGTGGGCAGCAGGAACTCCACAGCTGGGTTCTGTGTGATAGTCTAAAAATCCAAGAAGGGAAAGACGAAGTAAGAGAAAACAAGCTGAAAACTTGAGTGTATCCATTTTTTTCTCTTAAAGCAAACCCCTAATTTCTCTTTGCAAGGGACTTTTTGACCATCTCCCATGGCCCCAAAGCCATTCTTGCCAATTATGTTTTCCTCACAGAACTTAATTCACTGTTTTACTCCCTGCTATGGTTTGATTGTTCATCCTCTCCAAAACTCATGCTGACATTTAATTGCCATGGTAACAATACCAAGAGGTGGGACCCTGGAGAGGTAATGAGGCTATGAGAACTCCACCCTCATAGAATAGGATTGATGCTTTTATGAAAAGGCAAGCTCACACTCCTCCACTCTTCTGCCTTATGAGGAACAGCATTCCGCCTCTCCACATGATGAAGCGTTCAAGGTACCATCTTGGAAGTAGAAGTAAGGACTTTATCAGACATCAAACCATCTATACCTTGATCTCAGACTTTCCAGCCTCCAGAAGAAAAAATTTTATTGCTTATGAATTACCCAGTCTGTGATATTCTGTTATTGGGGCACAAAACATACTAAGCCACCTTCCCTGCTATTTTCTTAGTTCAAGCCATGCAGTCACTACTGGGTTAACCAAACTCCTAGCCAGGTGTTCTCTCTTTAGCCTCAACTTCCCATCCCCACTCTCTTTATACCCCCATATTTTTCCATTTCAACATATTATTTTATCTTTTTAATGATAGTTCACTAATTCATGAGAGAGAGAGAAAGAAAGTGAGAGAAACACCCTCAATGGAGCCTTGTCATGCCAGAATCCCCTCACCACAGCCTTCTAGCTTCTTAGGATCTCAGACACCCTCCTATGCACCTAGTGTGCTTTTTGGGTTAACTTGGAATTCCTGACCCACAGTTGGCCATGGGTCACTGACACCACAGTCCAGGCAGGACACTACAGACTAAACTATGTGAGCAGGGCCTTTTGAACTCATTCTTAAAGTAGAGGTGGCTGAATAGAGAGGAGGAAGATTTTGGTTGAGAATGTCAATGAAAATGAAAAGAGATACAAAGTACAGAATTTTCATAGTATATTGAGAAGATAGAAGAAAAAAATGATCTAACTACCGAGTTCCATGAAGTAAGGGATAGGACATTTATCTGGTGAGCAATGAAGAATAATTCAAAAATTTTAAATAAGGAAGTAACATGATGAACTTAGGTAAATGAAGCATACAATGCCTTTAACTTGAGTAATACTGTTTTAAATATATGCCTTAGGATTGGCTTGTTTAGAACAGAAAGGGCCTAAATATCTTCCACTATGAACTGTTAAAGTCCTTTAGTAAATTAAAGAAAAATCTTTAAAAGATTTTTGTGAAAATCCACAAAATATAAAACTGATTAGACAAACCATAGCCTGGTAGAAAAGAGTTATGAACCTTTTATCCAACAAAGGACTAGTATCCAGAATATATAAAGAACTCTCAAACATAACAGAAAGCGAACAATCCAATCAGAAAATGAGCAAAAGACTCAAAGTGAAATTTTGCTGAAAAAGATATGCAGATGGCAAATAGGCACATGAAAAGATGCTCAGCATCATTAGCCATTAGGGAAATGCGAATTAAAGCCAAAATGAGATATTACTTCATAGCTGTCAGAATGGTTAATATACAAAATGGTGATCTCACCAAATGTTGGCGATGTTGCGAATGGTTATGCATACATTGCCAGTGCAACTGCAAAATAGTACAGCCACTCTAGAATTACGGCAATTGCTCACACAACTAAATATGTAATTACCATTTGATCAATCAAGTACACTATTGGGCGCATAGTCCAGAGAAGTGAAAACTTATATTTACTCAAAAACCTGTACGTGTACGTATATAGCAGTTTTATTTGTAACAGAAGAAAACAGAAAGGAATCCACACGTCCTTCAATGAATAAGTGGTTCAACAAACTGATATTCAGCCATCCCATGGAATAACACTCAAAAATAAAAAGGAACAAGCTATTCATACATGCAACAATTTAAATAAATTTCAAGAAAATTGTGGGGCCAGCGGGCCAGTGGATAAAGTGGTTAAAGGCATCAGAGTTCCATATTGCTGATCGAGATTTGAGTCCCACACCCAGCAAGCTGAAATTCACACTGGGTGCTTGTGCATGCATGCCCAAAATCCCAAGGGGAGAATGAGAGAGACAGGATTACACTGTGGCTATCCTCCCTGAGGAATAATTTCTCACTTTCTATCTCTCTGTCTCTCTCTGTCTCTCTGGCAAGTGCATTTGCTTATAGCAGTAATCTATCAAAAAAGAGAGAGAGAGAGACCAGCAGTTAGTGTAATGGCTATGTCGTTGGACTCCCATGTAGTCGAGCGCGGTTCGTGTCCCGGACCCCGTGACTTAAAACTCACGCTGGGTGCGTGTGCATGTGTGCCCAAGATCCCAAGAGGAGAATGGAGGAGAAGGGATTGCGGCGTGGTCATCCCCCTGGGGGGTGATTTCTCGCTTTCTGTCTGTCTCTCTCTGTGTGTCTGGCGAACGCACGCACCCTATAGCAAAAACTTCTAAAAAAAATTAAATATTTAAAAAATAAGAGAGAGAAAGAAGAGAAGAAAATTGTACCAGGTTCAAAAAATCAATCCCCAAAAGTTGCATGCTATATGATAGTGTATTACATAACATTATTGAAATGGCAGGGTATGAAGATATAAAATATATCATTAGATTTTTGCATGATAGAAGTGGGAGAGAGAGAGAGGAAGTTGCATGGGATTATGAAGGCAATAATGAAGAATTTCCATGGCGATGGAGTTGTTTTTGTATCTTGACTGTGTTGAAGAATATGTGTAACCACAAACTATGCAATTGTGCACACACACATACAAATAAGTACAAATATAACTTGGAATATCTGAGTAAGATTGGTATATCAATGTCAATAACCTGGCTGTAATATCAATAGACTACAAAAAAAAAAAAATGGAACCATTAGTGAAAACTGGGTAAAGAGTGTATAGGATCTCTTTATATTATTTCTTACCACTGCATGTTGAATCTACAATTATATCAAAATAAAAAGTTTAGGCCCAGCTGCAGTGGCACAGATGGCAGAGCAACCACGACATGATACTAAAAGCCTGTGGGAAGGCTCTGGCTTCTGGTTTCATGTCCAAGGTCTGTCTGAGCTTGCTAGGTATCCCAATGGATCTGCCCATGATCCAGGGTGGTTGCAGGGCTTGAGGTGGGAGGAGGACTGCAGTGTGAATACTCCATGGAGGGGGTGTGTGAGTGTATGTGTGTGTAAAATCTTCTCTCTCTCTCTCTCTCACTTGCTCACTTGCTCTCTTATTCTCTCTCTCACACAAATAAATAAACTTTTTTTCTTTAAATGTAGTTACATATATATGGGCCAGAACAAAAACCATTAGTGCCTCTGCTTGAGAGATCTGCAGAAACAAAAAATATAGAGAATGATCTCCCAACAGTACAAGGGTGGGAAAGAGGGTCAATGTTCTACTGCACAAAGTCATTCATAAATCCGATGGTGACTTCGCCATGCTCAATACATGGCTTATAAGGTCACTCTGCAGGTGGGAGAGTGAAGTCAGCATCCTCAGCAGCTAGAAGGGGAAAGCATGTGTATGGAAGAACTGATGAGGGAGAGTGTAGGAGCCAAGCTTGGAAGTGGTGCATACGGTTTGCAAACTTGCTGAAAATGAAACAAAGAACCATTTATTAGAGCCAGGGAAGAGCCTCTAGCATGATTTCAAAACGTTCCCTTCCTCAATGCTTCTGAAAAGAATCAACATAGCTTTTTAAGAAAATATTGGGAACTGTATTTCTAGACCCTTTAGAAAGTGAAAGCAAAAATGATAGTGCTGTATACTACTGCCAGCAATACATCTTTAAATCTTGATAATTTTTTCCAGATTATTTAATTCACTGTCAAGCTTCCCATTAAAAGTTCAAATCTGACCACAAAAAAATGATAAGCATGTTAGGTAATATCTATGTTGATTAACTATATGTGGCCATTTCATAATGCATATGTATTTTAAAATAGCATGTACACAATAAACATATACAATTTTCTTAATCAGCACCTAAATTTTATCTTATATCCACTATCATATTGATATAAGTTAAGCATCTGAGGGACAAAACATGAGATAAGTGGACCAGCAGGTGGCATAGCAGTTACATCACTGGACTCCCACAGGGTCGACTGTGGTTCGAGTTCCAAGCCTGGTTCCACACTGCATGCCAAAGATCCTGGAAGGAAAACAGAGGAGAAGGGATTGTGGTGTGACCATCCTCCCAGAGGCAGTGATTTCTTACTTTCCCTTTCATCCTCTCTTTCTTTTCCTCTGGCGAGTGTACAAACCTTACGACCAAAACTTCTTTAAAAAAATAAATAAATGAGAGAATTTTATTTCTCTATGGAAGGCAAGAGGGAAGACAAACTCAAAGATTGTCTACAATAGATCCCTCCCAGAAAGGGCATGACAAGAAAATACTTTAAGCGGATAAGGTCTACCATAAAAAACACTGATTCCAGTCAAAACTATAAGGAAATTAAACCTCAGCTACTTCATAATCAGTTATTTGATTCATTCCATCTTTCATTTCACACATATACACAAATGTGCAAACACTACACTAAATAAAATTCCAATAGTGAGTTCAATAGGAGACCCAGAAGTCTGTGCCCCAAATAGCATATACCTCTTGGAGAATCCAGACTTACGGAGCAAGCCATTTCAAGTAAACTGTGATACCAGATCCAACAGGGGAAGCAGAGTTCATTATGAGTGTGTGCAGCAGGAGTCTAGACTTTGTCAGTGAAGACCTCCTTCTGGAAGATTAAGCTAACCCATGAAGGGTAATTAGGTTAACTAGGAAACAAGGAGGGGACAGAAGCAGTACTGTAGATGTTGGACCAATCATGTTTTTATTGTAATGAGACCAATTATAACAATGAAATGGAGAGATTTGGGTGAACATCACGGGCTCCAATCAATGTAATGAAATGGGAAGCTTGGCAAGGAGACTCAGAGTCTTAAAAGCCCTATACTGGCTCTATAATGATGTTCAGAAATGGAAGCTGTAGTGGAAAGAGAATAAATGGAAGAAAACATGCTCTTTCTCTGCCCTTTAACTTACTTCCTTCCTTCTACTCCCCACCAACACAGAAGACTAAATCTCCACTTGTGTATCTTCTCAGGGTACACCTCTTCCAATATCCTGGAAGAATGGAGGAGAAGGGATTGCAGCATGGCCTTGACTTCTTGACTCAACCAGATTTATTCATCAACCTACTCCTGGATGGTTTTTTAAATATTGTTTTACCAGGGAGGGCCAGTAGATGGTGGAATGGTGACAACGCTAGACTCTCACACTGCTGAACATGGTTCAAGTCCCAGAGCTGGTGGCTTGAAATTTATGCTGAGTGCATGTATATCCATGCCCAAGATCCAGGAAGGAGAATGAAGGACAAGGGATTTCCATGTGGCCATCCCCCCTGGGGGGTGATTTATCATTTTATGTGTGTGTCTCTCTCTTCTCTAAGCAGAAGTGCCCTAAGGCAAAACCCTCTTTTAAAAAAAAAAAAGAAAGGAAGGAAGGAAGAAGAAGAAAGAAAAAAGAAAAAAGAAGAAAAAGAAGAAAAGGAAAAGGAAGAAAGAAGAGAAAGAAGAAAGAACAAAAGAAAGAAAGAAAGAAAGAAAGAAAGAAAGAAAGAAAGAAAGAAAGAAAGAAAGAAAGAAAGAGAGAGAGAAAGAAAGAGAAAAGGAAAAACAAGGAAGAAAAGAAGGAAGAAAGGATGGAAATAAGGAAGAATGGAAAGAAGGAAGGAGAGGGGGAAGGAAGAAAAGAAAAAGAAAGTCTGGAAAATATTTTTACATGGGCATATGTCTAACTAAAAATTGGGAGTTTGGTCACAAAAAGATGAAAGGAAGAATGGATATTGGAACAAATAGCAATCTCTTCCTCACCATTTTTAAAAACATGTTGATTCCCTTGTAATAGCTTAAGGCAATTTCAACTCAGACTAGTCCATTAGCAAAGCCTCACTGATGCCAAAATACAAAGAAATTTATATGTTACCAAAAAACTCTGATTATTCATTGGATGGGGGTGCATCAGGCCACGTTTATTTAGGTCTAGAAATCTATCGACTAAAGAAAAAGCTGTCCACCAGCTACCTTGCCTCTTGTATTCATGATCTCCACAGCTTTGGGAAGTCTAACCAAAGTAAGAGAAAGAAAGAATTTTTGGCCTTCTTTGATTCATTACACTTGTTACAAAGATGGATATAATAATTGGCCTGATTCTTTATCCTATCATGTAACATTGGAACATGGTAATTCTATCCTGTAACCTACAGATAGAACCTCTTAAACTCCACCTGCAGGTGAAAACCCATCCAGGCCCCAAGCAGTTCCCTGGAGGGAAACATACAAGTTGGTAGCGTTCTGCTTTAGTACTGATCCAGTTTCCTCCAACTTCTATGCTGGTCTTGCTATCCCACTTTCTCCAAGATTGGGTTCTTGTTTCTCATTATCTAAATACATGCCTTGATCCCCATTCTTCCTGTGGATCAGGCTCCATCTGATTTTTTTTTATGACATTTTTTCTTTGGTCTCTTCCTATTGTTAACCTCCTAATGCATGAACTAGGTGGAACTCTTTAATTGGAACTACTACCCCATTCACCATTTGGTTCCATGATTAGATTCTTTTTTTTTTTTTTTTTTGAGAGAGATTTTCACTATAGGGCGTGTGCGCTCGCCAGAAAGACAGTGAGAGACAGAGAGATAGAAAGAGAGAAATCACCCCCCAGGGGGGATGGTCACGCCACAATCCCTTCTCCTCCATTCTTCTCTCGGGATCTTGGGCACGCACGCACACGTGCCCGGTGTGAGTTTTAAGCCACTGGGTCTGGGACGTGAACCACGGTCGACTACATGGGAGTCCAGAGACATAGCCATTACGCTAACTGCTGGTTCCCCATGATTAGATTCTTGACCTCCAGTTTCTTTAAGAGAAAAGCCATTGATAGATCAACTAATCAAATCCTCCATTCACTTACATGCTCTCGTGCTCTCTCTCATACCTAAACATACATGGGTGCACGGACACACACATACAACACAGATTGGTCCTGTGTTGATCTTTTTTAATAGTATAAGCAATTCTAACACACATGTCCTTTTCTCTTTTTGGCTTCTTTCTTAGATTGAGATCTGTCTACAGACTGTTGTTCCAATGTGCTCATCCTTGGAATCACCAATTTGAGACCTAATTTCCATGTGTAGACTTCTAGACCTTTGCTTGTACCTGTATTCTGATAAAGCCTCTACATGTGGAGGTAGTCCATAACCCCTGAGCTGGTGTATGCCTTCTTGGAATGATGTTTGAGTCAGTTTTTGTTTGGTTGTGCTGCAAACAAGTCTCCCCAGTTTTTTGTTTTGTTTTGTTTTATTTGTTTGTTTGTTTTTTTAGAGAGAGAGAATTTTGCTATAGGGCACATACACGCACTAGAGAGACAGAAAGCAAGAAATCACTCCCCAGGGGGGTTGGCCATGCCGCAATCCCTTCTATTTCATTCTCCTCTTGGGATTTTGGGCACACATGCACATGCACCTGGTGTAAATTTTTAAGCCACCATGTCTGGGTCAAGCCATAGTCGACTACATGGGAGTCCAGCAACATGACTACTACACCATCTGCTGGTCCCAGAACCCAAATTTTTAATAGTTTAACTACAAAAAATATAAATTGTCCACTCAAGTAATATGTTGGCTACAGCTCTAGTCCATACTCTCTCTTTGGAAACAAAGTCTAAAGAAGTACCTATCTGGGATGTGTCAGTGTTAAGACAGAAGGAAAAAAAGTGGCAGAATCAATGATGACTTTTAGAGCCTCTGCTCAGAAAAATTACACGTCATTTTCACTCACATACTATTGGCTAAAACAAGTCACAATGCCAAGTCACACACCAGTGGATCAGAAATTATAATCCTTCCACAGAAACAAACCTGGTAGGGAACCAGCAGTTAGCATAATGGCCATGTCGCTGGACTCCCATGTAGTCGACCACTGTTCGAGTCCTGGACCCGGTGGCTTAAGCTCACGCCAGGCGCGTGTGTGTGCGTGCCCAAGATCCCAAAAGGAGAATGGAGGAGAAAAGATTGCTGCGTGACCATCCCCCCTGGGGGGTGATTTCTCACTTTCTGTCTCTATGTCTCTCTCTCTCTGTCTGGCAAGCACACGCGCCCTATAGCAAAAATCTCTCCAAAAAGAAAAAAAGAATCAAGCCTGGTAGCAAAGGGCTTATATTTTTCAACAGAAATTCAATATGCCAAAAGCTTTCCAAAAATGTTGCCAACAGATTTCTACGTTGCCTGTCAATGGCTAGTTAGACACAGGGATGACCTTCCTGAAGGAGTCATTGAAATGCCACACATCTCTCATGATCTCTATCGGTTGGATAACTGGTTTTTTCCACCCATTACTATAAATACCTGATACTTAAGCTAAGTCTGTTTGGCATCCAGTCTTTTTGATCCCCCGATAAAGATGCTAAGGTCTCAACCCTCAAGAACAATCAGAGTGTTTCTACCAGGCCCTGATATAAACATCCCTGTCTATAGAATCTAAGATACAGGAGATTGTGTGCTTCCATTCCAACCTATGATCTGTAAGCTTCTTTCTTAGTCCCTGCTGGGTTGGCATTTTGGAACACGTTCTTGCCACAGTGTTTTATTTTGGGGCTTAGATTTACAAGAGTCAAGAGTCTGCTTTATTTCCTCCTCTTTAGTATCATAATCAAATGTGGACGTACTGTCATCAAGTATAAGATAGCGCAAGCCACAACCTTGAACTCCAAATAGTATTGCTTCTCATAATCTTTAACTAACTACATCAAAACTAATTCAGGGAACCAGCAGTTAGTGTAATGGCTATGTCGCTGGATTCCCATATAGTCGACTGCGGTTCGAGTCCTGGACCCGGCGGCTTAAACTCACGCTGGGCGCGTGTGCGTGCGTGCCCAAGATCCCAAAAGGAGAATGGAGGAGAAGGGATTGTGGCATGGCCATCCTCCCAGGGGATGATTTCTCTCTTTCTATCTCTCTGTCTCTGTCTTTCTGGCAAGCACACGCGTCTAGCGAAAATCTCTCTCAAAAAAAAAAAAACCTAATTCAGTAAGATTTTTTCATTCTATGTTCCTTTAAAAAAAAGTTATTAAATGGCAAATGCCAACAACTATTAACACAAGTCTATTACCCTTCACTTAAAGAAATTAGAATACTCTACTAAACTCTAAATAAACTCAAATACTAAGGCGACCCTAAGGAATTATCTTTAAGTTTTTCATTTCCTTTAACACACATTCAAGACATGGTGTCTAACTATTTCTTTTACTTACTATATTATAATTGTAAATGACCTCAGACTGGAATGGCTCCAAGTTTACCAGAAGTTTGAGACTATGTTTAAGTTTTGTCTACACAATAGTCATCTGTGAGTATTTAGCTGCTAAAGTAATCCGAAACAGAGTTCAAATATATTGTACTACTATTATCACCATTTCCTCCAACTATATCCATGACAGACATTAATAATCAATCCCAACCCTCTTTTCTTCTAGCCCTAAAATCAGGCACATGATCCTGCTCCCTATAATGCTCCTGGCAGCAACCCATTTATTGAGAGGAATAGTGATGACAATGAACCCATCTGCTGGAATCAGAAATCTTTTGCCATCATGCCAGCTCCATGCAACCAGACTCTTCCTCACCTAGCTCTTAAAGAGTTTTTCCAGACTATTTTAGTTTCCTTTTCCTATGAATTTGAACTTTTCCATCCTTATAGTTTAGCAACATGACTTTAATTTAGGAAGCTTGATTTTAATTTAGGAAGTTTTCTTCTATTCAGTGCCCCTCCTTGATGGACTGCTCCTTGTACCTAGAACTTATGTTCACCCTATTTTACTTTGAATATTTCAATCTGCATAGAAACTTGCAGCAACACCAGTAATATCTATCACAGATGTCCCACTCACAGAAATACCTTGGCAAGCATTAGTATTTTGAGCACATACATAAAATAACTTAAAAGATTTTTTAATAAATTAAATGAATGTCTAGGATTCCAAACAAGCAGCTGTAATTTCAAGGGGTGTTGATTTCCTATGACTGTCACAACTAAATATTGCAATTTGCGTGGCTTAAAACAGGAATTTATTGTCTCATAGTTCCTGAAGGTGGAAGTCCAAAATCATGGTGCTGGCAGTGCAGTACTCCCTCTGAAACCCGTAGGAGAAAATGCTTCCTGTCTTCTTCCTAGCTTCGGGTAGTGTGCCAGCAATCCTTGGCATTCCTTGGACTGGAGCTGCAGCTCTTTGATCTATGTCTCCCTCACATGATGTCCTGCTCTCAGGTGTCCTTTTGTCTCTTCCCATCTAACAAGGATGTCAATAATATTGGACTAGGATTCATACTGATAACCTCATCTTCACTTGTAGATTACATCTATAAAAATAGTAAACTCACATTCACAAATACCAGGGGTTAGGACTTCAGCGTACGTTTTTTGTTGCTTTTTTTATTGGGGGGAGGGGGGTAAAATTCAATTGACAGCACCAGGTAACATTGGTGAAGATGTAGGACTAATTACCTAAGCTAGATCTGAGCCAATGCCTACAGAGATGATGTGGCATCTTTATGTGGGAGGCGCATTTCTCAGGTGGTTCATCGGCTCTTGAGGGTATGTCATTCTCAAACATCTCTGCTTCCAAATGAGGCACTGTCCTTCAAGTGACAACGGATTTGTTGGCTCCTCTTCATATAAGCAATCTTAACCTGAAGGAGCAGTTATTAATCCAGCAAATGCTGTATAAGTTTCAATTTCTCTTCTTCGAACATTATCTTAATTCTCGATAGTATTCTCTGCAAGATAAAATGGATCTAGACAGAAACAAAAATATCATTTTATTTACATAGTTACTATAGAATATGTATAATATTGGTTTGTTCCTATAAAAATAACACACTGCCATGGTAAAAAAGTATTTTAAAAATCCTGAAAAAGTTAAAGAAAATAAAATATAATACTTAACCACCTCTATCCACACTATATTTTCATATAATTCCTTCTAGTCTCTATGCAGAGATTTTTCAAATAGTTAAGAACTATTTGAAATGCAAACTACAGATGCAAATTTGCATTTTTTTAATTAAAGGTTTTTTTGGGGGGGATGGGAGGAACTACTCATGACTAGGTCTTCACAGTGCAATTCTCTCCCTTACCCTGTAGCCAGTTAAGAAAGTAGAGATACTCTCCAAAAAAAATAAAAGGGGACCAGCAGTTGATGCAATGGCTATGTCGTTGGACTCCCATGTAGTCGACCACAGTTCGAGTCCCAGACCAGGTGGCTTAAACTCATGCTAGGCGCATGTGCGTGCATGCCTAAGATCCCGAGAGGAGAATTGAGGAGAAGGGATTGTGATGTGGTCATCTCCCCTGGGGGGTGATTTCTCCCTTTCCGTCTCGCAATCTCTCTCTGTCTTTTGGGCGAGCACATATGCCCTATAGCAAAAACTTCTCAAAAAAAAAAAAAAAGAAAAAAAAAAGAAAGTAGAGGTAGACCTGGGATATAAAGCTGGAGCCTTTCCATGTGACTTCCAGAATAGTACAGCAATGCCCCACCTCTTGCATCACCACTAGTCTGGATACATCTGCATTTTTTTAAGAATTTTTTTTTAAATTTTATTTATTTTTATTATTATTATTATTTTAATTTGCTATAGGGCACATGCACTTACTAGAGAAAGATACATACAAAGAGAGAGAGTGAGAAAGCACTATTAATCTGCAGTTAGAGGAAACAAAGGCTACTTTATTTCTGTTAAGAGTGGGAAAAAGAACAAGAAAATCCCCTAATCTTTAACCCCAAATCTCAAAGTTTTAAGATATGAGTGAACAGCTTTTGTTTATAAAAGATAGGTAAACATTATCTCCTTAGTTTATAATAGATATCTAAGACATTAGCTCTACCCCCCAAAGAGATTGTCTAAATAATACCACCTTTTGTTTCCCTCAGACACAAGGACGATAACAGCAAGCTTATTCAGGGGCAGCAAATTTGACTGTGGTTATCATATAAGCTTAGATAATCACCAATGTAGAATCCCAAAGTAAAATAACTTGCTATATGCTTCTACCACCACATCTATTTTTTTAAATGACATATATTCCATAGAGCTAGTAAAATATATGATAGAGATATGAGGCAACACCTCTAGTTTCTGACTTGCTTTCCTCTTTTCTCAGTATTCTCAGGAATTTCAATTTAGCTATGCTGACAATCCAGCTGACATTCTGACATTTCAGTTCATTGTCCTTCTCAACTCTAATTACTATACCACTGAAGTTACTCATTGGTAAAGACACACCCAGAATCCAAGATCCACTCAAAATTCTTTATACTTTTCTAATCACTCCTTCCTTGACTTCGATTTTGTTCATTCTCTTATATTTAAAAAACATTCAATCCCTTGGAAATTGCCTGTTTTCTTTGCTTACAAAACCCACCATGACCTCACATGTCTTAATCTGCTTGGGTTGCTAAAACAAAATACCACATGATGGGTGGCTTTCACAGCAAAAATTAGATTCTCATAGTTTTGGAAGATGGGAAGTCCAAGTTCAAGGTGCTAGTTGATTTGATTCTCAGAAAATTCTCTCTTCCTGTCTTGTAGATAGGTGTGTTTTCATTGGTGTCACTTTATTCAGCACCAGTCCTATCAGATTAAAGCCCACCCTCATGAGCTCATTTGACCTTAATGTCTACTTATAGCCCCTGCCACCAAATATAGTCACACAGGGTGTCAGGACTTTCAGAAACGAAGTTTGAGAAGACACAATTCAGCCCATAGCATCATGGTTTCATACAAATCTTCAATCTTAGTCCTGTAGCAATTATTTTCTTCATTCCTCCTGTTGAGCAGGAACTCTGTACTCTCTAACCTCAACTAAGGCTTCATTGTTCACTGTTCTCATTTTGGTATATAAAAGCCCCTACAATCCTTTTTCCAATTTTTTTTTTTTTACATTTTTAAAACCCTCAGTTCCTCGCCAAGATTCAGTCTCCATGGAGCTTAAACAGAAGAGCCTTTGCTGGCAGGCAGATCTGGGACCACCATACACAGTATCTATGTACCTTTAGGGAAGTCAATTCACTTCTGGTGAGCCTGGAGTATTGGGAGGATGAAACAAAATGAGAGTTGTGAAAACACATCACCTAGTACCTAGAACGTGGTCCGAGCTCAGTAAATGTGAGCAGAACACATTGCCTTAGTTCAAGTGTAGACCAAGTAGAGTTTCTAACATTCAGACTCTATTCTCACAAAGTCAGAAGTGATGGAAGGAGATGATAAATCCCAGCAACAATTTAGACTCACTTCGTAGTTTCACTTTCTTTTTTTATTTTGCTTTCCCTGGCTGCTTTCCAAGGTGACTATCTCTAAGGTTTATAAAAACTGTTCGAGTCGGCAGCAAAGCACAGAGGGTAAGATCAGAAGAGAGTCTAGGGTTGTCAAGATAGGCTGTTTTCTGTGTTCAGTTGCTAAGACTGGGATGGAGAATTGGATGCCATCGCTCTAAGTGAATAGATTATATTTATGATTTATGTGATTAACAGGGCCAACCTGAGGCAAAATGAGGCTTCCAAATGGGTTTTGATGTCTTCCTGCCCATCTCTGGTACCCCCCACCCCCAATATCAATGGGCTCTTCACATGCCTATTCCTCCCACTAGTGATTCAGTATTCCACCTAATTTTGCCCTTCCTAGTCAATACATGAACCTCTCCTTCTTCTCAAAATTTAGCTGTCTTTTTTTATATCCTAGGGACCAAGCTATAGGCACTCTCTGTAAGAAAGGAACTTTGCCAAATGTTGCTGGCTTATGAGCCCTGATTCTCCATCCTATTCTAGTTAACATATTTTCTTGTTAAACCAATGTTATGTCTCCAATGATGAGAATTTTGCCATTTGACAGAACTTAGGGAGTTATTTTTAGACACTCAGTACCTTGTAGCCTTACTGGTATAAGTGGCCATCTTTATAATTTATGTGAAAATTCAATCTGTGTCAACAGCCCATAAATAGCAAAAACCATCACTACTGATTCAAGCAAAATGAGATGCTTGAATAATCTGAAAGTTAATGAATGTTCTGACTCAGATGAGCTAGGCTCGAGGAGGTATAGGTGCCATGAACACAACTGGCATTCATTTGAGTTTCAAAATCAGTTCGGTCACTCTATAAAGACACAACATGAAGTCTTCAATGTGCAAGGCACAAAAAAAATCTGCCTAAAAGAAGAGGCCCTAATACATATTGACATCCCATATGTGGCAGACCTTGTGTCAGAGACTTTACATATATTACTATTAGGTTGTCAGGAAAGTCATGACATATTTTTCTGTTTATGGAAAAATGCATCATGACTTTCCTGACAACACAAAGTACTCACGATATTATAGGACCAGCCCATAGCCTGGTGGTTAAAGGAGCTGGATGCCTCATGGTTAACTGCAAGGTTCCAGTCTAAGATGCAGAGGCTTGGAAAACACACACAGTGCATGTGTTGATACACGTGTGCCCAAAATCTCAAAAGGAGGGAGAGTGGAAGGAGATGGGATTATCATGAGACCACACACCATGGGAAGTAATATCTCCCTTTCTCTCTCTGTCTCTCTCCTACAAGTGCATGTATTCTCTGGCAAATTAAAAAAAAAAAAATAGAAAGAAGACTATTATGTGCCAGGGGTTATTCTCAGCACTTTACATACAGTAACTCAATAACTCATTTACTGCTCACACTACCTCCATGAAGTGGGTACCATTACTAGGTCCATTTTACAGAAATTGATGCAAAGGTGTACAGCTGGCAACATTCAGAAGAAGAGCATGTGCCTCCTCACTCAGTCCCCACAGTAATCTATGAGTTGCATCATTATCTCACCATTTTGCACTAAGCGGAAACTAAATCTGAGAAATCATGTAATCTGTGGCAGGTAAAGTTTACGTAGATGAGCTCCCAGGTCTTTCTGACTCAGGTCTCTTCAGCTCTTCATGCTGTCTGTGAAGTCATGGGCTCCTCCTCTGCTCAGAAGCGGCAGCTGACAACTGAATGGATTTCTGTCAACAGACACAAATGGAATGGATGAGTTCTGGTGTCATGGCAGATCTCCCCTGTGCATTATGGTCTCAGCAAGGAGGGCTATAAAGCAGGGATAAAATGAAAGGGCTTATGAGTACTAAAAGGCTATAAAGTCTCCTTGGATTTTCTTTCTGACAAATCAAACCTGGAGGAAAAGCCATCCTGTCCCTGCAGAGCTCTGCAGAGGTGGTCTAATTCTGAGTTCTTTCTAAGGGCCTGAGCACTTTGCAACACAAAACTCAACTCCTTGTTGTCAGAATGCTGCTGTTTGCATTGGGTAGTTTTGAAGCTGGTTTGTGCTTCTGTTAAGAGCTCTTAATTATTATCTGCTTCTGCATTGTCTGAGAGGAATCCTTTTCCCCACCTGTTCAGGAATACATCTCCACCTCATCCCACTTCCTAGAAGAAAGATTTCTGATATGGAAAGAAATCCTTTGGTGCAGATGTTAGAGTCCTGTGGTGGTGTGATAAGTAATGAAAGAGGAACAAGAGTATGTTGTAGCTTGTCATGAAAGATGTCACCACTTGGACAACACAGACTTTTTAAATGAGTTGGATAGACATATAAAAGCAGTATAACTTGTATGCATTTGACAATTTGGATAAGAATTTTGCTCTGCAAAGAAAAGCTTTATAAATGTTTGGATTCATTTACTCTTTAAGGGTTTAAATATTTACATTGCATTAAAGATGTTCCAAACACATAGTAGGGACTCAATAAATTACTGTTGAAGAAATAGATTAATAGATATTAAAAGGGGATAATGCCACCTCTAAAATTAAGAAAAAGATAGATAATAAAGTGTCTTCAATCCATAATTTTATTTTATATGTTGGGAAAAGAATCTTTTAAAATATTCATTTCCTTTCACCATTGCTTTTGTAGCCTTTCTCCCCTTATGAATAATGCTAATGCATTATGTAAAAACTACATGTTGTTAAATATACTTTATTAAGATTGTGACTGCTGAGTTCTTGGGAATTTTCTTTTCTCTCAAATGAAAATGTTAGTTAGCTTTGACTTTTCTGATTTCTAGGGAAAAAAAAGCAAAACAGTCAAGAAAAGGGTCATGGACTCTTTATTCAATTTGTTCTCTTCATTCTGGACATCACCTTAATGTGTATCTGAGGTAGCATTGTTTGCTATCAGTTCTGTCCAGATTAATTTTCTAAAGAAGCTATTGGCTTGGACTCCAAAATTGAGGTTGGCTTACTCTCCCTCCAGTGGACATCAAGAACAGAGCAGAACCTGCTGAAGTGGGGGGGGGGTGTACTCCAGAAGGCAGGGAGGTAGCTGATAGTGGTTGGGGTCTTTAGTAAAAGAGAGGTTTCACAGAAAGTCTGTAGTCAGAAGTGAGCCCCCCCCCCAAAAAAACACTAAAATTAGGGCAGAAACAGCCTGAGAATGTGGGTAGAGGGAGGACTGGGAGCAAAAATGGGAGATACATTTCAAACCTTCCAGGTAACATGGAGGACTTTTGGCAGTCTGATGGAGTGGGGTGCAATGAATAGCGTAGTGGGGAGCAAGAGTTCAATTCCCAATAAACCATATAAAGGAAAGTGTAAAAGCAAATTGAGAACTCTGAACTAGACTGACTGAGAGTCACTTACGCATCCTAAGCCATGGTGCTATGGTGCTGGGCACACCACTAATGGGGCAGCGGGGAGGTGGGGGGCCATGACAGGTACCTAACAGGGCATCCAAGAGATCCAGGCACTCCACAGACAACCTAGCCTTCCTGTGAGAGCATGATGACTCCTGAGAGGATACCTGGTGTCCATTTTTTAGCTTTGGGAAGATAAGAATGTTCTCCAAATTTCTCAAACTCTTAGAGAGATGATCAAGGCCAGTTTGTTCCAGGAAAGGTGAGAGACGGGCAGACTGGAGTAGACAGGCAAGGGTGGTGGGGGGATAGATTGTTCAAATAATTGAAGACTCAGAATACATTCATTTAATACAAATTTATCGAACATGTACCATTGCCAAGCATTGGACCATGTACTGAGGTTTCAGTTGTGGAGAAAACAGAAATGGTCATTTTGGTAAGTTTAAAAATAAAATAAAATTACAAAGACAGAAGGAAAAATGATGCAATGGGTAGTGACCCAATACTCAACTGAAACACAAGAAGAAGCCCAGCCTAATCTGGGGGATTTAAATAAGGTTTCTAAGGAGAAGTGACTTCTGTATGGACAGCTGGGAATATGAAATTCAGCAGATTAAAAGGTGAGTGGAGTGTTAGAGACAAAAGAAAATTTAGGTGTTAGAGTGTGGAGGTTAGACTATCTGGAGCAGTGTGGGAACTGGAAGTCATCCCATTTTCCTGAAGTAGGAGGTAGGAACCATTCAGAGATGTGACCAGAGAGGTACCCAAGAAACAAATCATAAAGCACTTTCTAAGGATCTTAAAAAGCATCCTTAACCTATGCAGCTTAGCCTATCCCAGTGCTTTCTGATTGCTAGTACAGAAGGCAGAAATCCCATCCCAAATTGCATTATATGAGTTTTGGGGTGAAGAAGAGCTGGATTGTATCCTGGCTCTGCCGTTTACTAGGTTAAAGTCTAAGTGATTCCATTAAATTCTCTGAGCCTCAGTTGTCCCTTTATGAAATGGGAAATCCTTTTCCTACGTTATGTGGCTATTTTCAGAACGAGTGTGTTTCCCCCATGGAAAGGGAAGTCATCCATTTGGGAAAAAGCATTCAGTAAATGGAAATAATGATCCATCCG
Organism: Tupaia belangeri chinensis; assembly: GCF_000334495.1. Taxonomy (NCBI): domain Eukaryota; kingdom Metazoa; phylum Chordata; class Mammalia; order Scandentia; family Tupaiidae; genus Tupaia; species Tupaia belangeri. The sequence goes on along the minus strand of NW_006159617.1, from coordinate 5,314,534 downwards.
GATTTTTTACAGTTATACACCACCATTAGAATTCTTGATGCTTTCAGGAAGAAAGGACAATGGATATAGCATTGATGTATAAGACAGATTTAGAGTGCCATTTCTAATGTGCTGCTAACAGTGTGAGCCCAGTCCCAGAATAATGTGGTTTCCTATCTGTAAAACAGGGGCAATAATACTTGATTCCTCACTTCCAGGCATGTTGTAAAGCTTAATTAGATGTTATCCATAAAGCACTATGAACTTCTCAGAGGAAGACAGCATATAAATACGAGTTAAAGAGCTCTTATTATTCATCTTCCTTCTCTGATTTAGCTACAAGCCAGTCCCTTGTAATTCAGAACTTTGGCATTTCCCCCCCCCATATATTCCAGATCTTTCTTACAGGGAGAATCAGACTCTTGTGCTTTTCCTCCTTCTCTTGATGTCTGGTGCTTTCGATTTCACTCAGCCTCCCTGTGGTCACTCATTTACTAAATTCTCTGATAGATTTTCTTCACTCGCCTTATGTGCTTCAGTCTGAGGATGTTTCAGACCATGGAGAGAACTTGATCTTCCTAAGTACTCTCTTGAACTTTCAACTTTCAAATTTAACAGGCACCAGTAGGATTCTAATCAAGACAAGGTAGGTTATTGATTATTTGCTCTTATCATATTTGCAAGATTCCCTACATTTTTTAGGCCACCTTAATTTAAAAGTAATTGGTAAGTCATTACAATCAAGAAGATGCCCTTCTAAACTGAAGATGAACTTCTACCTTTTTGGGTCCTTATGACCTAGTGCCTTAAGGGCCCATAAAACTGTCATTTCTGCCTACTTTTATCTTTCATATAGTATGAACCAAGACAGATGTTGTCACTTGCTTTATTTCTATGAGTGGGGCTTCTTTGTTCAAAACTAAAAGAGACTCGGTCCTGTAGGACAGTTAAAACCTGTGAGTACATTTTAGTTTCCTTTCCTCCTCAAATGAAATTCATTGTTTTCATGCTTACTGGAAAACAGGAATGAGTGTCATTAATACTTGATGGGGAGTTTTGAATTTTAATGAAAACATTGGGGTTTCTCAAGGTTGGTCTCAAATATTAGTCTCTCTGGTATTTTCAGTGTTTACAACGGATACTGCCATATGCCACAAATCACAGCTATATTGGATAAATGAAAAGAACACTTTGTTATTAGGAGTGAAAAAAGATATTTAATAAAAAAAAATGATGTGTTCTAGAAGGTTCCAAAAAGCATTAGGACCCTGTAGGGATACGATTTCTTCCAAAATTTGGTTGGGGCACATCCAATAGGATTCGGTTCTAAGAAGTAGAATAAGTGAATGAGTTCAGGGATGGGCTCAAAGGATCTGCAACTGAAAATGTATTTTTTTATGAGGTTTTTGCCATAGACTGCATACACTCAGGGGAAATAGAGAGTCACGAGAAGGAAAGTGAGAAATCATCCTCTCCAGAAGAAATGGCCACACCACATTCTCTTCTCTTCCTTTTTCATCCTGGGATCTTGGGCATGCAGAAACTCACGCCTAGCATGGTTTTCTAGACACTGGTCCGGGATGCAAACCATGGTCAGCCACGTCCAAGTCCAGCAATGAAAGCACTATGCCATGTGCTGGCTCAAAAGTCTATTAAAAAAGAAAAAAGAAAAAGAAAAGTAAAGAGAAAATCAGATTGTTGAAAAACAACAAAGAAATTATAACCATTATGCTTTTTAACTATTAATTGATTCTATGAAAGACAAGCTTTATTTTTGGGGAGGAGAGGGATTTTTATTGCTATAGGGAGCGTGCTCCCAGGGGGATGGTCATGCCGCAATCCCTTCTCCTCCTATCTCCTCTCGGGATCTTGGGCATGCATGCACACACACCCAGCATGAGTTTAAGCCACCGGGTCCGGGACTCAAACCACGGTTGACTACATGGGAGTTCAGCAATATAGCCATTACGCTAACTGCTAGTTGCAAGATAAGCTAACTTTTATTCTTATTCCACAATCTCATTTTAAATGGCTCCAGGTTAACCACACAGTCTACATTCTTGATTATCTTTTGTTTTCAAAGTGGGGCCTCCCTTTTTATCAGATTCCCCTAAAGTTTTGTTATTTTTTAGTTGAATTTATTTATTTCTTCCATGAGAGAAAGAGAAGGAGGCAGGGGCCTTCACAGAGTCTTCCTGCCACAATACACCCAGATTTTGCCAGCCAGGATCACATGCAGGGAGATCTCAGAATGTGAACCCTGCATCTTCCCACATGGCTTCAGCATCACAGAGTATTGCGTTACTACTGTGCTACCACAACTGGTCTTCTTCTTTTCTTCTTCTTCTCTTCTTCTTCTTTTCTTCTTAGGCATGCACGCACAGGCACACACACACACACACACACACACACACACGCACACACACACACACACACACACCTGGCATGAGTTTCAAGCCACCAGGCCCAGGATTCAAATCATGGTCAGCCACGTGGGAGTCCAGGGTTGTAGCCACTACACCATCTGCTGGTCCCAAGGTCTGCAGTATTTTGGGCCTTGAGCACCACTGTGGAGAATATTAAGCCAGTCTGATTTCTCCCACTTGTACTTGATTTTTTGCTATAATTGCCTCTTTTTTTTTTTTAAGGTTTTTTTTGCCATAAGGCATGTGGACTCTCCAGAGAGAGAGAGGAAAAGTGAGAAACCACTCCCCAGGGGGATAGCTGTGCCACAATCTCATCTCTTCCATGCTCTTGAGATCTTGAGATTTGGGGCACATATACACATGTGCCCAGTGTGATTTTCAAGTCGCTTGGTCTAGGACTTGAACCACAGTCAGTCATGTGGGAATTCAGCACCTTAACCACCATGCCACCTGCTGCTCTCGGCTGCCTATTTTTTTTTTTTTTAGAGGTTTTTGCTATAGGGCGCTTTTGCTCGCCAGAGAGAGACAGAGAGACAGAAAGTGAGAAATCACCCCTGGGGGGGATGGCCATGCCATAATCCCTTCTCCTCCATTCTCTTCTCAGGATCTTGGGCACACACGCACACACGCCCGGCGTGAGTTTTAAGTCACCAGGTCCGGGACACAAACCGTGGTCGACTCCATGGAAGTCCAGAGACATAGCCATTATGTTAACTGCTGGTTCTGGTTGCCTATTTGTTTTAACCTTGAATTTCAATAGATTTTTGAGGTTGTGCTTCAATATTGATCATTTATTATAAAAAAAAAATTATGATATCCAGGGAGTCTTTTGATATGCATGTGTAGTTGTTTCTATTTTTTAAGTTTATTTATTTCTTCCATGAGTAAGTGAGACAGAGGGACAGGCACTCACAGTAAGATTTAACAGTGGGATCTACCTCAGCTTCAGCCAGCCCTGAGTTACTGGCACATGTGCAATCTGCATATTCAGGAAAGCTTCCAGATGTGAACCAGGAACCTTCCTATATGGGTCAGTCTTTACAGAGCATTGCTTTTGACCACCATCCTTTTCTTATTTTTTTAATTTTTTTTTAAATTATCTCTCTAAAGTTTGTTTCATCTATAGGGTGAAATGTTCATGGGAAATTTTCTTCTATTTCCTAGATTATGCCTTCTTTTATATTTTGAATTGGATTTAGTATGTTTTGTTTATTCCTTCAACTTTTTAGCAGTAGTATATTCTGTATTTAATAATAGAAAATGTGGTCAGACTTTTTTTTGGCTCTAATAGAGAGTTGGTTGTTATCCTTAACATCTTCTAAGTCTGTTGGATACTTGATATAATTTCCGAATTTGGTGTTGTTTTCTCTTTAATGCTCTATCTCTTGTACAGTGAACCTAAGTGAAAGAACTGCCTTGGCGTCCCATTTGTGTACTTATTTTAGGGCCATCAGAGGGCATAATTTACTTCTGTAATATCTCTGCCATTTTCATCACAATTCTCTGAAATATGTCATACTTTGTACCCTTTCTTTTTATGCCAATACTTAGTGGTTATATTTGGAGACTTCTACATAGGGGTAAATTTCCTTGATATAATCCCAATCTTACTTTTCAGTCTTCTTTTCTTATTTAATGGTTTTAGTGAAAATACTCAGAATTCATTCAAATATATTATTTATTTATTTACTTATTTACTTATTACATAAGAAAGAGAGAGACAGGAACCCCTCAGGGTTTTCACACTGTGATACACCCATATCACAGGCCTGTGTACACCTGGCATGCTTAGTGAGGTCCTGGGGTGCAAACTCAAGATCTTTCCAAGGAGGACTTAGTTATATTACCACTAGCCAAAATTCTCAGAATTTTATTAACTCCTTTTCTTTCTTCACTTCTGCTTCCTTTTTTCTTTTTCTTTTTTTTTCCTGGAGAGGTTTTTGCTATAGGGCATGTGCACTCACCAGAAAGAGAGAGACAGAGAAGACAGAAAGCGAGAAATCACCCCCCGGGGAGATGTCCACGCTGCAATCCCTTCTCCTCCATTCTCCTCTCAGGATCTTGGGCACGCACGCACACACACACACACACACACACACACACACACACACCCGGCATGAATTTAAGCCACCAGATCCAGGACTAGAATTGCGGTAGACTACATGGGAGTCCAGCGACATAGCCATTACACTAAGTGCTGGTCCTTTCACTTCTACTTCTAAACGCAGGGCTGGGAGCTACTTTGTACCACAAAGGAATAGCCATTTTCTTTCCTTGGCTACCACTTTCAATTTTTATAACACAAGTTTCTTTCTTTCTTTTTTCTTTATAGCATAACTCTTTTCTTATTTGGATACTGCTGGTGACTTTTTTATTGTTTTGTTGTTCACTGGGGGAGAAGGGGGCAGGCATTGTGTTTGTTTCTTCTCATTTTCTGAGTTTATTTTATTCAGCACTGATAGAGAATAATTCTGCAGTTCTGTTTCCTTTGTGATCTTTACCCAGAACTTTCTCAAATCATTTTGGATAATGATTAGTTCATCTAACAATCTAGTTATCTTTCTATCATTGGCACATTGTTAAATGTAATAAATAGCCCTAAATGGTTCATTTTATGTGTCCAAATGACTAAGCTATGAAATACAGAGAAATTTGGTCAAATGTTATTCTGAGTGTGTCTGGGACAGTGTTTCGGGGCAAGATTAACATTTGAATTGGCAAACTGAGTGAAGAAATTTGCCCTCACTCATGTGAGTGAGCCTCAGGTAAAGAAAGGTCTGAACAGAACCAAAAAGCTAAGACAGCTCCTTCTATCTGGCTGCCTTCAAGATGGGACATAATTTTTTCCTGTCTTTGGACTCAAACTGAACCATCAATTCTTTCTGGGTCTGGAGCCTTCTGGCTTTCAGGCTAGAATGGCAGTACTGGCTCTTTTGTTTCTCTGGTTTGCCAACTACAGATTTTGAAACTTGTTAGCCTCCATAATTACATGATCTACTTCCTAATAATATACCAATCAATCACTCTGTCTCTCTCTACACACACATATCCCCCCCTTCTGTTTTTCTGGAGAACTCTAACACAATTGTTTTTAATAAAATTATAGTATAAAATTATAAAATTATGGCAATGGTGCCCTAGTGAAACGTGACATTCTTTGAAGCTGACCCACAGGAGAAAGTTCCAAGTTCACGTCCAGAGATCTCTTGACATGAGGTCCTGACATGCATATGCCCATGATCCAGAGCTGAATAAAGTTGAGGGTAGATCATGATGTCAAGATCCTGTTGAAGACCCTCTCCCTCTCTCCCAATCTCTTATAGAATAAATAAAAATTTTTAAGAGAGATTTTTGCTATAGGGCACATGCCCTCACTGGAGAGACAAAGAAAGACAGAGAGAAAGTAAGAAACCCCCAGGGAGGATGGCCATGCCACAATCCCTTCTCCACCATTCTCCTCCCAGGATATTGAACACACTCACACACACACGCACACGCACAAATGTCCAGCATGAGTTTCAAGCCACCAAGTCTGGGACTTGAACCACAGTTGACTATGTGAGAGTCCAGTGATGTAACTATTATGGCATCTGCTGGTCTCAAGAAATAAACTTTTTTTAAAAGTATGGTATGACACAAATACTAGGCACTCAAAATTTAACTCTTTTAGAAAAAATTTGCTTACCTACCTCCAAATCAACCTTAATCATGATGACACAGATATAGAATACATAGTTCTGAAATTCACTTAAGCAGTCCAGGTCAGAGATTATAAATCATTGATCTATAATTCCAGAATCCACTTTTTCTTTCTTTAGAAAACAACAGTCGCCATCTCTATTCTAGAAGTTCTCAAGTGTTCAAGTCATCTACAAGTTTGTCTACGCCATATATTTAATTCAACTAGACCTGGAAGTCTGAAACTCCATTAGCATATCCAGGTGGTTTCTTGGTCTACTCTTTCATTTAGTCCTTTAATTTTCTCTTAGAAATGCTTTATCTAGCCTTTCCAATGTGAAAATTATTCTCCCTGAGGAGAAGATAGAAGCAAAACTGTGTTTTATAAAACACATTGGCTTTGAAGATAGGGAGTCAAAATTTCAGGCCATTACTTCATTGTATGATCTTTGGCAAGTTGTTCAGCCTTTTGACATGCAGTTTCCTCACCACAAGGTAGGATTTGATAATATTCAACAATGTAATATTTAAACAGCACAATATTTGTGATTAACAAAACAATGCCAACAAACAACAAATACAAGTTTCTTCAGTGTTGCTAAAGAACAAATACAAACACTTCTCATAAATAGAGTTACAGATCAGAAGAAACAGCATCAGTTCCTTTTGGAGAGACAAGTTTTTCTGATTTTCAAAACCCCATAAAGAAACCATGGCACCACAATATCTCCTGAACATTCTGAAGATACTTTCAAATTCTTAAAGAAGCTTTCTTTTCTTTGCATTTATCACTCAGTTTTCCTTTTCTTTTCTTCCTTTTGACTCTTCTAGTTTCTCTCATTCTCTTTTTCTTTCTTTGCAGAAACCTTTTCTTTAATGCCTAAGGGCACAGTTATAAGCTAGAGATAAGAAAGAGAGTGAGCAACCCTCAATGGAGCCTGGTCGTCACAATCTCCTTTTCTCCTCTTTTCCTTCTTCCCATCAGGATCCTGCACATGCCCACACATAACCAGCATGTTATTCAAGCCCCCAGGACCAGGATTTGAACCTCAGTCAACCATGTGGAATCCAGCTATCTCCACACAACACTTAACCATTGTGCTACAAGTTCAGCCCTCTAACCCCTCTTCCTCAGTAGGTCACAAGGAACTGGTGACACTCCCAACACATTCCTGTAAGAATGAGGTGAACAGAATTCTGTTTCTTGGCCCTCCCCTCAGGTTAAGCTTTAGGTCTGCTAAAATGTATTGCTGTACTTTCTCCTCTCAAAGATTCTGTAAGAATTATAATGTGAAAGTACTTAGAAAATAAAATTTACTCAAAAAATACAGTTCCTGGCAAAGTTTACACAGTCTTTTCTATTTTATTGTTAAGACTATTTGAGGACCAGCTTCATGGTCTGGCGGTAAAGGCAGCTGGATCCCACATGGCCAGACCAGTGGTTGGAGTCCCAGACCTAGTGGCTTGAGAAACATGCCAAGCACTTGCGCTTGCATTCCCCAAATTGCAAAATGAGGGATAGACTGAGAAGGTGTTTGAGTGTGACCATTGTTCATGAGGGAATGCTTTCTCCTCTCCTCACTCACTATCACACACACACTCACTCACACACTCACACACACACACACAGTCTATCTTTCTTTCACAATCTATTTGTCTTTCATCCGAAAGTATGAGATATTCTAACTATTCCTCCTGAGTTGGGGATGCAGAGAAAGAGAGTCAAGTTCAATGCTTCAAGTGGAATTTTTGTGGGTCTTAAATGTTGTATGCATGTTCATCAGGAACTCAGTTATTATTTTTTAATTGCTCCAACTTAACATCTTTACAAACCAAATAATTAATTCACAATGAAGAAGTCAGAGACAAGGTTTGAATAAACACTTCTATACAAGGAGACTTTTAAAAATGGAATTATAGTGAACTTTTACCTTTGTGCAAAAAAAAAAAAAATGAAATCTGTGCTTAGCTTTTTCACAGTCTGCATTGTCCATGAACAAGACATCAGGAATACATCTTATATCACCAACCCAATCCCACCCCACTCCACACAAAATGCCCTGATTAGAGAGTCTCAGACATATAAGTGGTGTTGTTTCCAGGACACGTTTAACCATATATTATGATACATTTTCCACTACCTTTGAAACTCAGTAAGAACAATTATGAAATACATATGCATGCCTTTCTCCTCAATTTTTAGTGAAATTTTTTAAAGAAATCTTTAAACCATAACTTTATTTCTGTCATCATGAGAGATTTAGCTTTTCTTTCACAATTAGATTTTTATCATTGAATCATGCTTTTTATTAAGAAGTTAGTATTTTTTAGATGTATTTTATAAACAAAATAAAATATCTTCCCCATTCTTCACATCATAACCTAATTCACGTGGCCATATTCATTGAGAATGTGCCAAATTTATGTAATTCACTGAAAGATTAGGTCTTCAGCCAATAGTTAACTGAGTTTTCTGAAAAACGATTATTAGCACTTAATTTAATACACACACACACACATATATATAATAAGTTATTTGTTTACTGATATTTCAACTTTAAAAATAAATGATTGACAGCACTCTGTCTGTATGTTAAGCCCTACAAAGTTTATTTGTTCTTTCCAGATAAAATATTCTAAGAGATAAGATTTTACTGAATTGCCTTTCTGGTAAAAATAGTGTCTTTGTTGCTTTTTACCACTAGCACTTCCTAAAGACTGCTCAGACCTAGAAAGCAGTTATATTCCAAGGAAGTTCATGAAGCTCCCCATCAAATGATGAGCCAAGACAGAGAAACTGGCTGATAAGATCAGCTAGAAAGGATCAGCTATAAGAAACTATCTGAAAGGGAGCTAGAACTTGGTGGCAAGATCCAAACCTAAAGTCCAGGAGAGTTAAAAGATAACCAGAAGTCCCACAAGTGGAGGGAAACCGAATAACATTAGCAAGTCACAAAGTCATGGGCAAGGCCACTGGAGACAGAGGGATGGAATCATGTTCAGAAAATGGAAAGGTCAAGTGAAGACACTTTGGAAGGGTGAGCTTTGCCACCTCCTTACACCTGGATGGTGTTTTTCACTGGCTACTTCTGACGTTCGATCTCACAAAACTAACTTGAACAGCTCACTGTATGTTATACAGCTTGTTGTTGCTAGGAGAAGCATCATAAATAGTTCTAAGATATTTAAAGATGACAAGCAATTTGGCATAGATTCCATCCTTCCTTCACCAAACAAAAAACTTTTAAAGTTTCTAAAATGCATTTTCCATATAAACCCCAGCCATCTTACCAGCCCTAGTAGACATAATTTCATGTTAAAGAAACATTAGTCTGGCATGCAAAATAATTGAAAACTATGTAAATTTTAACTGCAGTCTTTTATTTAAAACACCAAAAGAGGAAATAGATTAGGAAAAAGTTTGGAAATATTGCTTTTTCAATCATGTCAAGTTTTTTTACAGCTACCACCAAAATTCCTACTTCTCTTTCTAGTTCTAACTCCCCAACGTCTCTTACAACTTCACTGATTTCTTGTTCCTTCCCTCAGCAGTCTCTGGTGCAAATTTTTTAGTATGTGGCTCATTTCATATCTACGACTTCGTTCAAGTCCCTGTTCCTCCTTTACCAAGATGCTGCTTAGTATAGAATGCCTTGAACTCATACAGCAAGCAAAAACGTCCTCTTCTTGCTTTCCAAGGAGATTTGTTGAAAATAGAGGGAGGTAGAAAATGTATTTCCTGGGGCCAGCACTTAGCATAATGGCTAAGTCGCTGGACTCCCACATAGTCGACTATGGTTCGAGTCCCAGACCCAGTGGCTTAAACTCACGCCGGGTGCATGTGCATGCATGCCCAAGATCCCGAGAGGAGAATGGAGGAGAAGGGATTGTGGCATGGCCATCCTTCCTGGGGGGTGATTTCTCGCTTTCTGTCTCTGTCTCTCTCTGTCTGTCTGGCGAGCACACGCACCCTATAGCAAAAATCTCTCAGAAAAAAGAAAAAAAAGAAAATGTATTTCCTTTATTCCATCTCACAAATAACATATATGGTCTATCCCATTAAAGTAGCAATTTGTTATGTAGCAATATTGAAAAGGAAAACAAAGGCTTTGTCTTTAATTTATAGAATGCAGGCAAAGCTTTCATCTGAAAGACAGCCAAGCTCAAAATTCTTGGCCAGATACATACACCGAGGAAACTCTGAATTCAAGAGTACGAATGCCAAGTAGAGAAAACAGAGAAGTCAAGGCTCATAGATAAAACAGGGTTAGGTTTCACTTTGCAGAGATCTGGTTGCACATATTTCTTTCAGGAACTTACTTTTGGGCATTAACAGAGAAATGTTTTCATTCCGATGAACAATTATCAAGTGGTCAAAATGACCCATTGATCTCAGTGTTTCACCTATGCCTCCAAATCTGGCTGTTTGGACTGTGTACTCCTAAGTAGGTCCAACAATTTGTAAAATATCAAAATTACACGTCAAGAAAAAAGAACTATTAAAAAAAAGAAAAGAACTATTGTCACTTGTGTGATGAGAAGTAGTCATTTCAAAACAAATAGATCATGTGCAAGAGTATGATAAGTATATTTGAGAACTAATGGGCTTTAACACAGACTGTTCATTTTGGCTTTCTTGCAGTGATGTGTTTTGGTTTTTGTTTTGTTTTTCTAGATTTTTGCTATAGGGCCTGTGTGCTCGCTGGAGAGACTGAAAGTGAGAAACCACCCCCTAGAGAAAAAACCATGTTGCAATCCCTTCTCTTTCGTTCTCTTGTCGGGATTTTGGACATGCATGCATATGTACCCAGCATGAGTTTCAAGCCACTGGGTCTGGGACTCAAACCATAGTCAACCACATGGCAGCCCAGTGCCTTAACCACTAAACCACCTGCTAATCCCCCAGTGATGTATTTCTTACCTTATTGCAGTCATTCCAATTTCTGTCTTTAAATGATGTATCTTTTAGTCAATGTCCATAACATATCTGTTAACAAGGAATTCATGACAAATGAAGTTTAGATCTCCCACTGAGAAAAAAATAAGGTAAAAGAAAATTAGGGATGAGGGATTTGCACATGTAATGAGAAATATTATTTGACCATTGCTAAATCAACAGATGCAAGAAAAGACATGAAAAGTATAGGCAAGAAGTAGCTAAGGTCTGCAGCCAAGATAAATTTTATTGTACAGACAGTTGGAGGGGAAAATTAAGGGCATAAACAGATTACCATCATCAAAGTTGGGAACAGAGGAGGCAGACCAATTGCAGAAATTATCTCAATCTTCCTTTTTGTTTATTAATTTTGCCTCACCCAATGCCTAGAATACAGTGGTTTTTCAACAATGTTAGTTCATGTTCCTTTCTCCTTCTCATTCTCTGGATTTGTTTATACTTAAGTAATTAATTATCACTAGTAATGTCTACACATCCATTTAATTCCTAACTGAAAATAGAGATCAAATTACAAATTTCAAAGCTTAAATTATTGTTCAGACAGTGCTGGGTAATAGCTTAGATTATACCCTCCTATATTCTGCTCTAAAATCTTTATCTTTCAGCATGGATAATAGCCACCCAGAGCCATACATAACACAGTGTTTATAGCATGACGTTGGAATAGAACACGGAATCTTCCCTATCCCATATGCTAATCAAGAAACATGAGGATATGGCCGCCAAGTGATGCCAGATTGAGGTGTCTGAAGGCTAGAGCTGACTTCATCCCAGAGGCCTACCCACTGGAACTATAGCTGTTACCACCAGCAATGGTTTTGAAGGTGTAATTTCTACTGACTACAAACATCAGTTTATGTTTTCTATTTCAAATTACCCCAAAATTTAAGACAGGAACATCTATTACATCACAGTTTCTGGATATCAGGAATTTGAGGAAGCTTAGCCTAACATTTCTGGCTTAAGGAACTGCTTGAGGTTGCAATCAAGGTGTCCACTAAAGCTACCATCATCTGAAGGCTTAACTAAGGCTGGAGAATCTATCATCAAGATGGTCATTTCTGGGACCAGCAGGTGGCATAGTGGTTAAGGCACTGGACTCCCACATGGCCTACCACAGTTCAAGTCCCAGACCTGGCAGCTTGAAATTCATGTCAGGTGCATGTGAGTGTGTGCCCAAAAAAATCTTGAGAGGAGAATGGAGAAGGGATTGCAGCATTGCCATCTGCCCTGGGGGGAGTGGTTTCTCACTTTCTGTCTCTCTGTTTCTCCAGTAAGAGTACATGCCCTTTAGCAAAAATCTAACAACAACAACAAAAAAAGATTGTCACTTCCGAGGTTGTTGGCAGGTGAGTTCTGTTCCTCTCTGACTATTGACAGGAAGCCTTAGTTCCTTCCCTCTCTCTAGGACCACCTGAGTGTGCCTACAAAATGGAATCTTGCTCCCTCCAGCAAGGGATGAAGAGAGTAGAACAAAAAGGAAGAGGCAATAATTTCTATTGCCTTGTGCCAGAGGGCACACGCTCTTACCTCTGCCCTGTTCTGTTGGTTAGAAGGAAGTCACTAAACGTACTTCCTTTTCTACTGATGTGGAAAAGAACCAGGTGCCACATTGAATTGGGAGAATAATAAAAGGGTATATGGACAAATTTTAAAATCACCAAACCTACAAAGAAGTAATAGTCTCCTATCATCCTGTAAGTAATTCCTCATTCTGTGCCCTCTGTTCCTGGTCTAGAATTCCATGAAGGTGGAATTGTAAAATGGAATACATGCACATAAGGTAACTGTAAGAATTGTTCATATTGGAGCCAGGCAGTGGTGCCGTAGTAACCCAACACTGTGTGGCTTACACCCCTGCCACATGGAAAAGTTCCAGGCTTGTGTCTGGACACCTCCCTAAACATTCCAGGGGTGCACTGAGACTGGGGCAGATCAGAGTATGAAGGCTTCAGTGTGAATGCTGTCTTTCTGTTACTTTCTCTCACTCTTACTCAAAGAAGAAATAAAATAAATGCACAAAAAAAATAAAAGAAAGATTTGAGTATATGGTAAAATAGCTGTCACAAGGCAGGAGGTAAAAAGAAATGACTATTTTTTAATGTTTTATAAATATTTTGGATACATTATGTGAAAAGTTTCTAAAGCTTTTATATTTCCTAATACTTTTTTAGAGTGCTATCACACAGTAAGAGCTAGAGCATCCAGTCACCTTTTTTTTTCTCAAAGCATCATTGTAGATCTTGCTTTTTGTCTGTAATAAGCATGAAGGATCTGTGTGCTTCCCTTTTTATAGTGCTTTTCACAGCAAAGTCAATTGACCTACATTTGGCATTGTGGGTAATGACCATGTTCCAGAGGTTGCAAATTTAGTACAAAGGAAGATGGGGGTGGAAAAATGGCAAAAGGTAAAAGAAGCATTTTTACACTTTGTTACGAGTGCCAGAGTACCAAATAATAATGAAAGGGAAAGTAAAGATAACCAGGGAAGGTCTAGAAAGAGCCACAGAGGAGGTCCCTGCAAGATGAGAATACTGACTACCTTAGACAAAGGAGAGTGGTCCACAGGTTGAGACAGATCAGAGTGAGGCAACCCTGGTATACATAAGAACATGTACATGGTAAAGATGAAATCATGGGTAAATGTAGCAGACTAATCAAGCTGGAAAAATAAATTCACTGTTTCAGAAAAAAAAATTAAATAAAATTTTAGTTACCTACCATAGCCCACCATCACACAATGGCAGGGAAAAAAATGTTTAGTGATAAAATCAATGCACAAAACTATACCCAAAGGAAATAGTTTTAAATGTTGGAAGTCATTACACTGTATGGCAGGTCATTTTAATTTATTTCTGGTACCTTCTTATGCATCCAAGATTTCTACAGTAAATGTGTATTAGTTTTATGACCAGGAAGTAAGAAAAAAAATCATTCCAGTTGCATAATAAAAACGCAAGAGCAATATATTCATTTTTTTTCTTATCAGATTAGGCAAATGCTAAAAGACGCATAATATGGACATTATAAGAGTTGTGATTTACAACTGTTTTCTGTTCTTGAAAAGATGAGAATATTCTCACTTCATGTTTTGGAGTATGAAAAGTAAAAAAGAAAAGTAAAAGTAAAAAGAAAACAGTTTATTGGTAAGGGGAAGATTCCATTTAGATATACATGTGTACAATTTTAATATTACAACTGCTATAGACGTTTGGGCCTTAGTAGCATTATTTTATGATGTAAGATCTTGAGATGACAATTAGCAGCCTCTTATACACTAACCAAAGGCTTATTATCTAAGGTTAAAGCATCCAAATAGAAACAAAGAAAATATCTTGTTCATCAGAGAAATCTAGATACTACCGTCTGATTTAAAATACGAACAGATTATCATGTAATTGTGAATAATCTTTAAAGTAAACCAAATTCCTTTTGGAACTACAATTGGGAATATACCACTGTGTACTGAACGGGGATGATCGTACCAGAGAGAAGAAAGTTTGCTCTAGGATGGATTAGACAATAAATTTGTCATCTTTATGGGTATAGCTTTTTCACCCCATTTCTCCAAGGTACTCCAACTCTGATTGCCTTCTCCAGGATGAAGGCAGGATTCAGCCTACAAACTCATTAAATTGGGAGATATTTCGAACATCCTGCCATTTTCATCAGTTTGCTAGAAGAGACAAAAATTCTTTCACTTTTTACTAGATTCTTGCCACACACAGGGAATTCAAAACGTCTCCCCAGAGACTGGAGGTGGAACGCATAGTAGTGCTTTGCTCTACTACCTGATTTTAAAAAAACAATATTTTTTCCTAAGAAGGTAGGAAACTGAATGCACAATTCACCTTCCTTTGATTGATGGATTTACCAATAGTCACATCACAGTTATATAAGTAGTGTAGTTCCCCAATTGTATTAGTAAACGCCAAGTACCAGAGAGAGAAAAAAAAAAAATCACTTGGAACAAACGTGAGACTTTCAAACTATTTTAAAGTAGAGGGAAATGGAGTGACAGTTTACCCCCTTTCTCATCTGCAAGATCTAATGCACTTACTTGTTTTCTTCAAAGCCACACAAGTCTAAAGTGGTGTCTGTCTGATTTAATGTGTTTAAGCAGTAAGATTCCCCAAAACATATCTCATTTGAAACCCCTATCCGGGTGGCAGGAACAATGGCATCAATTACAGAAATGTTACCGACAACAAAAACATTCAATTCGCCAACAAAGGTCAGCACTAAATCTCTCTAAAATATGTACAGCTCATAAAAGTAATGAGATTGCAACTGTGATTGAAACAGATGTTCATAAAATCAGCGTTTAAACATGAAGACACTGTAAAATAAATGAAGATGAGATTAATTTAACAAGTTAATTCCAAACTGAATGGGGGAGAAAATTAACAGAAAGGCATGCGACTCACAGTGAGATGGAGTCGCATTGCAATCAGAGGAA
>NW_006159617.1:5286131-5299004 GCF_000334495.1 Tupaia belangeri chinensis | reverse complement strand
AAGAGTGTTTCGGTGGGTTACCAAACTGTGGGCTCGGAAGGGCTTTGTGTAAGGAGCGATTTGAATATTGCACAGACAGGCATTGACTGCACACTGTTTTATCACGGCCAAGTACTTTGTCTTCTCAGATGATACCAACACATATACATACATAACATAAAAAGATAAAGACATTGGGTCAGTTTTCTCTCTTCATCAGTTAGAAAAAAAAATAATAATCTCTAACTGAATTCTCACTCTATCAAAACCCCCATGAAAAAGAAAAAGAAACTAAACTATTAACAACTATTAACTTCAAGTGCCAAGTTTAGGGGTGCAAAGACAGCCTTGGAACCAAAGCTGGAGTTCCCAGAACACGTAGGGAATGCCTAAGAATTTCTTTCCCCAACAGGTGCAAGCAATTATCCAAGCCTCATAAACATGTGCCTATAGCCTGGCTGAGAATGGCCTCCCTGTTTGCTTTTTGTTTTCAGCAAATAAAGGGATGCTGCAGAGGGTCATTTCTGGGGCAAAGGGGCTACACCCTATTTTACATAACCACATATAAAGCATGACCCCCAAAATCTTGAGGTATTTCTCATTATGTTCCTAGGCGTGAAGTAAATCTTGAAGACTTCTTCAGCGTGCACTTACCACTTAGAAACAGCAGGCAGAATTTGGGTGGCCTTTGGTGTCCCAGCCTCCCGTTGTGAGCTGCAATCTTTCTTGTAGACACTAATGAAGGACATGAGGGCAACATTGGCTTTAAATCTTCATAAAATAAAGACAACTGTGACCAAAGTTGAGTTTGGCCTGCTTATGCGACTGGAACAAGACCAGAGTATTTTCCACAAACTTTCTGTCCTCAGAAAGGCAACAAAGAAATTTGTACTACACCCGGATAAAGGACTCAGCAATTCTTGCAAGTTTCTGAGAATTTTGCTTTCAATGAAAACAGATTCATACTCAATTTTTCAGTGTCCACTATAGAACTGGCTCCTCCAAAGACTATAAAGCTGGCTCTTGGGAACCAGCAGTTAGCGTAATGGCTATGTCGCTGGACTCCCACGTAGTCGACCGTGGTTCACGTCCCAGACCCAGTGGCTTAAAACTCACACCGGGCACGTGTGCGTGCGTGCCCAAGATCTCGAGAGGAGAATGGAGGAGAAGGGATTGCAGCGTGACCATCCCACCTGGGGGGTGATTTCTCGCTTTCTGTCTCTATGTCTCTCTGTCTGTCTGGCGAGCGCATGCTCCCTATAGCGAAAACCTCTCCAGAAAAAAAAAAAAAAGAAAGCTGGCTCTTCCTGAAACTGTAGTTTTATCTGGGATATTCTGTTATGATTTTTTTTTTTTTGAGAAAGAGTCTCAGTATGCCTCAGTCTCCCAAGTAGCTGGGATTATAGGTGCATGCCAGCTTCTTTATAATTTTTGACATAACTCACTCACAATACTTACACAGCTCAACTTGGCCAAGTCAGTTGGCATAGATAAAAATTCTCCAACAATTAGATGCCCTACTTCAAACAAAGTCTACAAGTATCCAGTAATTCACCATGCTGAACCTCTTCAGTTCTATTGTGTTTTATAAATTCATTCTTCATGCATAACATAGAGTTAACCTACTAAGACTGAACAAAATGATCAAACTAAAAATTGTTCAGTGGAACAATTTAAGTCAATATAACTAGTTACTGTCATCAAAAAGCATTTATTCATATAATACTAAAAACAGAGCACTATGATAGACATAGAAGTGGAGAGCTGCAAGAAAAAAAAAGGAGAACAAAAGAAAATATTATTTTTACCCTCAACCATTACTGTACAACTGGAAATATATATATATATTGGAAAAATCAAAAATAGTTCATTTTTATAAATATGTTTTTGTTAGCATCGGAAAACTGGGGGACAGCAGGTGGCATTTGGTTAAGTTACTAGATTTCCACAATCAACTACAGTTCGAGTCCCAGACCAGGTGACCTGAAATTCATGCCAAGCACATGTGCGAGCATGCCCAAAATACTGAGAGGAGAATAGAGGAGAAGAGATTACAGTATGGTCATTCCCTGTGGGATGGGTGACTTCTTACTTTCCCTCTCTTCATCTCTCTCTGGCAAGTACACATACCCTTTGGCAAAAACTTAAAATAAAAAAAAGAAAAAGAAAAAGAAAGAGAGAAGAAAGAAAGAAAGAAAGAAAGAAAGAAAGAAAGAAAGAAAGAAAACTTCTTTCTGATTTTAAAAGTAATATAAGTTCATTATAAATAATTTGGAACATTCCAAACATGCAAAGAGGAAAATAATTAAATGACTCATATTACTACCACCCAGAGAAAACCACTAATGGTATTTTTCAATAAACTTTTAGAAAAATTGAAAATTTACTAAAGATGATTCTGAGAGTTCTCATACACCCTATACTGTTTCCCTTATTACTAATCTTACATTAATACAGCATTTTATCATACTTAATGAACTAATATTAATACATTATTATTAACCAAACTTTATAAT
Source organism: Tupaia belangeri chinensis (assembly GCF_000334495.1). Taxonomy (NCBI): domain Eukaryota; kingdom Metazoa; phylum Chordata; class Mammalia; order Scandentia; family Tupaiidae; genus Tupaia; species Tupaia belangeri. The sequence goes on along the minus strand of NW_006159617.1, from coordinate 5,296,509 downwards.
ATATTCAGACTTTTTTATTGTACCTAATGTCCTTTATGATTCTAAAATTCCATCTGAGACACCATATCACATTTAGTTGTCTTGTTTCCTTAGGTTTCTCTTGGCTGTAAGAATCTCTCAGACTATTCTTATTTGGGTAGGGGGTTTGTTGTTGTGTGTAAATGTATTTATTCCATGTGAAAGAAAGACAGAGAAAGAAGATAGGCAGCACCAGCAGAGTCTTTGTGCCACAATCCACCCCCGGTTTCAGCCAGCTCAGATCACAGGCGTGCTCACATGTACCCAGCATGCCCACAGAGGTCTGACAAATTCCAGGACACAAACCTGGAATCTTTCCCACGTGGGTTCACTTACGTTATGGTGTGTCAGCACCTGGCCCAGGCTGTCCTTGCTCTTGATAACCTTGAGAGAATTAAGAAGTACTATGTAGGTATTTTGTGCAATGTCCCTCCACTGGGATTCATTGGATGTTTTTCTCAGGATTAGAGTAGAATTTGGCAGATAGGGAAAAAAACACTGCAGAGATAAAATGACTTTTTCGTCACATTCACATGGAGGGCATATACCATTAACATGACTTGTCACCATTGAAGTAAAGCTTGATCACCTGGCTAAGGTAGTGCTTGTCAGTTTTCTTCATTAATAAATTACTCTCTTTTCTCTCTTTTGCATACTGCACTTTTCAGAAGAAAGTCACCATGCATAGCCCATGCGCAAAGAATTGGAAGTTATGTTACATCTCCTAGAAGGCAGAGTATCTACATAAGCTAGTTGAAATTATTCTTCATGGGAAATTTGATTATCCAATCCCATTTTTAAATTTATTCAGTAATTTATTTATATCCATCCTGATATAAATGGACTCATAGATATTTATGCTATGTTTTAGGTTACAACTCTACACTACTCTATATATTTTCTTGCTCAAATTGTTCCAGCTTTGGTCATTTGGAGTTTTCAGTTGCTGCTATGTCTTTTTATTTACTTTTGTTGTTCTTTATAAGAATACAACACACACACAAGAGACAGAGAAGCATGCTCCCCAGGGCCTGACCACTCTCTAGCCTCCTCCCTCCAGCCCTCCAGCTCTCCAGGATACTGAGAACAAACACAAGTGCCCAACGTGTTTGAGGCCGACCAAGTTGGGGATTTGAACCATGGTTGGCATGTGGCTTCTAGCTCTGCAGTCCAGTATGCTAACAACTGCACCACAAAGCCTGACCTCCTAAACTTTTTTTTTTAAGTTTTTGCCATAGAGTGCATGCACTTGACAGAGAGAGACAGTGAGAAGGAAAGTGAGAAATACCCCCAAAGAGATGCCATTGCTCGATCCCTCACCTCCCTTCTCCTCCTGGTATTTTGGGCATGCATGCACATTTGCCTGACTTGATTCTCAAACTACCAGGTCAGGAATTTGACCCATAGTCAGTCATACAGGAGTTTAACACCTTCAAATTTAACCACTCTGCCACCTGATGGCCCCCCCTACATCTTTTTAAATACACCATCACTATGGGCTTCTCCTTGGGTTTGAGGAGTTGTGGAATCAACTTTCTTACTTGAGGTCTGTTTTTATATTTTATGTTTTCAAAACTATTTTCTGGGGACCAGCAGATGGCATAATGGTTACATTGATGGATCCCACATAGTCAACCACAGTTCAAGTCCCAGACCCGAAGGCTTATGCGTGCATGCATGCCCAAAATCCCAAGAGAAAACTGAAGAAGGGATTGTGGTATGGTCATCTGCCATGGGCTCGGAGAGTGGGTGGTAGGAGCGGGGGAAGGGCATAATTTCTTGCTTTCTGTTTCTCTATTTCTCTCCATCTCTTTGGCAGGTATATGTGCCCTATAACAAAAAACCCTCTAAGAAAATAAATAAATAAAACTATTTTCTTAAATCAGCAGGTGACATAATGGTTAAGGTGCTGGATTCCTACATGGCTGACCACAGTTCCAATTCCAGACCCAGTAGCTTGAAAATCACACTGGGCAGGTGTGCATATGTGCCCAAAATCCTGAGAGGAGAATGGAGGAGAAAGGACTGTAGTATGGCCATCTCCCCTAAAGGAGTGATTTCTCACCTTCCTGTGTCTGTCTCTCTTAGTCTCTCTCCAGTGAGAACAAGAACCTTATAACACAAAAATAAAATAAAACTATATTCTACTTTCCTCTTGTGCTTAAAAATGCCTATGTATTTACGGATATTAGATTGTCACTAATTGTCACTGCTTTTTCTACTTATCTATTAGTTTTGTTTTCCACATTTAACTCTCAAATATATCTGGGACTTACTTTGGTGTAAGATGCAAGGTAGGGATAAATCTAATTATTTTTCAGATTGCTGACTAATTCTTTAAGAGCTGGTATTAAATAATCCTTTCTTTCTCCCTTAATTTAAAATGGTGACTTTTAAATACACTCCATTTGTTTTGTATCTGTGTGGCATGTTTAGTCAAGACCTCACTGTGTGTCGATCCCCGTGCTTTAGTCTCCTGAGTAGCTAGACCTCCAGGGGCACACCAGCACAACTGGTTCTTTCAGACAGTCGCACTGTGTTGCCCACACCGGCCATGAGTTTGCAATTCTCCTGCCTCGGTCTCCCCACATAGCTGAGATCACAGGTGTGTACCACTGTACCTTCTCAGGGTGGGTTGGGAATGGACACTGCCTGGGCCCCCCATGTCAGTCACAAGTTTCCTATGTTCTCATGGTTTGGCCTACACTAGATTCTTATGTATACATGTTGTGTCTATAATACCTATTCAGGTCTATGAATTTACAGGTTTGTTCTTGCACCAGCAACCGCTGTTTGAATTAACTACATAGTACATTTTTAAGAACTAAAATCTTTGTCTTCCATCTTCAAATTCCCTTTGCTCTTCTTGCCTACTCATTTCTGTATATCAACTTTAAAATCAGTTTCACAATTTTCCGTATTGATTGGAATTGCATTCTTAAAATCAAATGCGGACAGTTGGTAACCTTGATATATTGAAGATTTCTGACCAGGAAGATGAAACGTTTCTTTTATTGGACTTTCCTTTAACATCCACCAGAAAAAAAAAAAAAAAAAAAAAATTGGTTCTCTTTGTTGCAGGTTCCACATAGTTTTTCTTGGATTTGTTGCTAAGTGGTTTATATTGCCATTGTTTGGAAAGCCTAGAATATGATAATTTTATATGTTCCATAGTCATTTCCAAAATGCACATGGGAGGCCAGCAGATGGTATGGAGGATAAGGAAGCTAGATTCCACATGGCTGCTTGGACCATTGGAGTCATGGCCCCAATGGCTTAAAAAGCATATTGGGTGCCTGTGCCCAAAATCCCAAGAGAAGAATGGAAGAAAAGGGATTGCAGTGTGGCCATCTCCCTAGGGGGCGACTTTTCTCTTTCTCTCTCTCTCCCTCTCTCTCTCTCTCTCTCTCAAGTACACGTGTCCTATAGCAAAAAAAAAAAAAATAATACGTGTTCTTCAGTTACAAAGTGCAAGATTAGATATGTATCTATTATGTCGATCTTTTCAGGTATACTTCTCAAATTCTTTTTATCTTATCTATCTTTTGTCGACATGATACAGCTCAAAGACAATTTCACAACAATTTCAGACCTGAAATTTACAACCGTGTGGGTTTCCTAGTTGCTCTTAGACAGGTGTTAAATCAGGGTAGGTCTTAACAGGAAAGCTGAACTCTGGTTGCACATTAGAATCACCTGAATAAGTTTTTAATGTATAAATGCCTAATCGCACATCCCAGGGTGATTTTTTTTTTTTTTTGGAGAAGTTTTCGCTATAGGGTGCGTGCGCTCGCCAGACAGACAGAGAGAGACATAGAGACAGAAAGCGAGAAATCACCCCCCAAGGGGGATAGTCACCCCGCAATCCCTTCTCCTCCATTCTCCTCTCGGGATCTTGGGCACGCACGCACATGCACCCGGCATGAGTTTTAAGCTACCGGGTCCGGGACGCCAACCGCAGTCGACTACGTGGGAGTCCAGCTACATAGCCATTACACTAATTGCTGGTTCCCCCAGGGTGATTTTTTTTAAGAGATGTTTTTACTAAAGGGTGTGTGTGCTTGCTGAAGAGACAGAGAGAGACAGAAAACAAGAAATCACCCCCCAGGGGGATGCCCACACCACAGTCCCTTCTCCTCCATTCTCCTCTCAGAATCTTGGGCACACACACACACACACACACACACACACACACAAACCCAGCATGAGTTTTAAGTCACTAGGCCCAGGACTCAAACTGTGGTTTACTACATGGGAATCCAGCCACATAACCATTACACCATTTGCTGGTGCCCCAGGATAATTTTAGAAGACCCTCTGCAAGTGAGGGCCTGAGCTTTAGTAACTTTTAAGAGCTCCCACCCAAGTGATTCTTAGGAACCAGAGTTGAAAACCACTATTCTAAATAATTATTATAATCCTACACTATTTACTAAATAACTCTATAGCCAATCATATTACAAGTGGATAAAATGCTATCTGGGGATTCAAGATATTTACAAATGAAGGTACCAGTGAGGTAGGCAAGTTTCTGAAAGGAAAAGGCTAAGCAGTGGAAATCCATGTTCTAATCCTGAATCTCTAACGGGCTCTACCTCCAACTTGAGTAGCTATTTGGTTGCATTTCTCTGTTGCCTCATTTTTCCCCCACTTATAGTTTAAGTGGGATTAACTCAATTATCACTAGGAGGAACTTTAAAAGGATTTCTACAGCACTGATACATAAAAGCTAATTGAAAAACAAAAGCAGGGATTATACACAGGTGTACAAGTAGTAGGTGTCCTGTTTAGTTTGACAGTGAGGTTTAATCCAGAGGAGAGTCTCAAACTCAGATGCCTTCAGGGGCCAAAAAGGTAATATCAATTTGTAAAACAGCCAGATCTATGAACCATGTGATCTATTATCAGTTTAAGACTTTTCAAATATCCACAGACATTCAAATTCGATTACGTAGTCCAGTAATCTCCAAAGTAGGGTGAATAAAATCCAGAGGGTATGCCAAATGACCCACTGAGCTATAATAAAATAGTAAGCTTTATTATTGTTTAATATGTGAAGAAACAATAATAAATATGTAAATTTATAAATTAAGGTACCTATTTTGGAAAAAGATGCTCAAAACCTTTTCACTAATACCATACATGAGTTTGTATACTACTGATAGAAAGCAGTCATGTGTCCTTGAATGAGTTGCTAATTTTTATGATCTTCTGTTTCTTCATCTGTAAAATGGTAATAATAACAAAACCTTCCTTGGCTATTGTGAGATTTAAATGAGACAATGTATACACGTCTCAATGAATGTTAGATACTATTACAACAGGTAAATAACCAGTTAGTCTTCTAAAGTCCACTGAAATCATTTCTCATCTGGCCCTCCTGCTTTAAATCCCTCTTTTATATTGAGTCTACTGACACAATTATTTTTCCAGAGCACAGCCTACATGTCACCATCCTGCTTAAAACACACACTTATTCATGCACACACGTGCACAGATACAGGTCAATGGTTGGTTCCCCACTGTCTCCAGAACAAACTCAGTAGCTACTCTCCTTGAATCAAGACCATTCACAAACTGGCCCTTGCCATCCTCCTAGACTATTGCGTCCCTGCTCATTGATACAGATCCGTGGCCCACTGGAATTAGATTCTGTCCTTTCTTCCATATTGCAGGTGCTTTTTACTCCTTCTGTTGATCTCTTTCGGGAGTTTCCTTCCTCTGCTTTTTCTCCCTAACAAAGTCCCACTGTTTGTATTTATTGATGACTTCATGTACCTGGAGTGTATCCGGTAGAAATAGGAGTAGAAAATTTTGAATGTATTTGGAATGTCTTGGAAGACATTAAAACTTGCCAATTACAGGGAAAATGAATTGTTATGAGAGTTAGCTCAGAAAAATCACCACGCCTGAAACCACCCCAGTGGATATGATCACTATTCAGAGGGCTTGACATTCACTGAGGAAACCACAGTAAGCTAGAACTTGGGGGAACCAGCAATTAGCGTAATGGCTATGTCGCTGGACTCCCACATAGTCGACCACGGTTCGAATCCCGGACCCGGTGGCTTAAAACTCACTCCGGGCGCATGTGCGTGCGTGCGCAAGATCCCAAGAGGAGAATGGAGGAGAAGGGATTGTGGCATAACCATCCCCCCCAGGGGGTGATTTCTCGCTTTCTGTCTCTGTTTCTGTTTGTCTGGCGAGCACACACACCCTATAGCGAAAACCTCTCCCAATAAATAAATAAATTAATTAATAAATAAATAAATAGAACTTGGGTGAAGAAAAAGGGGACAGCAAGAACAAAGCAGGGAAGCAGAACCCCTAAGGACTGGGAAGTAGGTGTTGAATAGCATCCAGTACGTGGTGACCTACAGGTCATTCAGTGATTCTGGTCTTTCCTTATCTGTAAAATTGAGGAAGCTGAAGCTGGAAATATACAAGATCAGGACTTGAACATTCTATCATACTCTCTAGAAGAGATAAAAATTAGAACATAAAAGTTCACACTTATGTTGTTCAACTTACACCACGTGTGTGTCCACATGTGCATATTGAATTTTGGAATCAAAGGGAAAACATGGTACATCCTTTACACTTTCTACATTGATGTAGATTAAATAAGTGCCATTTAAATATCTGAGTAAAGGTAAAGCAGTGAGGTATTCCAGATGTTAAGCTTCTCATTCTGGTTCACTTTCCATCTTGTCTCAATTACCCAGGAGGATTAAGGTTTGAATTCCAATTAGATTCTTTTGTCGTAAGGATATATCGGTGAGTCTTGGCTAAACACAGTGCTTGTGTTACTCATAAAAACTTGTTTGAAAATTGCATTTCTGTAAATTAAATCATTCGAAATAAACCACAAACTCTAACTCTACAAAGGAAACCTGTGGTAAATTGCTTTGAGTAGTAAAGGAATTTTTAATAAAAATAGATATTTATCGGCATCTGAACTTTAGACCTTTTAAAAGTTTAGAACATCTAGAAACACATGTGTAAATATAAATGATAATAAAAATAAGTTACACATGTAACTATAAATGTCTGAAAGCTATTATAAAAGACAGAACAGCTCAAGGGAAAAATGGTCTTGTCAAGTTGAGTGTGCTATCCATTGTGGTAGCCAACAGCCATCTGAGGCTATTGAGCCTTGAAGTACAGCTGTTGCTGGGGCCTGCCCTGTAGCCTACTGATTGAATAACCAGACCCCACTTGGCTAAGAGACATTTGAGTCCCCAGATTTCAACAGGATGAAAAAATAGAGGAGAGAAGATTGTAGCATGCCACACCCATTAAGGAATGCTCGCTCTCTCTCTCTCTCTCTCTCTCTCTCTCTCTCTGACTCTCTCTCTCTCTGTCTGGTGAGGATATGCCCTTTCTGGCAGTTAAAAAATAATAAGGTTAGGAAAAATGAAACCTAGGTAGTCCAAACAGAAATGCATTGTTTGGTGAAATATATAGGCCCAGTAGATAGAGAACTGAACTGCAGTGCTAGAAGCCACATAGCCAACTACAGGTCCAGATTCCGGGGTTGGTTGTCAGCTTGAAAACACTCCCAATGCATGCTCGTATGCCCAAGATCCCAATGAACTGGAGGGCTGGAAAAAGGGAATGATGGTGTGAGACCTTGACGGGGGTACATCTCTCTCTCTCTCTCTCTCTCTCTCTCTCTCTCATGCATGCATGTACTCTCTATCATGAATATAATAAACTTTTTAAAAGAGTATAGCATATACATAAGATTTTGAAGACTTAATGCTAAGAAAAGTAAAATGCCTCATTAATCATTTTTATATTGATTATATCTTGAAATATTTTAGATATATTGGGCTAATAAAACATATTATTAAAACTAATATTACCTGTTTCTTTTGCCTTTTAAATGCACCTGCTGAAAATGTTAAAATTATGTATCTGGCTTGCATTACATTTCTGTGGACAATGATGACCTACAAAGCTTTAAATTTGGAGTAACTACCTAGAGTAATGCATGAATGAGACCTCTCCGCCGGTATTCATCATTGGTACAAGAAGATGGAAATATGGATTCTGAGTGATTTATTTTCCCATTTAAATAGAATTTGTTTTTCCTATTTCAAACTGAACGTTTAATTCGGAATGGATTCCTCTGATGACATTGCTCTAAAAATTTTATATGTGAATAAGATAAAAAAAATATTGTCAGTGATGTTGAGAGCCTTTCTTCATTAAAAGATTTCCTAGCTGCATTCAATGTGGGCTTTATATAGCCTGCTTAGGAAAGAAAGTGCTTGAGGTAGCAGAATGTACAAAAACAAACAAACAAAACGGAAATGCCTTCAGCTATCAGGCAATATTTTACTGCTTCTAATGTCAAAACATAAACATGCTTTGTATTTAATTAGTGATCAAATATCTAGAGGTAGGAGTCTTAATTTGGCTTTAAGGGTGACTTCCTCTTATTAAAAAAAGAACATTCTAGACTTCTTGTTTTAAAATAGTGTGGCTTAACCAAGGCATATAAATTATTTAAGAACGTTAATTTCTTTTGTGGGGCCAGTGGGTGGCATGGTAGTTAAGGTTCTGAACTACCACATAGCTGACCATGGTTGGAGTTCCAGACCTTGAGACTTGCTTTATCACTTTCTCTCTTGCCCTATGGTAAATTTTAAGTTAATAATAAGTAAAATTAAATAAATAATTATTTTTAAAATATCCTTGGCATTATACTTTTGAAGTGGATCAGATATAATAATATGTGAGCCAAAAATTTTAAATTCTGAGAGTTTTTTTACAGAAAAGTTCAGATGTGTAACTAATCAAAAATGAGATATGTCCATGGAGATTCAAATTCACAATAAAACTGTCCCAGCGGTGAACAAATTTGAAAGACAAAATTTTTTTAACCTGTTGTTTCTTTTAATAACTGATAACAAAACAGAAGGAAATATATTTGACCATAAGACACATCTGGAAATTATATTTCAAATCATCCTACGGGTCTCCCAGAATGGACTTAATACATTCTGGTGACCTGCTTCACTTACCTCTGAAAACTCGAGAAAAATCAGAAGATTATTGACAGTACAGCAATTTTCTTGGGGGTTGAAGAAAATTAATACGTAGTTTTGTCTTTTAAAACTCAGCAATAGTGGGGCCAACAGGTGGCATAGTGGTTGGGTGCTGGACTCCCACATGACCTACTGCAGTTCAAGTCCTAGAACTGGTGACTTGCTTTTTCACTTTTCCTCTCTCTCTCTTTCTCTCTCATGGGTGCATGTGCCCTAAAGCAAATTGAAAAATGATAATAATATTAAATAAAAAAAAATAACTCTTTAATTTTTGTTTAAATTGGCATTAGTTATGCTCATGTTCTTAGAAGCACTATTCACAATACTAATGAGGTAGAAATGATCCAAATATCCATCAATGAATAGATAAATAAATTATGGTATGTACATAAAGTGGAATATCATTCAGTCTTCGAAAAGGAAATTTTGGGGACCAGCAGATAGGCAGATGGTGTAATAGTTATGTTGCTGGACTTCCATGTAGTTGACCACAGTTTGAGTTCTCGACCCAGAGTCTTAATACTTATGCTAGACGCATGTGTGTGCATGCCCATGATCCCAGGAAGAGGATGGAGGAGAAGGATTGTGGTGTGGCCATCCCCCTGGAGGGTCATTTCTTGCTCTCTCTCTCTCTCTCTCTCTCTTTCTCTCTCTCTCTCTCTCTCTTTCTCTCTCTCTCCCTCTCTCTCTCTAATAAACATACATGCCTTATAGCAAAAATCTCTCTTTAAAAGAAAAAAAGAACGGATGAACCTTGAAGCCATTATGCTAAGTAAAATAAGCCAGGTCCATAGAGACAAAAAAATAGAACTATGGTTGCCAGGGACTGAGAAGAAGAAAATAAGGTATTGTAAATGGATAAAGAATTTCTGTTTTGCAAGATAAAAATGTTCTAAATATTGATTGCACAACAATGGAAATATAATTAACATTACTGAGTTGTACACTTAGAAATAGTTAAGACAGTAAATTTTATATATTTTTAAACAGTTTAATTTTTGTAATAAAAACAAAAATTCTTTAACATCAGTGTCTTTCTCTTTTAATTCAACTATTTAGCTGGTTGGGTCAATGATACTTAAGCTGATCAAAAGACAACAAATATTCACTTTGGCAGGAAGATGCATGGAGTATTTAGTACTGAGACTCAAGGACTTTAGAGACATCTAACACACTGTCCAACATGTAGGTAGGGAAATGAGGCCCAAGGAGGTAAGGTGGCTTTGACCTAAGACCCTACAGATAATAGCGTTTCAACCAGGGCAAAATTTAAATCCCGTCACATCATAATACACCATTTCCCT
>NW_006159617.1:5260393-5286102 GCF_000334495.1 Tupaia belangeri chinensis | reverse complement strand
ACATTGCTATGATCCAGAAAACCCTCCTGAATAGCATGGTATTAAAAAATTGATCTCGTTTTGTTTATTTGTTTCATTCTTTCTTTTTTAATATAAAAACAACTTAGATGGCAATCACCGCCTAGGTCATCTTCTCCTCAAGCACTTGCTTATCCCGAAGTTCTCTAACAAATGTGAAGAGAGTGAAATGTAGAAATGAGGTCTCATTTGTCTATGACTTCTCTGAATGTCTGGACTTCGGCAATTCCATTTTCATAGTTTTGATCTTCTTCAATGCTCATGAACTGCTGCCAAGTTCTTTGTTCAGAGACCCACAAAACTGCGAGATGGACCGTGATGAGATTTATGTGACTAACATGTTAGAAGGCCAAGTTTTCTAAGACTTGCGATTAAGCACAATTATTTGTACCCAGTGCCTTCCCGAAGAGATCGTGATAAAATACAAAGAGATAAGGAGAAGATGTGTGTACTTTCAGAGGTTCCAGATCATTATTTAGACTCTTCAGGTGACCTATTCATATTCTAAAGCTTCTGATCCATCTCTACTGCATCCCTCCTGTAGCCTTCTAGAAAGCCAGGCTTACCTAGCCACTTACAAACACAATTCTTCCACAGTTCCATTCCCCTCTTTGAGAAAAACAACATTTTCAACTTTCACAACCAGTGTTAGCCACAATGCTCGCATTCTTTCTCTTCCAGAAGAATTGTGACATCTGAGAACCTGCTCAAAGTGGCTTTTACTTTTAATTTGGTCAATCTCTTGAGTACTGTATCTCAATAATAATGTTATTGTTTGTGCTCACAAGTATTGCTGCTACAACTCTTTATACCTGCAACTTCCCATCTGCCCACCGAAGCGAACTGAGCTTGCTACAAGGAGCTCAGAGGGCTCTGTAGGATATTTGAAATCATAAACAACGCACCCACTACTCGGTCACAGGAAATTCAAATGCCACACTAAAGACTAGCTCCCATGAGCTGGCACTTTCAACTTTAGATAACACTACATTTCTCCAGTGACGTTGTATTTGTATGCAGCTGGGTATCCCACAGTTGTACTATAAGTCAAGTACTATGCCAAAATTAATGTGGACCAAGAAATGAGGGTACCAGTGCCCAGCTGATTCCAAGGTTTAGGAAGTTGTGCAGTATACAGCAGGTACTCATTCTCCATTAGTAACTATGTTCACTTAAGAATAAAATAGCGGGGAATCGGCAAGTGGCATTGTGGTTAAGGGTGCTGGACTTTCACATGGCCAACCACAGTTTAAGTTCCAGCTTGCTCTCTCTCTCTCTCTGTCTGTCTCTGGTCAAAATTGAAAAATAATGATAATAAATAAATAAATCTTAAAAAAAAAAAAGAATGAAATAACAATAATGTTGTTATTTCACCATTTGTGTATAAATTTTTCTGGATGGTTATTAAAGTTGTTGGGATTAATAAATAAGCATTGACTTATTTGGAGCTAAGTGCCTAATAAACAACTGTTAAGTATTTCTTTTGTCCTGGGGATGCCAGGATAGACTTTCACCAGAAACTGACAAAGTTTGAGAAACCCTGCTCTAGGAAGTCGTAAAGCTGATATTGTGGTGATTTAAAGTCATTTGAGTCCCTGCAAAGACCCGTTATTGAATGCCTGCTTGTTTTGTGCCAGATTATTGATGCCCCAACACACCTTCAAACAATGATGACAAGGAGGAATCCTATTACAAAAGAAGTTGAGCAACAGCAGGGAATGAAAATCTGCTCAGAAATACCACAGCTAAGTGACTGAATATCACTTCCAACTTGAACCTTGAATTGATTCCTTGCTTAAACGATGATGGTTCTAAAGCATATTAAAGAGTCGGCAATCAGTTGTTCCCTTTCTTAGAACCATATACTGAGATATTTTCATTCTGTTTTCAAGCAAATAAAGCACAGGAAGCCCAAACAATTATCCCACTAGCTTTGATATTTCTGACCCTGCCAAAGTGCTTCGGCGGGTGAACATAACAGTCACCTCCAATAATCATTTCTCACTGAGGGGCATTTCCAGGCAAGCACCTTCAGGTAGAAATTTTCATTACTTCACACACTTTCTTGGAAATCAGGTTTCCAGGATCCCAAGTGTGATTGCCATGATGAAATGTATGAAGGCCTAGCCTGTGGCTATCAGTAGCAAAGTGAACTCCAGTGCTGGAAGCCACATAGCTGACCGCAGGTACAGATCCCCAGGTCAGCCTGAAACACACCCAGTGTGCACACAAGCAACCCAAATCCTGAAGAGCTGGAGGTCTGGGGAGGAGAAATCGTGGCACAATGAGACCCTATCCAGGGTGCCTCTGTCTGTTTCTCTCTCTAGTGCATGCACCCACTACTTTCTATCATGATTAGAATAAAATAAATAAACTTAATTTTTAAAAAAAGAGAAAGAGAAAAGAAGAAAGGAAGAAAGAAAAGGAAAGAAAGAAAGAGAAGGAAACTAACCCATGGAAAGAAGTCATGTATGGGTTTCATACACTATCAAAGCAAAAATAACTAATTTTGGACTTTCAGTGTGTACACACACACACACACACACACACACATATATTAGGGTTTTTTTGCATAGAAACATGTGTGACTTTCCAACAACCCAATATAATTTATTTTTTCCTGCTAGAGAGCACATGCCATAGCCAGAAAGAGAGAGGGAGACAGAGAAAAAGGGAAAAGAGTAAGTACACACATCATGGGGGATGGTCACACCACAATCCCTTCTCCATTTCTCCCTCCTTTAGGATTTTGGGCACACACTAACACACACATATGTGCCTGGCATCTTCCTTAAGCCACAGAGTCTGGCACTCAAACTGTGTGGGCAGTCATGTGGGATCTAGCTACCTTAACCATCAGGCCACAGAGCTGGCCCTGTATAATATTATTAAACATTTTCTTCATTATAAAACAGACTCAAATGCTTAAAATGTCCTTAATTTGATTTAAAATATCCCATTATGATAACAATTCTCTACAAGTTGATTGCAAGACATGGACTGTAGGAAGTGAGGATTTCTTTTCTTTCTTTTTTTTTTTAAGAGAGATTTTTGCCCGGGCACATGTGCTCGCACAAATGCCTGGCGTGTTTTAAGCCACCAGGTCCTGGACTTTAACCACGGTCGACTACATGGGAGTCCAGCAATATAACCATTATGCCGTCTGCTGGTCCAGGAAGTGACCATTTCTAACCAGGATCAGGGTTTGCCTTCCCAGCCCAATTTTGTTCTCTTATCGCTATTGGAGAAAAAAAATGACATAATACATTCTAGTACAAAATTTGGATGATGTTTATTTGGTCTTTCTTGTGACAGTTTCAGCAGTGGCATTGCTTTCTCATCATTCAGCATCTTCCTATATGTTCAGCAAAAGCAGCTGAACTATGAGCCAACTCTTGGAAACTTGCCTTAATTACCTCCATTCATAATGAGCTAATGACCAACAGACAAATAAGAATGCATCCTAGATGCTCCTTTGCCTTTACCAGTCTTCACTCATTATGCCCTGAGAGATTCTCCTTGCTAAAAGCCATGTGGCTAGAACAGATGGCCTGCATGTGTTCTCTCCATCTTTATCAGCACTGAGGACATTTCCATTGGGGTGACTTGACAGGAGCAGAATCTTCAGGAGTCTCTACTCTACAGCCATCTGGCATTGATTTTTCAGCTACAACCCCTGAGGTTTCATGAGTGTCTCAGCATGAAGGAAGTAATAAGTCTCTGGCCATTGCAGTTGCTGAAGTGAGTGACCAGAAATTTCTATGCCTACTAATGTAATGCAGAGATCATCTTGAAAAGGGTACTCTCTACATAATAGTCAAGAGACTCCGAGATTAAACTGAGAGCTTGCGTTATGTTAATAGGGTAACATCTATATCCAAAGATCCTAAGTGCGAGCGTAGCTGTGGAACTCAGTAACAGCGAAAGCTGAGTAAGCCACAAATACCCTTGATCTCATTTTCCTTGTGTGTGAAATGGGAATAATATTAACAACTAAATTGCTGAATGTTTGGAAGACTAAATTTGAAAGTGATGTTCCAATGACTTTTTATAATTATTTAAGAGAAAAAGTGGTAGTATGAATGAAGCAGGGCTCGTTAATCTGACTTAACATTTTTATTGCTTAAATTCCTGTCAGTTTTGTATCGATTGTGAGTCACTGGTATAACTGTGATAGGGCAAGGACATTTTCTAGGTGTGTGCCCATGGTCAGCCTTGACCCGAAGTAGCAAAATGTTTCTGTCAAAGGCAGGATTGTTTACCATTTCCTTAATACAACAGGCTAGTGCCCATTTCCTTAATAAAGTTCCCCTTTAGTACCTCAGCAATATGTAACCTAAAGCTGGGGGTTAATTACTTCAAATATCTCCTACTTATAAAGCTTTCAGAATGACAGTGCAATAACACCATAACCTTCTCGTTTAACCCTTAAAATACAATTTTTGTAAAAAAAAAAAAAAAAAAAAAACTCTTCTCAATTTAAATTCCAATATTCAGTTCTATTTTTTTCTCTCAAAAGCTTTTTTCCCTAGCTTCATTTTCTTCTTGGTTTCTCTTAATTTGGTTTCATGATTAGAAAATTCTGAAATCACTTTCTTGATGAACATTAGTAAACAATAGCAAAGAAGGAGATATTCAGAATACTCAGAAATTTCCCTTTCCAATCGCCTTCTCATTACATACCATCTAGAAACAAACAGTCGCCTTAAACAATTTTGGTAGAAAAGGTTCAATTCCAGGCGCCAGATGGTGGCAAACAGTAAGATACAATGTTCTATGACATTTACCCCCTATAGATCAGCTCTGGGTTCACATCCAGAGACTTCCTTGAGTGTGCCCATAACACAGGGTTGACTGAAGCTGGGAGTAGATCATTATTACCAAGATCCTGTTAAGGGTACCTCTCTCTCTCTCTTCTCTTCCTCACTCATGAAAGAAAGAAAGGAGAAAGAAAGAAAGGAAGAAAAAGAAAGAAAAAATTATTTTAAAAATAAACATTTTCCATCTTTTTTTTTTTTAATTGACTCAAGATTGATTCAGACCAAGGCCTTCTTTGGCTGCCAACAATGACCATTCTGTTCCTGTCAGGATAGCCAAGGGGGCTTTTCCCACTTGTCATTGAATCCAAATCACTCGAATTTTCTTCCCTTTTTGCACTTTGCCCCACAGATGCAAAGACACTGATAAGGTCTGATTTCCTATAGTTGAATGAAATGAAGGTGCTTCTTTACTCTGAACCTCCTCTTGGGCCCACTTTAGCTTTTGATTTGTTTTTGATGAATAGTCCATTTTTTCCCCTCACTCTGTGGCAATTTTTAAATCTTATTTTATTTTAAACTTTCAATCATAAAAATGTTCCTAACAGTACTTTTAGTGATCAACAGTGGTTTAAGGCAGGTCTTACATATGCAGAAGCACATAGAGATTTTTTTCCCAGGTGCCCATTCAGCTTAGGATAGTGTTCAAGTGACCAACTTGTTCCTGTTTGCCTGGAGCTATCTTGATGTTAACACTCAAAGGCCAGCATCCCTTCTGTCCTGGGCACACTGCCATACATGGTTATTTTAGCACTTCTGAACAGGCAATTAATTTTGCCTAAATTCTCCTTCCTCAGAATCACAACTTTTCTGAAATCATATCCACATAAAGCTCCTTTTTCAGCTACCAGCTCAACTTACTTAATAGTGACTTGAGGTCAGAATTCTTTGTAAGTATGTCCTCCATTTATGAAACACTCTCTTTTCCCTAATTCCCAGCACCCTATTTTTATCTCTTTTTCTTATAACTATTTATAAGCCTCACAGAATTTTATCAAATGTGAACACCAAGCTCTGTTTTTATAAATTAATTTGGTTGGTGTTAACTTAAGCATTCAATTAAAGTTAAAAGAAAAATAATACATAATGCCATTTAAAATATTAACTGCAGATTTAGTTCATAGAAGAGCTGCTTGATGTTCTGTTCTTTTCTAAATCTCAGCATGTATGTACTACTTGTATAAAACAAAATCTTCTCAAACTAAATTTGCAATTTGATTTTAAATCATTTAAATTAAAATAAATTTATAATGTTCACCAAAATTCATCTTCAAGACTTCATCATTTCTGGTCAGGGCTGACCATGGGCGCACACCTGGGAGACTGCCTAGATCTCTTTCCCGAACATATCATGCCAGAAAGAAAGACACTGGCCAGAGCCTATGAAATAAAGTAGGATAGTTTGAGAATTGTGTAGCTGACAGAATCAGCTGAAGAATAATCAGTCAGAAATAAGATGGCCGAGGCAAAATGGAATTTGGGTGAGTGAAAGGTAGTATTAGGAAAATAAGTCTCAGAATGTTTATACTGGACTAGGAAAACTTTCAGTTATTCATTTATTCATTCACTCAAAAATATTTATTAAATACTTTCCATGTATAAGCATTTACATCAATGAACTCATAGTAAGAAAATTATCACCCTTACAGAACTTATATACTTATATACTATATATGTATACTAGTATATACTTATATACTAGTATACTAATACACTTATATACTATATACTATTTCCAAAATACAGTATTTTCAAAAATGAAAAGTACATAAGTAAAAATAGGGTAAGCTTAGGGGCATGAGGAATACGAGGTAAGATAAATGAAAGAAGGACTGTCATGATAAATTGCAGAGCAGTGAAGAATTCAACTGGTAAAAGTTCTTAAGAATGTACTTAAGAGAATTCTTAAAAGTTCTTAGGTGTTCTGGAGCCAGTGGATAGCATAATGGTCATGTGCCAGACTCCCAAATAGTCAATCGTGGTTCAAGTCCCGGATCCAGTGGCTTAAAACTTACACTGAATGCATTTACATATGTACCCAAAAATGTACCCAAAAGACTGAAGGAGAAGAGATTGTGCATAGTCACACTCCCTGGATGGTGATTTCTCACTTTCTGTCTCTCTGTCTTTCTCTGTCTTTCTGGCAAATACAAGTGCCTTCTAGCAAAAATCTCTCTTAAAAAAAAAAGTTCTTAAGAAGTTCTAATGAGAAACAGTGAATAGAAACAATGATTTGTAAGAGTCTTTTTGGAGTTTAGAACACCCTTCCATATCTGCCCAGTAGACTTGTAGAACAATTTGGGAACACCAGATTAATGTCAACTGGATCCTGCTCAATTTAGGCCTTTATCTTCAAACTTGATTGTTTCTATTCATCTTTATACAAGTGTGATGAGCAAAGTCTTGGTGCTTAGTTTCCAGAATAGTATGGTAGGAAATGACAGAAAAATTATTTTGTGTCGACAAACACCATTTAGCAAACTTTTTCCATTATGATCTGAACTAAAATGTCACTGATTAAGACTCTTCTGTAGAGCAGAGCAATGAAATTTCCATTTGCATCCTTTTTTCCTGATATCAAATGCTACTAAAAAATAGTTTTAGTTTTTTAATAAATTATTGACAGTATTGAATATGTGAATACGTTTGTGTATTATTAAAATGAATGATAAAATTAAAAATATTTTGAACTACATAGATTAATAAATTCATTAAACCCATAATAACAGGACCACCCTTTGTGTGCATGTGTGTAGAGGGGAGATGGGGCAGTGCCAGCAACAAACAATGTATTTCAAGTTTCTTTTTGAAAGATTCATTCTTGGGGCCAGCTGGTGGTGTGGTATTTAAGGAGGCTGGATCCCACATAGCCAATTCTGCAGTTCAAGCTCAATACCTGGTGGCTTCAGAAATAGCCAGATACATGTGTGTGTGCACCCAGAATCCCAGTAGGAGAGAGACGAAGGGACTGCAGCATGACCACCCCCATGGAGGCGCTTTCTCACTTTCTTTCTCCTCTCTCTGTATATAAAAAATGCAGAAAAAAATATGTGGTAATGGAATAAGATGAATAAATGAATGAAAACAGAGATGAATGTAATCCTAACTACAAACACTCATGCGTTATGAAAACTTAGTTATATATCTGCTGTTGCTTTTTATTAAAAAAAAAAAATCCTAAGCCTCCCAGAGGAGAAACATTATATAAATTGGGCTGTTTAAAGATTCCTGTGTTCATTATGAGGAGCTTAATTATGGTCATCATTTACCAAAAAAAAAAAAAAAAAAAAAATCAAAGTCTTGTCAAAGAATTCATAATAATGAATGTTTCTCATTAAAAATTAATAAACAAGTGGCTTATTCTGAAAGTTTGAAGTCTGTAGGATATCATAATTTTCCTTTCTTGTTTAAAGGAATTAATATTTATGCAAATTAGGTTCAAATTACTATAGTTTAGGTGGTTACTTAGTACTACAGATTATGGATTTGTTTATTACCATAGAAGCCAATTATATCTGTCAGCACAGGCTAGATCATGCTATGATAAACAAACCTTGAAATTTCAATGGTTCAATAAAACAAAGGTTTCTTTCTTGCTCATGCAAAAAGTGGTGTAAGTCAGAGTACCCCTCAGACCAGACACGCTCTTCAAAACAGTGACTCAGCAAGTCAGGCTGCTTCCATTTTATGCTTCTACCATTTCAACTTTGTGGATCACCACAGAACAAAGAGAGGTAGAAGGTCGTGCATCAGCTCTTGAACGCTTGAGCCTAAAGAGACGCATTGCTCCTGTTCACAGCCCAGTTCTACATGGTTTCGGCCAACACAGCTGGAATATGTGAGGGAACAGATGGATATTCTGTGAAGAATAATGTGCCTACAACACCACCACCAAAACAAAAAAAGAGTATTGGTAAAGAGCATATCACCTGCTAGATTGCAAGAATTATTTGCATACCAGTAGAAGGAGGGAGAGAATAGAATATTCCAAAACACAGCCCCAAACAGTTCTATATCTTAAAACAATATAGTAATTCATGACTCCAATGGGCTTCTGTTATAATTGCCATTAGATAAGGTAGTATACTTATTGCTCACATTCTGAGAGGAATCGAACCATTGGTGCAAAAGACATTTCTCTAAGGAAATCCATCTCTCAAAAGAAAACGAAAGGAGTTGCTTGTCTGATTGTGGGGTTATAAATATCACCAATAAAGCCCCATTCTTCAGGTGGATGTACCATTCTGTCAAAGTGTGAGGAATGCTCTCTGTCGGCCAGATTAATGAAGAAAAGAGGGCTTTAACTGGGCAGGAAAAGCTCTCCATTCTGGAGTCTTATTTGAGAATACACACAATTTAACTTCACTTTCTTCTTCATCCCTAGGCTAAAATAGCAAATAAATGAAGGGCTGAGTTAATTAAATGCATATTTTAACAGCATTTATCTGGCATTGATTGGCTGAGGCCACTTACAGTAAAGTGTCGAATAGTTAATACAAGTGTTGGCCATCTCCTAAAGGAGGTGACCTCAAGGTTATATAATTGTAGCAGTAATTTATTTAGCTTAAAATGAATGTGTTCTCAATTAGATTGGTAGGCATTATAATAACACAAGTGGGATTTATATTTGCTTATGTCTTGGCTGCAAGGGTTTAGTTATTGGATTGTTTGCCTATATTTAGTCCTTCAATTCATGATTCCTCCCAGTAAAGATTGGGAGGTTTGTTCATGCTGATTAATACGGGTCCAACCCTAATATTGGTCTGATCCTGCCAGAGGCAGCAAAAGAGCAGACACATAGCACAGAAGCCCGAAGATAATTATTTGCTGGGTTCTGCTATGGCAACTATTTCTCCCCCCAATATAGATCCATAGGTCGTTAAATTTGCCCAATAATTTGGTGCTTAATATGAAAATATACCACCACTGGACACTTCAAGATTTATTATAGTATTTATCTTGCTGGAATTCATAGTTTGCGTAGGTACCTCAATTCCTCTAATCTACTCCTCAGAAAAATGTTATTCATCATGCTCAACTCTCAGATTTGAAGTCCCGACTTCATTTAGGTAGGACAGCTAAAGCATTTTTACCATTCCTTGGTCTTGTGTGTGAAAGAAACTTTTGAAAATAAGTAGGCAAATGATTGATTCTTTACTAACCTGAGGTACCTAGGCTTCTGGGAATTTTTCAGTTACTGCACACATGCCAGGAGTGCACTTAATAATTCTGTATAAACAGATATAATACTTACTAATTTTTTAAATTTATTTACAAGCTGGTCAGAGATGGAGAGTGGGGAGGCTTAGTCAATCAAGGGGCCAGCAGGATCAGCCCAGGACTCAACCAGTAGATGTCTCTGTTGGACTCACCACAGTAAAGTATTCAAACTCTTGGAAAGGTGCCAGCCCTCTTGGGGAAGTATAACCTGTTTGCTAAATGTCCATTTCTGTCCCCAAATTTTAAAAATCTGTAAAGCAACTATGGCACCAGTTGTGTCTCTGTCCAGTTTACACTGTCAGCTTCAGAGCATACTTTCTGTTTAGATCACTTCATAAGGCCCCATGGCCTCCTCATTCTGCCCATGGAGAGAGGGTCATTCTCCCTATCACATCCTCCACTTGCAATACAACCCCATGTGCAGCCTTCTTTCTCCAGGGAAACTGAAACTAATACTCACCTTGCTGTCTGTCCAGAGGCCATCTGCTTTGCAATGCAGGCTTTCACCTGCACAAATTTATGGTTCTGGGGAATAATTGGGAGGTTTTTCTTTTTTTTCAGTCTTTTATGCAAAAATTGTAATTAATCGAGACTGTGAAACATGCTTGAGATGAAAACTATCACCAAAGCCAGAAAGATATGCTTTCCAAAGCAAAGGGTCCTCACTACCATCTCAGTTTTGTTTGATGACTTCAGGGCTTTGCAACCCAGAGAAGCAGTGTCTTCAGGTACATACCAGTATACCAGTGGAGGAAATTAGGACTTCATATTTAAAGATTGCATAACCTAGTGTCAATTATAGATATGTTTCTAGTCTCAAGAAGCACCCATCCAGTGGAAAGAAAATTGCTCCGAGCCTTAAGAGACCTGTGTTCTACTACCAATTCTTCCTTTCATTTTCTATGTGATTTTCAGTTACTTAACTTCTCTGATCCTCTTTAGCTCTATGACATGGGAATAATGAGACTTACTTATCTGGATTGTCCCTAGGCTTAAATACGGTGATGTATGGATCTATAATCCTCCTGAGTCATATTCAATGACTCTATTCCTTTTCTTCTCTTCTTCTCTCTTTTTAAATAGCAAAGGGTGTGTGTGCATGCCAGAGAGAGAGAGAAAGAAAGCACCCCTAATGGCTTCTGGTTATACCATAAGCCCCTTTCTCTAGTCCTTTATCCCATCAGGATTCTGGGCATGAGCACATTCACCCACACATACTTGGCATGTTTTTCAAGCCACCAGGGCAGGACTTCCAATTGTCAAACTCTTGGAAAGGTGCCAGCCCTCTTGGGGAAGTATAACCTGTTTGCTAAATGTCCATTTCTGTCCCCAAATTTTAAAAATCTGTAAAGCAACTATGGCACCAGTTGTGTCTCTGTCCAGTTTACACTGTCAGCTTCAGAGCATACTTTCTGTTTAGATCACTTCATAAGGCCCCATGGCCTCCTCATTCTGCCCATGGAGAGAGGGTCATTCTCCCTATCACATCCTCCACTTGCAATACAACCCCATGTGCAGCCTTCTTTCTCCAGGGAAACTGAAACTAATACTCACCTTGCTGTCTGTCCAGAGGCCATCTGCTTTGCAATGCAGGCTTTCACCTGCACAAATTTATGGTTCTGGGGAATAATTGGGAGGTTTTTCTTTTTTTTCAGTCTTTTATGCAAAAATTGTAATTAATCGAGACTGTGAAACATGCTTGAGATGAAAACTATCACCAAAGCCAGAAAGATATGCTTTCCAAAGCAAAGGGTCCTCACTACCATCTCAGTTTTGTTTGATGACTTCAGGGCTTTGCAACCCAGAGAAGCAGTGTCTTCAGGTACGTACCAGTATACCAGTGGAGGAAATTAGGACTTCATATTTAAAGATTGCATAACCTAGTGTCAATTATAGATATGTTTCTAGTCTCAAGAAGCACCCATCCAGTGGAAAGAAAATTGCTCCGAGCCTTAAGAGACCTGTGTTCTACTACCAATTCTTCCTTTCATTTTCTATGTGATTTTCAGTTACTTAACTTCTCTGATCCTCTTTAGCTCTATGACATGGGAATAATGAGACTTACTTATCTGGATTGTCCCTAGGCTTAAATACGGTGATGTATGGATCTATAATCCTCCTGAGTCATATTCAATGACTCTATTCCTTTTCTTCTCTTCTTTTCTCTTTTTAAATAGCAAAGGGTGTGTGTGCATGCCAGAGAGAGAGAGAAAGAAAGCACCCCTAATGGCTTCTGGTTATACCATAAGCCCCTTTCTCTAGTCCTTTATCCCATCAGGATTCTGGGCATGAGCACATTCACCCACACATACTTGGCATGTTTTTCAAGCCACCAGGGCAGGACTTCCAATTGGCCATGTGAGGTCCAGTTCCCTTAACCACTAAGCTGTGGGGCAGGTCCAGACTTCCAAACTATAAAGAGAAACCAGGACTAGCCTATGATTGGGATGGCTGGAGCCTACATGGCAGCATGCATGGAGTCACAAGATCTAGCCTTTGACAGACAGCTGGGCAAGCATGGAAGCCCAGGGTCCCATGGAGAAAGATAGGAGGGAGGGAATTGCTGCGTGGCCATCCCCTAGTGACCATTCTCCAAGGTGGCGGAGGTGGGGAGCAGCTTTCTCACCGCCCTCTCTCTCTCTCCCGTCTCTCCCTCCCTCTGTTGAGTGCACACACCCTCTAGCAAATTGAAAGAAGAAGAACAATCCAAATAAGGAAATTATGCATGCTCAAGATACTTTGGGAGAGTGGGTCAGAGGATGTCCCAAAAAGAAACTACTGTCACAGGTTAGCCTCAATTGATAAAAGGAAAAATAGCTGGAAAACAGATGAAGGAGGAGGGGATGACGCTTTGGATACTGGAAATAACAAGAGCAAAGGAAGACAAACTTTCTGGAGAAAGTAGAAAAAGGTGTCTCTACGGCATTGTAAGAAAGTATACTGAAGTTCCAAGTATGTTCACACCGACAGAGAAGTAGAGAAAAATATAGATCCCTTATTCTCTAAAGCTGCTGTAATTTGTCAGGGATCGTAAGAGAAGAGAAGTCTTCAGCTTAAAACCTATCCGATCAAATATTTCGGCTTCCCCTCCTTAGGTTTAACTCAGACTCTTTGTTATCATTGGTCAGTTTTCCAAAATGCTTCTTTTTTTGATTCTCTCCTTTCCTCGCCTCTGGGCCCCTTTGCTCCACCATAAAGGACTTCTGATTCCATTTTCCCTTTTCTTCCAAAGCAGTCCAGACTTCTCAGTTCACCCAAGAAAGTTGTAAAGACAGGAAGTTCTGTGACAGCCCTGACTCCTCTCATCCACTTCTTCAATCTACACTCACCCCAAATTACCAGGCTGGGAAAAAAGTCTTGCCTGACATGGTCTCGTTCTTTCCTTTCACAGAGTGATAGTCATCCCCCATGTTTTCCAGAAGCATATGAGTTCATGAGGTGGAGTGGGAAAGAACTGAGTTACGCATCAAGGAAAGATCACCCTCAATAGAGAGATCATTCAAATATATCCTATTTATTTCAACGCCATACCCCCCCTAAAAAAAAGAATTCTTATATGCATGGCTTCAAAGCACTTTAAAAATTCTTTTCAGTACCACAGAGAGGCCTAGGTCAAGTCTGTATCTTGTTCAGATTTCAGATCATTAATCTATACACAAGAAAATCATTTTAGGCTTTTGGCTCCAGAACAAAATAGATGGAAACAGGCTCATTATATTCAAACATATCTGTCTCTTCAGCAGATGGGATTGCCATGTAAAATTTACACCTGACACAATTAGGACAACAGCGAACACTTTGATCCATTTCATGCTGAAGCTTTTTCCCAGTACGCAATGTGTCATGCTTATGAATCGGGTTAAATAGAAACGTCGTGCAAGCTGCAACTGCGGCCACTTGGAGAGTAACAACATTATTATGAAAGAGAAGGTTCTGGAAAAGAGAAACTTTGGGAAAGATGTGGCTTTGTACTGTTTCTGCTCTAAGTCTACGATTGCTCTGATCGGTAGAGATTAGCTCCATGAAAGCCAAGAAGGTGATGGAGACTGGCCTCGTCTTGCAACTCTTTCCGAAGAGCCTAGAATAAATGTCTGTTTCAAAAACCTCATTGGTATGACAGGCAGACGCGTTTTGTGAAAGTCATTCTCGCTGGACCCCTGTCTAGGGATTGGTTTCATCGTGTCTCTCCTTTGCCATTTTCTGTCCATATTTGACTCTCTACGATGCACAGCTGCTGGCCCTAGCTTCCCTACCTTCTTACCACCTCCACTTCTAATTTTTTTTACAATGAGTAGGGCTAGGCAAAGATAAGGAACTTTAAAAAAAAAACCATGTTCCTTTTAAATGTCTCCAGTTCTTGGAGTTTTGCCAAATCTGTTTCTATGTTGTGGTCAGTGAGCCTGAAACTGATAAATCTGTAGAGAGCCTGTGAATTGGCCCGTTAGAAAAACAATCTCCAATATTTGTAAAATGTTTCTTTTCAGACAGCAAGCGTACATATTTGTGTGTGTGACCATTGCCCATTTGACGACCTTTAATGGTCATGCCAGAATGGGAACTTGCTATGACACAGAGAAACTGTCAAGAAACATGTACCACTGACACATTAGGGTGTCTGTGAACATGCAGAAACAGGACAGTTACATACGGGGTAAAAATATCTCCAACCTGAAAGAAAACTAAGATAATATGAACTAATGGTAACATATCTTTGCCAATGTCAGCAAATCTAATAAAATTAATAATCTGAACAGGTAATATTTTATTTCATTTGTTTCCAGACTTTATGGACACCCTGCACAATATGATCCCGCATTTACTTTTTAATTATATTAATTTATTTATGATAGAGAAAGAAACAGGCACCCTCAAAAGGGTCTCCTTACACCTCAGTTCCTTCCCCTCCCTGCCTTCCTGCCAGCCTCTAACCTCCAGGACTCCAGGCTCATGCATGTGCCTGGCGTGTTTCAGGTCAGCCTGGCCTCCTAACTGTGGCCTTCCGTGTGACTCCAGCATTGCAAAGCAGTGCCCTACTACCGGCACCACTGGAGCCGAGCTCAGATTTATTTTTTAATGTGCATACATAAATGTGTGCATATTTAAAATACTAGGGGAATATTCAGCAGGGCTGGCATCCTAGCACATTGGTTAAGCACACGGCATTGGGAGTCAGATCCCACATGGCCCACCATAGTTCGAATCTTGGCCCTGGCAGCTCAAAAAACATGCTGAACATGTGTGTATATGTGTCCAAAACCCCAACAGAATGGAGAAATGGTGATAAAGGGATTTGTGATGTGACCACACCCGTTTGGGAGTGTTCTCTCTCTCCCTCTTCCTCTCTCTCTCTCTCTCTCTCTCTCTCTCTCTCTAGTGAGCACAGGTACCCTCTGGGAATTAAAGCATTTTTTTAATGAAAAAGAAAATGTACAACAACATTTTAATTTTGACACCTCACCTCTGTGAGGTAAGATTGTATATCATTTTTCTTTTTTTTGTTGTTTCTCTGATTTTCCCCAAATTTTTAATATTCTAAGTGTGACTTTTGTGCTGAAAAAAAAAAGTTAGAAATAAAAAACAGCTATTTGTTCACACTAGTACTATACAATGTATTCGTAGGTAAATTATACTTTTGACACATTTAACTGCGTCCAATGATGATTGTGAACTCGTAGTTTGGAAATAAGTAGTATTTTGGGTCTGGAGAGGGCATAATGGTTTCATCACTGAACTCCCACATGGTCAACCGTGGTTCGAATCTTGGACCTGGCAACTTAAAACTCACCCTGGTCATGTGTGCATACAAGACCAAATCCCCAGAGGAAAATGGAGGAAAAGGGATTGTGTCATGGCCATCCTCCCAGGGGGTCATTTCTCACTTTCTGTCTCTGTCTGTCTCTCTGGTCAGTGCATACGCCCTATAGCAAAAATCTCTCTTTAAAAAAATTTTTTTTAAGTTTTAAACGTTTAAAATTTTTTAAACGTTTAAAAATTTTTAAACGTTTAAAAACTTAGGGAAGAGAGAGATAACAAGAAATATCAGTGGGTCCAAGGCATCTATAAAAACTTTCGTATAATTCTTTTCTCCCATAGACAGAGGCTCTAGGAATAGGACAAAATGTGACAGGGTGCTTTTTCATCTTTGATTTCTTTTGTTTTCAATGAAGCACCAAAAGCTTCCTGGAAACACGATGAAAACTCCGAAAATGTTTGTTACATGACAAATTATGCAGAATATATTATTGAGAGGTTACCGGAAAAAGTGACATGTACATATATATACTTGCACTAGGCATTTTCAAATATGAAAGTGATTTAAATTTGTGTGCTAACGGAAACAAATTATTGGGTAAATGTATGAGCATCAGCAGACAAGAATATGCTAGTGCTGGTCTACAACCAGTTCTGGGAGAGCTTTTGTGTAATGTGAGTGTGTCTATATAGAATTATGACTATAATCTACAGCAATGGTTGGACTCAAGTTCACCCATAATAACGTGGATTGAATTATGCAATCTAATAACTTCGGAAGAGGTTTATCATGAAACTGAACGTGTCCAGTGGTTTTTATATGGCCCAGATCTCTTATAGATTGTTTCTTCTGACACAATTGCTATAGGCTTATAAAACTTCTCGTATGCTTAACCCGTACATACGAACCTCACGAGATGAAAGCCCAGGACTGCCAGGGTAGCAATTGCTTTCTCTGCAAGGAAGAGCACATGCTCTCATAAACTTTAGAGACAGAACATAATTTTACTTTTCACTCGTGGCGTAGTTCTAATACTTAAGCGAACACCATGACCCTAGCATACTTGAGGTACATTTGAAAGCTGTTCAAAGACAAAACTGAAAATACACAGGGATGTGAACAGTTCTGTGTGTTCCTCAGGCCTTTGTCTCATTGACATATGTTTCTCTTGCTTTGGAGAAAATGACTTGTGAGCTATTGAAGGAAAGGGTTTTCACCACCCACCCACCCACCCCAAAAAAATAACTGCTACACCATAGAACATGCTACACTATTTTTATCCAGCCATGCCTGAATTACCAGAACTCCACAGTTTGGCTGGAACTACACTGTCACCAGTTCTTTTTAATTTTGACACCTCACCTCTGTGAGGTAAGATTGTATATCATTTTTCTTTTTTTTGTTGTTTCTCTGATTTTCCCCAAATTTTTAATATTCTAAGTGTGACTTTTGTGCTGAAAAAAAAAAGTTAGAAATAAAAAACAGCTATTTGTTCACACTAGTACTATACAATGTATTCGTAGGTAAATTATACTTTTGACACATTTAACTGCGTCCAATGATGATTGTGAACTCGTAGTTTGGAAATAAGTAGTATTTTGGGTCTGGAGAGGGCATAATGGTTTCATCACTGAACTCCCACATGGTCAACCGTGGTTCGAATCTTGGACCTGGCAACTTAAAACTCACCCTGGTCATGTGTGCATACAAGACCAAATCCCCAGAGGAAAATGGAGGAAAAGGGATTGTGTCATGGCCATCCTCCCAGGGGGTCATTTCTCACTTTCTGTCTCTGTCTGTCTCTCTGGTCAGTGCATACGCCCTATAGCAAAAATCTCTCTTTAAAAAAATTTTTTTTAAGTTTTAAACGTTTAAAATTTTTTAAACGTTTAAAAATTTTTAAACGTTTAAAAACTTAGGGAAGAGAGAGATAACAAGAAATATCAGTGGGTCCAAGGCATCTATAAAAACTTTCGTATAATTCTTTTCTCCCATAGACAGAGGCTCTAGGAATAGGACAAAATGTGACAGGGTGCTTTTTCATCTTTGATTTCTTTTGTTTTCAATGAAGCACCAAAAGCTTCCTGGAAACACGATGAAAACTCCGAAAATGTTTGTTACATGACAAATTATGCAGAATATATTATTGAGAGGTTACCGGAAAAAGTGACATGTACATATATATACTTGCACTAGGCATTTTCAAATATGAAAGTGATTTAAATTTGTGTGCTAACGGAAACAAATTATTGGGTAAATGTATGAGCATCAGCAGACAAGAATATGCTAGTGCTGGTCTACAACCAGTTCTGGGAGAGCTTTTGTGTAATGTGAGTGTGTCTATATAGAATTATGACTATAATCTACAGCAATGGTTGGACTCAAGTTCACCCATAATAACGTGGATTGAATTATGCAATCTAATAACTTCGGAAGAGGTTTATCATGAAACTGAACGTGTCCAGTGGTTTTTATATGGCCCAGATCTCTTATAGATTGTTTCTTCTGACACAATTGCTATAGGCTTATAAAACTTCTCGTATGCTTAACCCGTACATACGAACCTCACGAGATGAAAGCCCAGGACTGCCAGGGTAGCAATTGCTTTCTCTGCAAGGAAGAGCACATGCTCTCATAAACTTTAGAGACAGAACATAATTTTACTTTTCACTCGTGGCGTAGTTCTAATACTTAAGCGAACACCATGACCCTAGCATACTTGAGGTACATTTGAAAGCTGTTCAAAGACAAAACTGAAAATACACAGGGATGTGAACAGTTCTGTGTGTTCCTCAGGCCTTTGTCTCATTGACATATGTTTCTCTTGCTTTGGAGAAAATGACTTGTGAGCTATTG
The DNA here is from genome assembly GCF_000334495.1 of Tupaia belangeri chinensis. Taxonomy (NCBI): domain Eukaryota; kingdom Metazoa; phylum Chordata; class Mammalia; order Scandentia; family Tupaiidae; genus Tupaia; species Tupaia belangeri. The sequence goes on along the minus strand of NW_006159617.1, from coordinate 5,267,439 downwards.
AAGGAAAGGGTTTTCACCACCCACCCACCCACCCCAAAAAAATAACTGCTACACCATAGAACATGCTACACTATTTTTATCCAGCCATGCCTGAATTACCAGAACTCCACAGTTTGGCTGGAACTACACTGTCACCAGTTCTTTCAGTACACTTTTAATAAAAATTTTCCACCTTGATCAATCCATGCCCTTCAATTTAGAGCTGAGATTAATTCTCCAACACACATTATGGTATAGTATTAACACTTGAAATCATCTTAGAACCACTTTCTTTCATATTTGGCATAACTATTGTACCATCTTAGAGACTGCTTCTATTGACCTTTAGATTAAAAAGATGTTGGATTATCATGATTGACACTTTTTAAATGACTCATTCTTGCCAAACACAGCATAACAACTTTTTAACATTCCCTGTTCTGTACAACTGTCTCCACTTTCATTATATGAAATATGGCTATATTATGCACCACCTCTTATTGCCTGACATGCTTTTTTATTTTTTTTTTCAGAGTTCAAGAAGATTTACATTTGGAGCTAAATGTTTCAGTGATTGCTCCTGTTACACATTATGGTATAGTATTAACACTTGAAATCATCTTAGAACCACTTTCTTTCATATTTGGCATAACTATTGTACCATCTTAGAGACTGCTTCTATTGACCTTTAGATTAAAAAGATGTTGGATTATCATGATTGACACTTTTTAAATGACTCATTCTTGCCAAACACAGCATAACAACTTTTTAACATTCCCTGTTCTGTACAACTGTCTCCACTTTCATTATATGAAATATGGCTATATTATGCACCACCTCTTATTGCCTGACATGCTTTTTTATTTTTTTTTTTCAGAGTTCAAGAAGATTTACATTTGGAGCTAAATGTTTCAGTGATTGCTCTGTTGGGTTTCATTATACCAGTGTAGTTAATCAAAGCAAGTCTGGCCTTGCTACCATGATTCATTGTATGGTTTTTTGAACTTAATCATTTACACAGAATGAATATACACATTATCACCAGGGCTGGATTTCTTTAACAGCCTGCATGACACGGTACTGTAATGCCTTTGTCAACTGCTGGTTCCCAAGAACTCGACAGTTGCTCAGGTTTTTGATATGGCATTTCAATGATGGGCTTTCAATTAGAAAAAGGCAAAGAGGAAGCCCCTTCCTTTTTGGAAAGAGCTGTAGAGGGCAGAGGAAATGCTGACTGCCTTTGCTTATCATCAAGTTGGGCTAACTGGGAATCCTTCCATTTGTACAGACTGTTTTCATAGTGTGTGGTCTTCACAATCATAATTAACAAGCACTTTTCTTCATGATCATTCCTAATCCCATCATAAATTATTGGCTGTTGGCATCTGGGTAGGGTTTGGCAGACCTTGAATTTTAAGTATAGCCTGGGAGAATTACAGAGATTGCTGTTTTTAGACTGAAGAAGCTAATTGTGTAAGTATTAGCATATGTGAATCGGGCCTAACATGCCTGGTTTCTGAGCAGCCAGCAACGATGCTCCTATTAACATCAGAGTCTTCAACAAAGAAGCAGATTCACATTCATCCAGAAGCAGGAAAGTGTGGGAGTCTGTTCAGGCTCCTGGAACCCAACTGTCAATTTCTCAGGTTGTTAAACATAGCTATTTACAATCAAAGTTATAAACTTTTAATTAAGCCATGTTTTGGGGCTAGTGGCATGATGGTTAAGGTGGTTGGATCCCACATGGCCAATTATGCAGTCTGAGTCCCAGACTTGGTGACTTGAAAAATGTACCAGGTGCTTGTGTGCATGCCCAAAATACCATAAGGAAGCGAGGTGGAGAAGAAATTGTGGCATGACCACCCCCCATGGAAAATGCTTTCTCATTTTTCCTCTTCTCTCTTTCTCATATGCACATGCTCTGTCTGTCTCTCTCTGGTGGGGGCATGAAACTTCTAGCAAAATTTTTTTTGAGACGTTTTTGCTATAGGGTGTGTGCACTCTCCAGAAAGACAGAGAGAGACATAGAGACAGAAAGCAAGAAGTTACCCTCCAGGGGGGACAGCCACATTGCAATCCCTTCTCCTCCTTTCTCCTCTCGGTATCTTGGGCACGCACGCACATGTGCCCGGCATGAGTTTAAGCCGCTAGGTCCGGTTCTCGAACTGCAGTCGACTACGTGGGAGTCCAGCAACAAAGCCATTATGCTAACTGCTGGTCCCACTTCTAGCAAATTTTTTTTTTAATTTTTTTAAAGATAATAAATACTCAAAACTCATCATTTTCTAAATATTTTACTACAGTGCCACACATCTCTTCCCAACTACATCCATTGATGTCAAGTCAATAGCTTGAGGTCAGTCTTGATGAGAGTAATTACATCACAGAAATCACACATGCTACAAAACTAGGACTTGATTTGTTTTGCCTTTCCCTGTGTGTTAGGGAAGCGCTGTTTTTATTTCACCAACCAGAACACTAAGCCTTAGAATAGTGCAGTAAATGATTTGGCCCTAGGGTTCCGCAGCAGGGTGTTCTGACATCAAATCCATTCTCTAAGTCTTGTGTTCTCTGCCTCCCTTTCTGTGGACTTTCCCTGCCACTGTACCATACGCACTCATAAAATCTCTGAATGGTGTCAAGTAGTGTTAAGCTGAGGTATTCATTGTGTTCCCTGACGTAGAGACAACTGAAGAACATTTAATACGTTCATTCAGTATGCACTTTTTTTTTCCAACAAGCCAACACTTCGCTCTCCAGAATTGGGATTTTGATTGAAACAAATCTATCCTCAAGAATAACCAGCCTCAGATTCAGCAATGCTATCATTTAACTTGCACATCCTCATTGCCTATCTCCTATACCATCTCCTCACTTCAGAATACAGTGAAAAGGAACCAGCAGATGGCATAATGTCAACCGTGGTTTCAGTACCGGACCCGGTGGCTTAAACTCACATTGGGCGCCTGTGTGTGCGTGCCCAAAATCCCAAGAGGAGAATAGAGGAAAGGGGATTGTAGCGCGGCCATCCCCCCTAGGGGGGTGACTTCTCACTTTCTGTCTCTCTCAGTCTTTCTGGAGAGTGCACATGCCCTATAGCAAAAACCTCTCAAAAAAAAAAAAAAAAAAAAAAAAAAAAAAAAAAAAAAGAAAAAAAAACTTCCTAAAAAAAAAAAAAAAAAAAAACAGTGAAAAGAACTTCCTAGAAAAAAAAATATGCATTTCTGTTCGTGAAAAAAAAAAAATCCCAACTACTAGAATTTACTGTTCTTCCACCATTCTTTAAGACTCCCATCACTACCACGAACTTAGTTTTCTGTCATTTCCGAAAGTGCTTCCATTCGATTTCAACACATGAGCAACAGGAAGGCTACAGGACTAGAAACATGCAAAGGAGGCAGCTACACAGACATACAAAGAAGCACCAGCTAAAGTGTCTGGGCTTAATGAGCATTGGAAGAACAGTACTGAGTTACCCGAACCTGTCTTCTCTCTAGACCATTCTGATAGGGAAACCCACTTCTCCATAGGGAACTCATGGTAATTGCCAACCAAGTGTTTTATTGCTTATATAAGATAAGAAATGTAATTACTAGCTGAAGATTTTCTGTCCAGGCTTCACCCTCCTGATCCCAAGATCTAGCCAGGGCAGGCCAATCACAAGCTGTCTACAATTGAGCTCTGAGTGGCCCTTTCAGGGACTAGGGTAACTGAAGATTTTCTGCCCAGGCTTCACCCTCATGACCCCAGGATCTAGCCAGCATCATAGTAATCCTAAATTCCCACAGAATCTACTATACAAAGGGAGAACAAACAGTACTGCCAAGAGATTGCAGATCACCTCCTCCTGCATGCCTCTGAATCCTCAGATTTAACTCCAAAAACTAGGAAAAAACATATAATCTATCAGAAGACCAGAAACCACTGCAAAGGCACAAGAAATATGAGGAGCCAAGGAAATACTTCTCCAAGGGAAAAGAGTAACTCCTCGTCCTCCACAGACAATACAATGGAACTTGTAGAAATGTCAATGAAAGAATTTAGGATAGTCAGAGTGACAAAGCTCACAGAGATGGAAGAGAAGAGAGACAACAAACTGCAGAAGATGCAGGAGAAAAGAGACAGTGAGTTCCAAGAGGTGGGAAAGTCCTTCCATGAACAGAAAGAGGAAATACACAGCATAACAGAGAATCAAACAATTGTTAGAGATGAAGCCGTAATACAGAAAATCAAAACCTACCTTGAAAGTATTAAGTGCAGATTAGATCATGCAGAATATCAAATCTCAGATGTAGGAAACAGAACCTCTGACCTAGAAAAATTCACCAAAAAGGCTGAGAAAATAACCAAAAATAAATAAATAAATAATATACAAATAATTCTAGGTACCATTAAACACCCAAACATCCAGATAATTGGTATCCCAGAAGGTGAAGAAACTAATAAGGGCATTTATAATCTATTTCCCAAAATCCCGGAAGAAAACTTTTCAAACCTAAAGAGGCATTCAAATATGCAGGCCCAAGAAATACAAATGATCCCTCATAGAATCAACCCAAGAAGTTCTTTCCAAGGCACATCATAGCCAGACTGATCAAAACCACAGAGACAAGGGACCAGCAGTTAGCATAATAGCTATGTTGCTGGACTCCCATGTAGTCGACCGTGGTTCACGTCCTAGACCCGGTGGCTTAAAGCTCAAACCAGGTGTGTGTGTGTGCGTGCCCAAGATCCCGAGAGGAGAATGGAGGAGAAGGGATTGCGGTGTGGCCATCCCCTCTGGGGGGTTATTTCTCACTTTCTGTCTCTCTGTCTCTGTCTGCCTGGGGAGCGCACACGCCCTATAGCAAAAATCTCTAAAAAAAAAAAAAAAAAAAAAAAAAACACAGAGACAACAAACTAAAATTGGCAAGAGAGAAACGTCAAGTTACTATCAAAAGATATTCCATCAGGCTAACATTGGACCTCTCATCAGAAACAATGCAAGCAAGGAAAGAATGGAAAGATACATTCAAAGCGTTAAGTGAAAAATTATTTCAACCAAAAATACTATACCCAGCAAGATATTCCTTCATATGGGAAGAAAAGACAAAAACATTCTCAGATAAACAAAACCTAAAAGAATTTACCAACAGCAGATCCGTTCACCAAGAAGTGCTGAGGTGAGGGCTATCCCAGGAAAACTGAAGTCAGACACACAGAAATGAGAGCAATGAAAGCAACCAAGAGAATGGCCAACTTAATGGTAGAGACAAGTCTGGAAAGATCAATCATGACGTTGAATGTTAACTTCCAAAACTTAAACGGAAAGATTGGACCACAGTAACTGCAAATCCAACAGAAAAGAGATTACTTACATGAGACTGAACTAGTGAAATAGGACTTTATGACTTTTGACTAAAACGTTACTGATTTTCTTCTATACTTTGTGTGCCAAATTTAAGAATTTTTGTCTTCTCCTGAAGTATTCATAGTTTGAACTGAATCTTAACCTTTTTCCTGACTTTAAGTCTTAAGCAAATTTCTCTTAACATTTTTTGATTTTGATCTATTAAAACTAAAACTGTTTTTCTTGAAATAAAAAAAAAACATCAAAAAATACCTATTTAATGACTGCAGTAAGTTATGTAGCTCCAGCGAGGTGCTACTTTACAGTATGTTCATTCTGCTCACTGAGTTTTATGCCTGAAGTCAGACATGTGTTCATAGATATGTACATATTAGCTGCACTAATCTAAATCAAAAGTATTTAGAATAATTAAGATCTTTTGTGAATCGATAAAATGTGGGATGGTGGGAAGGCATGGGAAGCAACTGTAGATACCAGAGACAGTGTGGGAGGAGGGTGAGAAATGGCAGAGGGTCAGAGGTAGGGAATCAAGGGGGGGAAAAAATAAGAAAAATATATAAGAAACAAGAAATGGAAAAGTATTTGTTGACAATAACATGTATGGCAATATACTTGATTGAGCCAATAAATACACAGTGTATTCTGGATGGAAAATCTCATTTTATATCCTGTCATGATATACAGTGAATGATTATAAATAAGTAAATTCAAAATAAAAAATAATAATTAAAAACATGTAATTCCAATAAAATTATGTTGGAACAATCCACTTGTGTTTCAGATTTCCACAGCATCCTTTGTAAAGAGTCTCACAAAAGTGTGAAGTTGCTTGCGTGTGTGCGTGTGCGTGTGTGTGTGTGTGTTTAAATGTCTTACCAGGTCTGTCTGCTATTCAAGTTTTTGTGTGGATGAGAATGGGAAGGATGTATGCTCTATTAGGGGCATTTCTCCGATGAAATATTGTACCCTTCTCCCCGCCTAAAGCTCTTTATTTTGTAGTCCACATATCTGACCTCGTGACACATGGCCATCTTTCTTTTCATCATTGGTACCATGTGTGGCAAGAATCACTTCGACCCTGAAAGTCATAGCTTTTTCACAACTGCATCTACTATGGCATGAAGATTATTTCTTCCAAACTATTAGTCACAGCAAATACTTTCCTCATGCCACCATCATACCATCATCAACATTGTTGCCTGTTTGGTAGCTCCTTATGGAAAGAAGCTGACAAGTTTCTGCCTCACTCAAGACTTACAGAAGCACTTAGGTACTCAGAATGGAAATTGGTGTGTTGCAGTTAGCTACAAATCATACTCTAACTTTCCAAGATGCTTTGTCCCAACAAGAAAATTTTTTAAAACAATAAGGAAGATAGCAAAGCTTTTTAAGCAGTTACAAAATGTTTATGCAAAAGCAATATCAAGGAAAGAAGGTAACAGAAGGGCCAGCAGGTGATGTGGTAGTTAAGGTACTGGATTTCCACATGGCCAACCATGGTTCAAGTCCTGGACCTGGCAACCTGAAAATCACAACAAATAAATAGATAAATAAATAAATGTTTTAAATATTTTTTAAGTATTTTTTTAAAAAGGTAACAGAATTCATGTGACTCTAGGACCTAAAAATTTAAAAACTTAAGGCAGCTAATCACAAATATTTAATTGTTGAGATTCTCTTCTTATTCTCTCCTATTAAAAAATTTATTATAGGCAGG
>NW_006159617.1:5225656-5259929 GCF_000334495.1 Tupaia belangeri chinensis | reverse complement strand
AGTACATGTGTGTGTGTGTGTGTGTGTGTGTGTGTGTGTGTGTGTGTATGTGTGTGTGTGTCTAAAATCCTGAAAGGAGAATGGAGGAGAAGGGATTGTGGAATGGCCATTTCCCCTCAGGAGTGATTTCTTGCTTTCTGTCTCTCTGGTGAGCACGCATGCCCTATAGCAAAAATCTCTCCAAAAAAATACATTACAATACTTGCTTTTCCTTATATATGTGTACATTTTCCTCCTCAGCTGGACTAAGAATAAAGTACTGTGCAAACTGCAGGTGCACAAAAACACTAGCCCACTGGCTGACTTTAAGAGCTGAGGAAATCTACAAATTGACCCATTAAACAGCTGTTCCCACCTGAAAATTTGTCTTATTAATACTAAAATGCAAGGTGAAGAGCCAGCAGATGACATAGTGGTTACATTGCTGGACTCCCACATGGCCCACTGTGGTTCAAGTCCCAGACCCAGTGGCTTGAAACTCGCTGGGCATGTGTGCATGCACGCCCATCCCAGGAAGAAGATGGAAGAGAAGGGATTGCAGTGTGGCCATCCTCCCCACCAAGGGGGTGATTTCTCACTTTCTCTCTCTCTGTCTCTGTCTCTCTGGTGAGCACACGTGTCCTAAAAGCAAAGAAAATCTCTTATAAAAAATGCAAGGTTAGACCTCACATAGGTTTGGCAATGATAATCTCATGTAGTGTTTACATTCAATTTGTCCAAATTATGGTCAGGAAACAGAAAGCTGAGACTATTGGGTCTGAGATGCCTGAAAATCTGACTTTCTATGTTACTTTGGAAAGTTTCTAGCTCACTTACCTTAGAGTTCAACTGGAAGAAAAAATAAGCAGTGATTGCATTCTGCCAACTTATAAGAGAAAAAATGTTAACAACGTGCTTTGGTCATTCGATTTAGTTGAATGAGCAACTTCTATTCTGGAATTTGACTTTAGAACGCTAATTTGTTGTGATGGTAGCCAGATCATGTTAGGTCATCACTGTCAAACCTGTGAAAAAGAGGAAATCACACTCAATTGGAGAATTTCCAGAGTCCTAGAAGATGAGAATTCTAGCCTTTATATTTACAAGTGTTCCGAGAGCTTCGACTAGGAGGATCTAGTGCTTTCCTGGCATAACGGTGGCAGGGAAAGAAGTCGTTCTCAAGAAGAGAGGACAGCTGCAGAGAGGAGCTTTCTCAGCACATAGTGGGACCCTGGCCCTTGAGTTTCCCAAACACTCAAATTCACTGAACGCAGACGACGAGGGGGACTATATATATTTATATATTGATCTGCATGCTGGGGTTACAAATGTGATTCATTATGTACCACTTCCTTTACCCTAATCCATCTGCTAAGGTTTTCTTCTGCACCACAGAAGGAATTTGAAAAAGAAATGAGACTTTAACTAAGAGGGTAACAGCATGACATAGTTAGCACCACCTGCACTAAGAAAGATTCAAGATGGTATTTGTCAAATATTGGAAGATGTGTGTCTGCTAGCTGAGGGATAACGGGATGTTTTCAGAGACTGTTTTAAAGTTCTATGGCCAAGAAAAAAAAAGAAAAGCTGCATTTGCTTCTCATAATAGTGGTTATCATTTCTCTTGGGAAATGTTTATCTACTGATGATCTCACTATGGCTTCCTTTGGATTGTCTTCTTGTTTTATTTTCTCTCACCAGAAAAAGCAAACATCTTGGTTCCTGTCTCATTCTATTATAAGTACTAAACATGTGCAGAGTTAAAACAAAGGCTGCACATTTCCAAGGAACTGGATGAGTACAGTCGAGTGGATTCTATTGGGAACGCCATCCTGTGGGCATTTGGCAATGAGCACATATTAACATAAAACAAGAAAGATGTAGTAGAAGAGATAGGTAAAGAAGAGAAGGAGAAGAAATAGGGAGAGAAGAGAGAATATAATAAACACTTGAAGGTCATGTCTCATAGGTGGGAGTGAATAAAACTCAAATTGACCTTATAGTTTGTCAACTATGTTTTATGTGTACATAATACCTAAATTTCTTCTGTAGAAATAGCTGATCTTTGACTGGACATAGCAAAATTACATATTATACCTATATTATTTATTTATTATCTGCACGAGTTAGAATATATTGGGTTGTGAAAAAGTCATGACATATTTTTTTCTATTTATTTTCTAAGCAAAAATATGTCATGGCTTTTCCAACAACCCAATATTAATATTACGAAGTTGTATTTTGATCCTGACCAAGATATTTATTGTAGCTTCATGTTTTTGTTATTTTTATTTCCAAGTCTAAAAGAAATTCTTTTCATCTAAGTAATATAATCACAGGGCTGGCAGGTGGCATGGTGGTTAAGACACTGGACTCCCTTACGGCTAACCACAGTTCAAGTCCCGGACCTGATGGTTTGCTTTCTCACTTTCTTGCTCTCTCTCTCTCTGGTCAAATTTTTTAAATAATAATAATAATAAATAAAATAAAGTGACTAATTCTTTTTTAAAAAGTAGTAAAATCACATTACTAAAAATTCAGAAAATGAGAAAAAAAGTATCTACATCATAATCCATGACTGTCATAAAAATGTAACTTTGGGACCAGCAGTTAGCATATTGGCTATGTCGCTGGAATCCCATGTAGTCATTCACATCCCGGACCCGGTGGCTTAAAACTGACGCCAGCGCATGTGCGTGCCCAAGATCCCCAGAGGAGAATGGAGAAGAAGGGATTGCTGCGTGGCCATCCCCCCTGGGGGGTGATTTCTCACTTTCTGTCTCTCTGTCTCTCTCTGTCCGTCTGGTGAGAGCACGTGCCCTATAGCAAAAACCTCTCCAAAAAAAAAAAAAATTGACGTTCAAAAGTAAAAAGACCATAATATACTTAGAAAAAAATTAGTGATGTTGCTTTATGACAACTCTCCCATACTATTTTGTACTATGAAGCTCCAGGAAAAGTTAATGCGCTCTTTTCTCAAACACAATTAAACATGGAATCACTATTACCTAATTTCTTCTGTAGAAATCGGCTGATCTGATCTTCAACTGGACACAGAAAAATTATGTATTATACCTATATGATTTATTTGTTGCCTGCACATGTTAGAATATATTGGGTTGTGAAAAAGTCATGACGTATTTTTTCTATTTATTTTGTAATATGAATATTCAGAATTGCTCCTGAATTTTAGTACAGAACATTATACCACATAGGTGTTCCCCCAGCACATATTAGGAAACAAAGATTGAATTGTTTCCTTACTACTGCGTAATTAGATGTTCTTTTAAAAGAAAATCACTATAATAAATAAATTAGCATCATGTTCAAACAGATTTTTTTTTCCACATTTAGAATTATTTCCTCAGGATAAATTCTTAAAAAATAAAATCCAAGTTGAATATGTTTGTATGTTTTTAAGGTCTTTGATACATATGATCAAATTTGCTTTCCAATTACTTTGCTGGTGTATTAAATATCCTTTTGGCAAATGTAGCATCATTCTGAAAAATCAGTATGATGAAATGAGTATTCACAATTGCTCTTGAATTTTAGTATAGATAAGAAAATCAACCAAGTTACGATCAGGACTCCATTTCAACACCACACGAGGCACACATAGTGTTAAACTTGTTATGTATATGCCCTGTGAGATTTGTGGATTTCATTAACTTCAAAATAAGCTACCTATTTCTGACTATTATACATTCAGATCATAGGTTAAGATTTTTTTTTTTTTTTGGAGAGGATCTTGCTATAAGGTGCATGTGCACTCGTCAGAAAGAGAGAGACAGAGAGACAGAAAGCGAGAAATCACCCCCCAGGGGGACTGACCATGCTGCAATCCCTTCTCCTCCATTCTCTTCTCGGGATCTTGGGCACGCACGCACACGCGCCCGGCGTGAGTTTAAGCCACCAAGTCCAGGACTCCCACAGTGGTCAACTACATGGGATCCAGCGACATAACCATTACGTCATCTGCTGGTCCCAGGCTAAGATTCTTTTTTTTTTTTTCTATTTTTTTACATTTCTTTTTCTCTAATTGCCAAAGTACCTGTGCACTCATCAGAGACAGAGAGAAAGTACCACTGAGGGGCCATATTCATGACACAATCCTTTTCTTCTATTTCTTTACCCCATTAGTATTTGGGGCATATTATTCAAGCCATGCAGGGTGGGATTCAAACCCTGGACAGCCATGTGGGATCTGGTTCTAGCTGCACCACACTTTACCACTGTACTACATACAGGGCAAGCGCAGCTAAGATTATTTTCTACTAATCATAATGTGGCTAAAGATTGTGGCGGTGTGTTTCTGAGACACCAAAAACAGGAGTGACACATGGTGGATACTTAGTGAATATTCACTGCATAGAGGAAAGATTAAATGTCTTAATACATACCCGCAAAATGTAACTGACCAGCCGCCTTCAGAGAGTCCCATTCACCCCTTACCGCCTTGTCATGGGCTTACTGCTGAAACACTTGGTCAATGCTTGAAATAATGATAATCTGGATTTGCCTGGAACTGTAATATGGCTGACCGGAGCTTGTGGAGGTACTTGGAAAGGCTCATTGAAGGAATGGTGGAAGCAGCAGGATTTGGAGTTTCAAGTCCTTTGCTTGCTGTGTGATCTTTTTAGTAAATCTTAGATCTCTCTGGATTTCAACTTCTTCACATAAAAAATGGGGATAATAGACCATTACCACTGGCACAGCAGTAATACAATGCTCTGTGATGCTGAGGTCAGGTGCCAGGTTCATGTCCCATGGTGTCCCTGTGCACGCTAGGCACACGTGTGTGCATATGCCTGTGTCCTGCTGGCTGAGTTTGACGGCAGATCTCAGCATGAAAAACATGTTAAAGTACCTCTTTCTCTCTCTCAGAAGAAATAAAAAATAAGCTTAAAAAAAAAAGATAATAATACCCTTTCTTGGGTGCCCAGAAGCTCAAATAGATACCAAAGCCCTTTGAAAAGTATAAGGTATAATTACTATTATTTTTACCAACCCCACAAAGCCCATCCCAAACAATGAGAAAGTCTAGAGAAAAAAAGTGTTGGTGATTGTAGATTAAAGAGAAAAGGTAATGAAAGCCCTAGGCATTCATTTTCCTTTAGATTGGAGGCCTAAAGATAACACCAGTGTTTTTCCTAGAACAAAAGTCTTTCCTCTTGCTGGGGTTTCCAAATTCTTCAGAAGCTGCTAGAAGCAGCAAACCTCAGAGTAATTTTCTGACTTAAAAAAATATATTGTTGACAACCAGGATTACATGGTATCTTTTTTATCCTAGACGTATTCCTGATACTAGTTTTATTGGGTTTTAATCAACATGCTCTTATGCAATGCTTTGAACCCTGATTAAAAAGCAAGAAAAGTATGGAGGAAATAACAGCAGTGGGTCAATTTAAAAATTAAGCAATGAAAATGCAATGATAATAACATGCAATTAGAGTAGACATCTAACGTTCGTGAGGGATACAGACTAAGACCTTTGGAATACCCAAATTTGTGACTTCAGAAATATTATTGCAGACATTCCTATTAAGAATCATATATGGGAGCCAACAGTTGGCATAATGGCTATGTCACTGGACTCTGAAGTAGTCGACCATGGTTCGAGTCTCAGACCCAGTGGCTTAAACTCACACTGGGCACTTGTGCATGTGTTCCTAGAATCCCGAGAGGAGAATGGAGAAGAAGGGATTGCGGCATGGTCATCGCCCCCGGAGAGTGATTTCTCGCTTTCTGTCTCTCTATCTTCTCTGTCTTTCTAGTGAGAGTATGCACCCTATAGCAGAAACCTCTCTCAAAAAAAAAAAAAAAAATCAAATATGTCTTGGACATAACTTCATATCAAATTAACTTTGCTTCAAACTTTGAAGTTTAGATCTTTTTCAAGTAGTAATTTTGGCAGTGATTGGCATATTTGTCTAAATAATTTCATGGATCTAATTTCCTGGTTTCCATTCAGAGTTTACGGTGGCTTTTTCTCTGTTACTTACTTAAGGCACTACCAAAAATCTGCTACCCTCATTTACTTTTCCCAGACTCCTGGTTACTATGAAAGAGTTCATTACTGTATTGATTTTTTATGTCTTTATTGAGGCATAGTTGATATAACCCCCCCCCCGAAAAAAAAGCACAGATTTATGCAATTTGATGAGTTTGGACATGCACCCATGAGCATGCACCCATGACAGAATCACCACAATCACAATATTAAGCATATTCATCACCTCCAAAAGTCCCCTTGTACCCCTCTGCTTGTGTGTGTGTGTGTTAAGAACAGACATGTGATGTCTTAACAAAAATTTAAGTGCACAACACCATATCATTAACTACAGATGCTAAATTGTAGTAGAATTTACTCATTTTGTCTAATTGTAACTTCATACTCATCTCCCCTTCTTTCTCATCCCCTGGTGACTACCATTCTATTTTCTGCTTCTTTAAGCTTGACTATTTTAGATAGTTCATATAAGTGAAGAGCCTATTATTTCTATACATTTTTTTTCTTCCTTTCCATCTTCCTTTCTAAACCGCCACAAACCTCAGCACTATAAGAGTTCCAGCATATACTCAAATATTTGCAAAAAGCTTTCCTTATACTTCTTCACTTCAGTATCAGTACCAATAGTTGGATTTTGAGGGAGGGTAATTTTTCCACAAAGTAAGTCATTTGTTAGTTAGTTCTGTTGTGCTGTGTTTTACTTTTTCCATGAGAGTCACTCCCATCCCAGAAGTGTCCTTCTATGTGGACAGCCATAGTGAAATAACAGACTTTCGGCCTCTCCTTTTAATTCTAGGACAATGGTTCTAGGACAGAGAAGATTTTGCTTTGGCAATTTCTGGAGACATTTGTCTCCACTGGGGTATGAAAGGGATGATATTGCATCCAGTAGGTTGAGGCCAGGAATGCTTCTAAACACCTTATAATACACAACACAGCCCACACTTCTGCCCGCACTCTTCAGCATCAAAGAATAATCTGATGCCAGTTGGTAGCATGGTGGCTAGGGCAACCAGAACTCACATGGCAAACTGCATGATTGAAGTCCCAGACTCAGAAACTGCAGGACACACCAGGTATTATGGGCATGTGTGCCCAGAGTCCCAAGAGGAGAATGGAGGAGAAGAGGTTGTGGCATGGTCATCCCCCCTGGGGGGTATTTTCTCACTTTTTCTCTCCCTCTCTTTCTCTTTCTCTGTCTTTCTTCAGAGAGTACATAAAGCTCTAGCAAAATTAAAAAAAAAAAAAAAAAAAAGAATAATCTGATCTGACCTGAAATGTCAACAGTGCTAAATATTTGAGAACTGGGAAGAACTAGAGTAGTGCTAAGCTTAGGAGTAGTTGAGGGTTCTTAAATCACTCTCTTGTCTTTTCCTTTTCTCTTTGCGATTCACCTACAGAGAACATTTCCATCCATTTGCACTATTCCAGAATTAAGTTTTGTAGGGCGAGGTCTACTATCCACAAGACCATCTGCAGTTTGAGGGCCTAAGGTCAATTCAGGGGAGTGATAGCAAGCCCGCAATCCATTCCTCCTCTACCTTATTAGTTTAAAATGTGACATTTTAATCTCCTACTGTTTGAATTCTGAATCTCTCTCAGTTTAATCTAAACATGGGCAGGAAAGATTGCTATTTGAGGGCTCCCTCAAACTCCAAAATTACATATAATGAAGACAACATGAGCTATGAATGCTTAATGATCAGCTGAGTTTAATGACTAGCTGAGGCTCTTTCTTCATCACACCAGCTCTGATAACGAGCAGTTGAATAGTGATGTTGACAGCAATGAACACAGAAGGTCTGACAGGAAGAGTAAGGTACTACAGGGGCAGGGCAACTGAAGACCTCATTTAGTTCAAAATGAAAAAATGACTAGGAATGAAAACAAAATATATACACACGGTACCTATGTGGGACTGGCCTACTGGCATCCCAGAGTCAACACGTTTTCATTTTTTCTCTCCAGGATACATTTTTTTTTTCACAATAGAATTTACAGTTTCCTTGAGAAATCACCTTTCTTATGTTCTTGGCCTATGTGAGCCAACTCCATACCTGGCTCCAGGGGCAGGCATAAAATACAGCCACTACAACCTTGATTCCCCTGGGCCTCAGTGAGTGGATTAGCAGTGGGTATAAGCCCAAACCAGTGCTGAGATCTCGCTGGTACAAACTAGAACAGACACTTTATTTCTGTCAGACTTAGGGCTATGAGTATGTTACCCTAGCTAGGATGTATGAAACAGAACTGATATACAGAATTTCTGAAACATCGAGAAATGAAGTGGAGAAAATCCAGGTCCCTGTGGTATTGTTTGGTCACTGAAATCTAGTCCTGCCTAAATCCTGGATTTCTCAGTTATGTGAGCAGTAAATTCCACCACCAGCAACATTTTCGAAAAATCAATATGGCATAAAGTGTCTTGAGTAATCAAGGCATCAATTCTGGTTTCACCATCTCAATTTATCCCAAATAAAATAATTCCTCCCACTTTTGAATACCTACACAATGCCCGATGTCTTTCCAAAATTGCATACTCTGTATTTATAGTTAATTTATTTCTCTTGAGAGAGAAAGAGAGAGAGAGAGAGATGACCCCAACAGAGTCTTCATGCTGAGACCCATTCCCAACTTTTGAGCAGACCAGATCATGGGTAGGAGTATACCTGGGATGTCCCAAGATGTTCCCAGACTCGAACTAAGAATCTTTCTATGTGGGGTTGCCTCATCCTATTTACCACTATGCCAATCTCTGGCATCCCAAAATATATCCTCTTGACTCTCCTCTTGATTTCATTTGTTCAACTGCTTTGATTGCATTTGAAAACATTTCTTAGTGGTCACTGGATACTATGACGGCTATAGGTAAGTTGATGGCACAAACCAGGCTATAGGTAAAACACCGTATAAAGGAGTGATCTTGGTACTTACCTAATCCAACCCTTGGAAAGACTTACCTTAACCAGAGGCTATTCTACAATAAAGTCTAAAATAAGAACAACAAAACCTGATTTTAATAGTCTCTACCGTGATTAGCCTTTAACTGTTTTTCACATAGTATGCTAAGTGTTATTATTATCTCATTTCGTCCTTCCACCAACTCTGTATTTCCTACATTACTAAGAAGGAATCTGAGTCAGAGAGAGGTTCAACAACTTACCAGAGGTTATGAAGCTATGAGGAAGTGGCAGTACTGAGAATCAGATTGGACTCTAGACCCTGTGGCCTTAATCATGGCTCTCTCCTGCTTCTCCAGAGTACTAACTAGTGAGTCCCTTCACAGCAAGGTTTCACAATAGTCAAATGATGAGAATCAGTGGTAGGCACTCAGTTATCTTTCCCAGGACATTCATTCATAAAGTGATTTCTTTATAGCATCTACAGGGAACAATTCTGAAATAAAAATTTTATAGGTTAAAAAATATAGCAGGGGATGTTATGCCCATGTAAAAGATGCAGACGCCAAGGGCTCTTATAATCACAATCATCATCCTCACTTCTCTAAGTCTTGGTTTCTCCCACTGCACATAGAAGAGACTGTGGTAGGCTGTAATGATAAGTGACCACAGAGGCCCTCCTACGTGTTAGGTGTAATAGTAGTCCTAGGCTCTAAGCAATTCTTAATGTCTTTTGAGATCTAAACTGTCCATGATTATGGATCCTGTGGATTTAAATGTTTTGGAAAGGGATATGCAGTAATACAAAAATGCAATTGGTGGAAAGAGTTCCATTAGATTTTCTGAATAATACAGCCTCCTGAAAGTTAATTTTTACTTTTGTTCTTCCCAGGGCAGCATTGTTTGTACTTGGCAGGCTAACACACTGGGGCCATTATCCTTGTTCTGGGGCAGCAACCAATGGATTTGGCGTGACTACAAAATAAAATGCTTCGAGTTGAGCTCTTGGTGGCCTGCTTCACCTTTTGGCTAAGTCCTATTACCCTGCTGACACCCAAATGGATACAAAAGAAGCCAGAGCATTTTGTGAATATGCAGGAGTTTCCTCCAAAGGCCACCAAATGCCTCTATGACTCAAAGAAAATTAGGTTCCTCAGCAGTAAACTGCCCTTCAGGGAAAAGGAAGAGAAATTCCAGAGGAGGGAAGGAAAACAAGAAACAATAAATTTTAACTACTCCTCCCAACATAATTAAAACGAGGGCAGTCACCGATTGCACACCCTAGATATTCGCCTGACTCAGAGTCATCGTCCAACTGGTTTTCTCTGTATGTATTTATTTTTCTTTAAATATCCTGGACGTGCATGCTATTATCTTCTGTGGACATCTTCGGTAAACAGGGAGCTTAGGCATGTTTGCATTGTTCTGGCTTGTTGCAGCTGTTGACCTCATTGGATCCTGCACTGCTTTGATCACTTAAAAATGAAAGCAGTTTTCACTGTAAATTGCACTGGAATGATTTGAAAACTAAACAAACCAAAGGGACATGTTCTGTTTATTCTTTATTACTCACACATCTAAAAGAACATGCCGAGCTTCTTCCCCTCACTCCCTCAAATACGAATGTGCTTGGAACATGCTTTTTAAACCACCATCTCTTTCTAAATTCTAGGCAAAAAAATCCTCCAGAGGCTATTTCTGAGAAAGGGTCTACAGTCTGGCAATTTCAGTTTGGAAAAGCACACTTTAAATTATTTCACCAGACCCTCACCAAAGCCCTGTTTTATAGGCTTGGGAGTATCTGTCTGAACTCCAGCCCTTACCAGTCATATAACTTTGTCACAAGAGCTAAACTCTGAGTTTCACTTTCCACATCTGTAATACAGAGATAATAGCTCAAAGCCTTATTGAGAAGGTTGAATTATATAAAGCACGTGTAGGTTTTCAAGAAAAAAAAAATGGATGTTATTTTTATTCATGTGTTATTTTCAATTTACAAATGAAGAAATTGGACCCCAAAGAAATTAAATAACTTGTTTCACTATTCATCGCTTGCGAGTGGTAGAATTTTAAAAGAAGCCACGTTCTTCAGCTTTGAGGTTCCTTCTTCCCTATTTTCTTCATATAATAGAAATATCCAAGCAAAACTCTGTGCTTGTTACATACACATGGCTTTAGGATGCATCCCTGTCACACCCCATTAGATTGTGAACACAAAGTTCTTTGTATAAAGACATTCTAATGCTGTCATTTTCTCTGTCTTTTTTTTTTTATTATTGGAATGCACCCTAATTAAAAGATACTATTAGGAAAACGAATCGAGAGGCAATGGTTTCAAAACTACTATTTGCATAATGATGTATCTGTTGCTGTCCTTGCCTTTTCTTGTCTTTTTGATCAACAGCAATGATAGCCTTATCTTTTCAATGCTACAGTCATGAGGTTATTAAAAGGGACCAAATGCCCTAACAGCCTTGTACCTTTGATTTTCTGCCATATTCTCCAAGTTAATGAGTAAGAGGGTCAAGGGAATTTATTCCTGTGCTTTAGGAAATCTACAAACAATATTAAAAGAGAAGTTGGTAGCAGATTAGAAAAGTTTTAATAACCTTGTGCAAACCTTCCAGACACTCATTACTCAGCTTCAGTTAATACATATAGGTGATTGAAATATGCAATTTCAAAATATGCTGTGGGAGTTAGGAGAGAGCCAGTCGCTGATAGGTAGTTTGAGGGGAAATAAAAAAAAAAGAAAAAAGAAAAAAGAATAAGAAAGTTTCCAGGGCCAAGGAGTTCAGTGAAAAAGTCAGCTCTTTCTTTTCCTGTATTTTTAACTGAAATAGTCACATAAGAAGGAATGTTGGGGGACCAGCAGTTAGCGTAATGGCTATGTCGCTGGACTCCCACGTAGTCAACTGTGGTTCACATCCCGGACCCGGAGGCTTAAAACTCATGCCGGGCGCGTGTGCGTGCGTGCCCAAGATCCCAAGAGAGGAGAATGGAGGAGAAGGGATTGCAGCGTGGCCATCTCCCCTTGGGGGGTGATTTCTCACTTTCTATCTCTCTGTCTCTGTCTGTCTGGCGAGCACACGTGCCCTATAGCAAAAAACTCTCCCAAAAAAAAGAAGAAAAAGAAAAAAAGAAGGAATGTTGGAGGGTCTTACATGCACACCATTTGGAAACTAACTAACTAAAGACCAATGATTTTGTTGTCATTGTGGCCAGAAGGTGTGTATTCTCCAGAGAAAAAGAGAAAGTACCCGGCAGATGGCATGGTCACATTGCAACCCTTTTTCCTCCCTCCTTCCTCCTGTCAGGATTTTGGGCACACATGCACACTTGCTCAATATGTTTTTCAAACCACCAGGATTCAAACCATGGTTGGCCATGTAGGATCTGGCTCCCTTAACTGCTGAGCTTTGGGGCTGGCCCAAAACCACAGATTAATTTATCTGAGGCATAAGAGGGGACTTCAAAAACTTTGTGGAAATGGAATTAAAATATAAGTTTTGGATACAAAAATTATTTGAAATCCATACATAGTTTTTTCATCATATCCATTTTCACGAGCTTTTTGAAGATGCCTCATATATACTTTGGGTAAAAAGAGAACCCCATATTCTCTGTCCTCTGTCTCTTTTCCTTAAACATTGTTTTTGCCAGGCAAACAACTTTCTAACTGCTATATCAGTTTCAGTCTGAGAAATGGAGATTCCAAGACATTTTCCTGTTCATCTTTGAACAGGTGTTATGTTACTAATTCTCTGTTTCTCAGAGCCAACTGTGAATTTGCACGTAGATTAAGATTATCAACTGGATTCCAACTCTAGCATTAGCTCTTTCTAACTCTGGGAACTTGCACTAGGCACATCATGGCTTAAGACAGAATGCATTAGGAATTGAAGCCAGGTCCAGATGGTGGCATGGTGGTGAAGTGGCTGGAGCTCAAGTGGCCAACTGCACAGTTTGAGTTCTGGCCTCAATGCTTGAAAGATAATGTTTGGTGCATGTGCTTGCATGCCCCAAAACCTCAAAGTTGGGGAGAAATGGAGGAGTAGGGATTGTGGTGTGACTGTTCCCAATAAGGGGTGCTTTCTCACTTTCCCTTTTTTCTCTCTCTTTGTCTCTCCCTGGTGAGTGCATGTGCCCTCTGGCAAACAAACAAACAAAATCTATTAAGAATTATATCCATGTTTGGGGCTGCTAGGTAGAGCAGCAGTAATGTGCTGCTGGATCCATGCAGAAGAGTGCAGGTTCAATTCCTGGGTCAACCTACACATGCTAAAAGCATGATCATGGCTAATTGGGAAAGCCAGAGGGGGGTTGTGGCACCTGTTTAGGATGTCTCTCTCTCTTTCACTCTCTCTCTCACAAGGAATAAACTTTAAGGGGTTGGCAGGTGACATGGTGGTTGGGGCACTAGACTCCCACATGGCCGGCCATGGTTCAAGTCCCAGATCTGGCAGCTAGCTTTCTCATTCTCTCTCTCTCTATCTCTCTGTCTCTCTCTAATCAAATTGAAGAACAACAAATAAATTAAATTAATAATTATTTCAAAATAAATATTTTTAAAGAAAAGAAATAAACTTTAAAAAAAAATGTATCCACATTTGACAGATAAAAATCTGAGACTCAGAGAAATTAAGTGACTTGCCCAAAGTCATATAGTAATTCCATGGAGTTTTTAACATTTGACACTGAACAATCTAGCTCCAAAGCCCGTGATACTAGGTTGCATCCTGGCATTAGTTTCCTCTCTAGTAATATAATAATGATGATCATCATCTCTACTCTTTCTTCTCACAAATTTTTTTAAGGATCAAATGAACAAATATCTTTGAAAGCGTTTTATAAACTCAATATGGCAACAAACAAATGTAAAAGGTTCAGAGAGATTAGATGAAGAACAATTGCAGTGACGAAACCAGCTGGGTAAAAGTGGGGGGTAGGCAGAGAGTGTCAGACCTAAAATACAGTCAAGATCACCCTGACTAGAACGGGGATCATGTGGAAGAGCAGAGGTTGGCACACTTTTTCTGTAAAGGACCAGAGGGTAAATATTTTGGGTTTTGTGGCCCATCTGTTCTGTCTCAGATACTCAGCTCTGCAGGAAAGCAGCCATAGACAATATGTAAATAAATGAGTGTGGCTAAATTCCAGTAAAACTTTATTTATGGACACTGACATTAGAATTTTATATCATTTCATGTATCACAACGCATTATTCTTTTGATTTTTATTTTAATCATTTAAAAATGTAAAAGTCATTTTAACTCACAGGCTATATAAAAACGGGCAGCAGACCAGATCTAGCCCACATGCATAGTTCACATATTCCTGCTTTAGAGTGGTGAAAGATAATAAAGTTGTTGATTCATTGGAATAATCTTTGATGGGCACTACTATGTCACTAAAGTTCATTAGCAAGGGAATTCTACAACTACACTGACTTTAAGCCTACAAGGAAAGTTTGGGGCTATAATGAACCAATAAAGATGATTGGCACCAGCCTGAACTATAAGGACATGTGTAGTATAATTCACAGGAAATCTAAATGTAGAAATTCCACAGTCCATTCAGAAGTTTAACGATGTCACCAGTGAACCACACTCTTATTATCCTATTCTTTTCCACTCATAGCACATTGGCTTTCCACGTTTATGTTTTATACTGCACAATCCAGTGATTGCTGCTGTAGTTCCAAAGACCATGTTCTCACAATTGTATACACAGAACAAAAGAGGGGAAGATCGTTCACCAACAAACTCTCCCCTTTATATCAGTCTTTTTTTTTGTCAGGAAGCGAATGTTCGCTCAGCGGCCGTCAACAGACTACTTTTGTCATGTGCCCACCTCTTTGTACTGCAAAGGAAAATGAAATTGTCATAATCAGTGTCATGGTTTATCATATTGACCCAAATAAAATTAAGATTGCATTAACAAGAAGGAAGTGAAACAGTGAGTGTGGGTTGGCCATCAACAGGATCTACCTCAAGTGAAGGAATTGTGTCTTAGGGGAAGTTGAGCTAGAAGTCAAGTTAAGATAGGCTTTTTGATTGAGAAATGTTTGTGTTCCAACAAGATCTCCTATAATCTAATATTAGTTATTATTAATTATTACTTTTATTTTCTAAATTGAACAGAAGATTGCTAAGGAGCAGGTTCATATCTTTCTCATTTAGGTGCTCTTTGTCTGGCATATGCTTGCAACTCTTGATGCCTACATTGAGAAAACGTGACAAAATGAAATGCTAGGTCTTGTAGGCAGTTCAAAACAAATCTTCTAAAACAAAACCAGCACTACTATGTCACTAAAGTTCATTAGCAAGGGAATTCTACAACTACACTGACTTTAAGCCTACAAGGAAAGTTTGGGGCTATAATGAACCAATAAAGATGATTGGCACCAGCCTGAACTATAAGGACATGTGTAGTATAATTCACAGGAAATCTAAATGTAGAAATTCCACAGTCCATTCAGAAGTTTAACGATGTCACCAGTGAACCACACTCTTATTATCCTATTCTTTTCCACTCATAGCACATTGGCTTTCCACGTTTATGTTTTATACTGCACAATCCAGTGATTGCTGCTGTAGTTCCAAAGACCATGTTCTCACAATTGTATACACAGAACAAAAGAGGGGAAGATCGTTCACCAACAAACTCTCCCCTTTATATCAGTCTTTTTTTTTGTCAGGAAGCGAATGTTCGCTCAGCGGCCGTCAACAGACTACTTTTGTCATGTGCCCACCTCTTTGTACTGCAAAGGAAAATGAAATTGTCATAATCAGTGTCATGGTTTATCATATTGACCCAAATAAAATTAAGATTGCATTAACAAGAAGGAAGTGAAACAGTGAGTGTGGGTTGGCCATCAACAGGATCTACCTCAAGTGAAGGAATTGTGTCTTAGGGGAAGTTGAGCTAGAAGTCAAGTTAAGATAGGCTTTTTGATTGAGAAATGTTTGTGTTCCAACAAGATCTCCTATAATCTAATATTAGTTATTATTAATTATTACTTTTATTTTCTAAATTGAACAGAAGATTGCTAAGGAGCAGGTTCATATCTTTCTCATTTAGGTGCTCTTTGTCTGGCATATGCTTGCAACTCTTGATGCCTACATTGAGAAAACGTGACAAAATGAAATGCTAGGTCTTGTAGGCAGTTCAAAACAAATCTTCTAAAACAAAACCAAAAAAAAAAAAAAATCTAAATGGAATTAGAATTGTATCATGTCTGACTTTATTTTCCCAAGCGCTCCAGGGAGCAAAGCCCACTCTTCTCCCATGCCTCCTGGTGCTATTGCATCCTCAGTGGAATGAGAAAGACTGAATCCAGTCTTTTTGCATTCCAGTGAATTAGCCAAAAGGAAGTTATGTGTCCTAC
Organism: Tupaia belangeri chinensis; assembly: GCF_000334495.1. Lineage (NCBI taxonomy): Eukaryota > Metazoa > Chordata > Mammalia > Scandentia > Tupaiidae > Tupaia > Tupaia belangeri. Next base: position 5,243,647 of record NW_006159617.1, on the reverse strand, counting down.
TGCAAAAGGGCTAGGACAAATTAAACATATCCAAAAGAAATTTCAGTAAATGCGGATAGACAATGGCATCGTGATAAAACATGATGCTCTGCAAGGCTGACACATGAAAGGTTCTACGTCTGGGTCTGGAGACCTCCCTGAGTACATTGAGCATCAGGGGCTGGCTGAGGCTGAGAACAAATCATCACATCAAGACCTTGTTTGGGTGTCATCCTTCTTTTTCTTGCACATGTGTGTACACCCTTTAAATAACCTTTAAAAAGGAGAGAAAAAAATCTGATGCACATAAGATGTATTCATAGTATGGGTGCTTCACCAGTAATAGCTAGAAACTAGATTGCCAATTACAGAAAATTAGGTATTTCATTTTCTGTTCCCTGTTTTATGGGAGATATGTAAGAATGTATTGTAGTTTTTCTAACTTGTAAACTGGTGGCCATGCACTCAAAGCAGATGGCAACACCCCAGTGAGTAAGGTAAGCAAATCTGTATCACTAGCAAAGTAGTGAGAGTTATGAATGCCTTTCATGTCTCATTTTTGAGACCATATACTATGAGTTCAATGTTGTCATTAAATAAATCTACAACAAAGTGAATTGGTTACCTCATTAATAATATGCTTGTGATTTGCAATGCTGCATGGTAACAAGACAAAGATACTAATGTAGTTCATATACATGGCTATAGTTATTATTAATCTTACATAGAAAAAACAAGATTTCATAATCTATCTTTTTTTTTTTTCGCTATAGGGCGCGTGCGCTTGCCAGACAGACAGAGAGAGACATAGAGACAGAAAGCAAGAAATCACCCCCCAGGGGGGATGGTCATGCTGCAATCCCTTCTCCTCCATTCTCCTCTCGGGATCGTGGGCACACATGCACATGCGCCCGGCATGAGTTCTAAGCCACCGGGTCCGGGACGAGAACCCTGTTCGACTATGTGGGAGTCCAGCGACATAGCCATTACGCTAACTGCTGGTTCCCAATCTATCTTTTCTTTACCACTTTGCCATTATTTGTACTGATGGCCATGTTTATCACTTTCCCTAACATTTTGTATTTTAATCTCAGTCACACATAAGGCAATACATGCAAAGCCCAATTTATATTAAGAATCACATGGTCATTGACAAATTTCTGAGGTCTGCTTCCTGTGTAGTAGAATTTTCTATGTACTTCACTCTCTTGGCCTCAGGGTGGGCCCCAGTTCATCTAATTTGTCATGTTCTTGGTTGTTTGTAACCTTCCCACTCCTCCCCAATTCCCATGACCTCAGGAAGGGATGATAAAAGGAGCTTTATCAAGGATGCCAACTTCAACTGAATTGTGCTGGAAGCTGGGAAAACTGTGTTTAGAAAAACTGTGAGCAATGTCTACTGTAGGCCAGTGCCTTAGTTTGTTTAGTGTTGCTATAACAGAATGCCAGAGACTGGGTAATCTATGGAGGGGGAAAAGTTAAATTGGTTCACAATTTGGGTACCTGGAAGATCCAAAAGCATGGACATAGCATCTGGTCAGCTTCTAGAACTAAGAGAAATGAAAAGGCCAGCAGGTCCCACACAAAAAAGGTAGACACAAGTGGGCAGTGTGCTTTATAACAACCCACTCTATGAGAACTCAACAGGGAGAACTCACTTCTTCCCAGGAGAGGGCATTAATCTGTGCATGGGAGTCTGCCACCATGTCCCAAGCACTTTCCACTAGCTCTCCAACACTCCTGAGTTGGGTATCAAATGTCAGCTTACGTTCCAATGGGGACACTCAAACCAAAGGATCCTGGGATATAAAGAGAGCTGGGTATCGGTCTTTCCTCACAGCAATGGGTCTTAGAAGTTATTGCTTGTGCTTGCTCCAACGCATACCTAAGGAGCATCAACTCACAGTGTCAAAGCAGCTGAAAAACTAGAGAACAAAAAGAAAGGGGTATGAAACCAGAATGGCCGAGCCAGCAAGAATATCCTTCCAGTCTGTGGAGAAAGACAGAGAGATAGTCAAAGAATAAACTGATAGCAAGCATGGGTAGAAAGAAGAGACATGGAACAAATGGACTTAAGAGAAACAGAAGCAGATAAAAAAAAAAGAGAGAGACCATGCGAGCAGGAGTTGTTTTCAGGCAATTGGCATCGTATGCCTGCCAAATCCATTCTCTGTGCCTGTTGTACTCTGAATGCCCTCTCTGAAACTCATGTTGAGATTTAATTGCCATGGTAACAACATTAAAGGTGGGACCACTAAGAGGTGATTAGGCCATAAGGGCTTCTCCTTCATGAATGGATTAATGTTATTATCACAAGAGTGGATCTCATTATCAAGAAGTGGGTTCTTATAAAAGTGAGTTCAGCCGTCTCTTGCTCTCTTGTTTCTGGTCTCCTTCTACCATGGGATGATGTAGCACAAGAATCCTCACCAGATGCTGGTCTCATGCTCTTGGACTTTCCAACCTCCAGAACCATGAGCCAAATAAACGTCTTTCCTTTATAAATAACCCAGTCTGTGGTATCTGTTATAGCCACATAGGACAGATTAAGGCAATGCTCGGGATCTTTATGGGGACAGCTCTTAAATGAATAGGTCTTTAAAAAATTATCTAGTAACAGTGCTATTCTCTCAATGTGTATGAAATAGCCCCCCACACACACACACACACACACTCACAGGTATACATGTAGTCACCAATCTTACCTTTATTCACACTTCTTTTTTTGGAGAGGTTTTCGCTATAGGTTTTGCACTCACTAGAAAGAGAGAGACAGAGAGACAGAAAGTGAGAAATCACCCCCCAGGGGGGATGGCCATGCAGCAATCCCTTCTCCTCCATTCTCTTCTCGGGATCTTGGGCAAGCACACACGCGTGCCCAGCGTGAGTTTAAGCCACCGGGTCCAGGACTCAAACCACAGTCAACTGTATGGGAGTCCAACGACATAGCCATTATGCCAACTGCTGGTTCCCAATATTTATACTTCTAGAAGCATCATCCTGCTCTTGGATTCTGCTATCACCTTGAAGGAATTGGTTGTGCAGCCTGAAGGCAAAAGCTTTGGCTGTTTATGGGTATGCTGTTCTGGCCTAGAGGCTTGTTTTCATTTTACCTATGAGTGTTGCCAGGATAGCTGAGTGGGTGGCAGATTACAAATACAAGCCTCAGGCAGTGGTAACCGAGGGCTGTTGAAACCACAGTGGTGCACAGCTTAGGGGGAATATTGCTTTTGACTAAGTGGGCAGACGCTAGAAATTTTCTAGGGGAGATAAAAAGTGCAGACAATGGTCAATGACTCCAAACAGCGAGGGTTAAAGCATCTGGGGAATCTATTTGCGATATTGCATTCAAGTTAAAGACCTACTCTTGAAACCAATCCTATATATCAATAATACTGTGTTGACCTCACCCAACAATTTACCTGAGGTCATTTTAAAAGCCATTCTCTCTTCTCCTTTCCTCCTTCCCTATTTCTAACTCCTTCATTGATCCCATTACATTCTCACAACTGAAGCTAAAAACTTCTATTCCACAATTCAGCTCACATGAGAAACTACTTATCACATGTTAGTCCAGGAGTTTGGGAAGATGAATTGTGCTTGCCTCAAGGAGTTTACAATCTGGAAAATTAGAAGGAAAAAAAAACTAATAAATTAGAAAGAAAAGTAGCTTGCTGGCTTAAACTGGCACAATGATGCAGTTTCTCTCATCATCAGAAATGCCCTCTTCAGGTACGTCTCAACATTTTCCATAATAGAAACTTCGTAATGAGGAGGATGAATGTGTGTGTTTGATATTCTGAGGACAAAGGGGACAAAGTCCCAAATGATCCATCACAATCACAATTTTTTGGAAATGTCACGCCTTGTATCAAGGATGTGATAAGTAGTCAGAAATAAGTGGGCAGCCCTGAGAAAATAGCAGAAGGATATCTACTACATTAATCATTGCTTATCAGGAGTTTCAACCAGACCCTCTGTGAGAACTCCCTCTTCCCACCCAGCTCCTGGTGCCACCCCAAATATACACACAGAAATCCACCATGAAGATGAGATGCTAGGTCAACATCCTGATTTCCACTGGGGCAATAAACTAATAGGGCAGTTCATCCATATGTGGATGTCATACCTTTGAAGTTCACAGTGGGCATTCGGGATTAGGTCATTAAATTCCTCACTTGAGAGAGAGATGCACAAGTGCAAGAAAAAGCCCACAATGTCAAATGAAGAAGCCAGATACTATGACAGAACTTCCTCTGCTAAATATTCATGACCAACTCTCACAATAAAAGTAACACCTAATTCCATGCCCAGTGCAGTTGTTTTCTGGCAGCTGCCTATCCACATGCCTTTCCGAAGTAGGGACGTATTTCTTTTCTATTAAAAATCTTCACTTTCCTGTTAAAACTTCTCTTTTCTTGCTTTGCAAGTGTTTGTGGTTTTTTGGGGGTATTTTTGTTGTTGTTGTTTTTGTTTGTTTGGTTGGTTGGGGTTTTTTTGTTTTTTTTTATTCTACATCTCAGGGCTGGTCTCTAATCTTAGAGATCTAGACCTAAAGAGCTGGGAATTTTACACAACACAGTTCAACTCTCCCATCCAATAACATGGTTTTCAACAAAACCTGATTTTGCCCTTTCATCCCTAGGGAACATCTGACAATATCTGGAGACATTGTGGTTGTTGTAACTGGAAATGTGCCTTCAGTAAGTATGGGACAGGAAAACTACAAACACTCAGCAATGAACAGGATGACCCCTTACATCAAAGAATTATTTAGCCCATGAGGCCAGCAGGTGACAGAGTGGTTAAGGCTATGGACTCCCATGGCAGACTATGGTTCAAATACCTGATCTGGTGGCTTGAAACTCATGTCAGGTATGTGTGTAGGCATACCTAAAATCCCAAGGGGATAATGGAGGAGATGGTATTGCAGCATGGCCATCCCTCCAAGGGGTGGAGGCAGATCTCTCACTTTCCCTCTCACTATCTCTCTCTGTCTCTCTGGTGAGTGCCCATGCCCTATGGCAAAAACCTTAAAAAATCATAATAAAAGAATTTTAAAAGAATTATCCAGCCCAAAACATCAAACACTGAGGTGGAGAAGCTTTGCTTTATGTCAAAGTTCATTTAAATCTTGTATTCTACTCAATGTTCAACATGATATTATTTACATTTTTTCTCTTGGAGTAAAATTGACACTGTAAGAAAATGGGTCATATTTATCTGGGTCCAGTGCATAGCTGTGTACCCTGATTTAAAAACAATGGCCCTACCCCCTGTCTTTCCATTGATTCCACTCATCCTGCAAGTCAGTTCCTACCTCCTCTGGAAGACTTCCAAGGGTCTCACAGCTGAGGGTTGCCAGATTTAACAATAAAAATGCAAATGTCTGATTAAATCTAAATTCGGAAAATCTTTTGTTTGGGGCTTTTCTTCTTTTTTTTTTTTAGTGTAAGCATATCCCATGCAAAATTTGGTATAATTAAATTTAGAATTTTACCTTGAAGTTAGAATTTAAATTTTAAATAAATAACAAATAATTTGTTTAAATATAAATATGCATAATGCGATATCTGGAATGTAGCTAGATAAAAAAATTTTAATCTAAAATTCAACATTAATTGAGTATGTTATATTTTATCTGTCAATCCTACCCCAATTTTACATGTTTGTCATCTCCTCTCAACTCTTATAATATTGTGAGTTATATTCCTCCTCCTATATTCATGTTTGATAATTATATATAAACAAATCTGTTAGCAAGCAAGTTTCAATCCTCCAAGTAAAAATGACACTTACGAGGTCCTGATTAGGCTCCACAGTTTTTGTTCTTTTCTCCCAATAAAATGTTTTGTTCTTTTCGCCCTAAACACTGAAAAAACTCAGTCAATTATTTTGTGGATAATGTATCTTGTCATTTTAATGCAATAATGGATGACTAGAAAATTATTGGCTATCATTACATAGTAGGTGTCGATAAGACCACCATTAGCAGTAGTTATAAACTGTATTGAGTAGGATAGCTTGGCTATGAATATTAGATGACCACTCCCCACCACTACCAAAAAAAAAAAAAAAAATCTCTAAAACACAACAGAAGTTTACTTTTCTCTTGTGTAAAAATAGGCTAGAGATCAATAGTTAAAGTTGACATGGAGTGTCCATGGCCAGAGGCCCAAGTTTTTTCTAAATTCTCACTCTTATCTCAAATCCCCAGGATTTGGTCTTCATTCTTGTATTCTAAGTGGCTGCTGGAGATCTGGCCTCTTATCTTATAGTCCATAAACTGAAAGGGCAGAAGAGAAGAAGAAAGGCTCACTGTCTGCCCTGAAGACAATTTTCTCTCATGTGGAATTTCCTCACAGCATCTTCCTGCAGCACTGCCATCCCGACTGTGTGTCCCACTTCTGAAAGTAACTGGGAAACAGACAGTGGAAGAATTTTTGACTCCTGCAGCAACTGTTCAAGGCCTGTTGTCTTTAGATGTTGCCTCCTTCACCCTGCATTCTCAAGGTTTTCCTCTCCCTGATTTGCCCTGTTTTGCGAGGTTCTTTCCTCCTTCCAAGGGTAGATTGAACAGAGACCTGGGGAGTCAGAAAAAGACATGCAACACTGATGTCATGTTGTTTATGGCTGAGTTTAGAGTGAGTGCACAGAGTCCTAAGTAGGCTTGCAAAATGCTTCCTCCTTCTTAGAGCTTCTAACACTCAAGGAGAACCTCACAGAATGTTTTGCTCCTTCTTGGAGCTCACAGTGCATGGAGCTGAGCTGAGCTGACCCAAGACAAGGCCATTAAAGTTGAGCAGGCTGAACCAAGGCAAAGCTGAGCAGGGTTAACTAGCAGGGTGGAGCTATCTAGCAGAAACAAAGCAGGGTAGGACAGGGCTAGTTAGCAGAACCAAGGCTGAGCAGCAGAGCTAGCTAGCTAACAGTGCTCCTTTTCTCTTAAATGGGCTGCAGACAACAGTGGTTCATGTCAAAACCAAACTGTCACACACACATACGCACATTACATTCAATGGCATCAAACAACAAAGTCATCATTTCACAGTAAGTGTGCAAGCACAGTACACTAATAACATTACTTGTTTAGCGTGAGGACTTCCAACATGATCAAATAGGTGATGAGGGAGCCAGGCTAAACTAATACAGCCCCTTAGGAACTATTCAAGTACTTGATGTGCCTTTCTAGGATGTGGACCACTTCTACCTTACATCAGTTATTTGTTGAACTCCCACTTCCCCCACTAGATTGTAGATGTCTTGAGGACAGAGTCCATTTTGAAACCATGTCTGTGGCCTCTTGGTAGCTTATACATTCTGGGGGTTCAATACGTGTCTCATAGGTGAACGACTCACACCCATTGGAAAGAAGTGACAGCCTGGCACATGTACACAGGCACACAAGGGAGGTTTTCTTTAATGATTACAGGGATAATGTATTATAGAGATGATTTCGTTTTGTTAAGAGGATTTGGTAAAGGGGGAAAATGAGTTTGTTTGGGGACCACAGGGAGCTTTTTAATATAACATGTGAATGTCTCAAGGTGATATAAAATCCTACCCCAACCTGCTCACACAAGCTACACATCTGCAAAACTCACCATTACTGAACGACATGGTGCAGAAAGACTGTTCGGGAGGCTAAAGCCCATACAGCTGGTGTAATGAAGAAATGGAAGGTTTAGGCAGGGGAACCTCAGCTCCAACAGAAGGAGCTGAAAAGATATAGATAAGATTAGTGACATATGTAAAGGCCCAGATACTGTGTGAAAAAGTCTACCCAGCTGAATAGGCTGAAGCCAGAAGTAATAGGAAGGCCATGTTCTCCCTAATCCTCCAAGATAAGCTGTTCCATCCAGAATTATCAACCAACAATCTTCAGGGTATCAGGCTGAAAATGAAGTTTCAGACTGCTTTGATTCCTCATCCATAAATGAGAAAGTGCCTGAAGGATCTTTATTTATTCTCGCTCCCACCGAAACACTCTTCAAAAAGTGCCAATATACTAGCAACAGATGCATAAAGCCTCCCTTTCTTTGATTGACAGGACATGATATAAAGCAACCCTCACTTGACATTTTAGTTTCATAAGGCTCCTAGCAGGGGGAGGGAGAAAAAAAATCTTGAAAAAAATCCACTAGAAAATAAGGAGGATTTATGCAAACTCACATGAATGTTTTTAGAATCAAATTTAGCAGTTTTATTTCTCTCCAGCCCTTATTTGATATTTTGGATTGCAGATGAATAAATTCACCAAGAGTAATTTCAGTCATGTGCTTATTAATGTTTATGGCTTATTAAAACAAAGTATTTACATGTTAATGTTTGTTGATTACTGGATGTTTAAGTTGCTTAGTTATAAATGATTGGGATATTCACTCTTGGGAGGAGGTATTTAATCTGGCATTGCTTGTGCTTTAATTTAGACTTCAAAATAAGTAATTGAATGAGAAAATGTCACCCATACTATGCATTTCAGTTTTGAAAGGTCATCCTTTGGTTAGTTTGTACATTTTCAGATTCTTGTCACATTGCTCAGTAAGATATTAAAGTCAACTACACCCCTCTACCTATTTCTTGCAATTGACACATAAATGTTCTGTTTGAAATAATAACCAAATTTAATGCCTACATATTTCTTAAGGAATAAGAGTTGAAAATTTTTCCAGATGACTCCACCAGAAAGATACTAATTCTTTCATTTTATCAAAAGAATTTGCTTTTATATTTAATTTCTACCTGAGTCTTTTTTCCACAGGTTATCTGGAGCTACAGTGTTTATACTCCATGGAAACCATACTGTACCAGAACTCCTGCATTTTCCTGACAAACATCAAAGCTACTTTGGATCCCAGGGGTTGACTTTACGTCACTCAAAGAACGTCTCAAATGGTAATCCTCAGACTGCAAAGAAAACTTGGGGCGAGTAAGAGCAAGAGAAAGAATATATCAATTTGGCAAATCTTAGGCAGTTGAGAGTCAGTTTTATTCCAAGCATAATGTACTTATCTCCTGCTTCCTCTCCTGTTTACACACTTTCCAACAAGCTGAAGAGTACAACACAGTAAACAAATGTCGCTAATTATTATTGTTATTTGTCATGGTATGAGTGATATTAGTGGTATGGTGGCATAAAATCTTGGTTACTTTACTGGAAGGAAGTGGAAACTGGCAGAAAGTAAACAGATTTACAATGTTTCTAATAATAGTGAGTTGTTAGAAAAGTCATGATGCATTTTTGCATAGAAAAACATAGAAAGTAATGACTTTTCTGACAACCCAGTAGTACTGGTGCTGGCAGAAAGATACTCTTAGAAAAAGTATAAATTATGGTACCAGCAGATGGCATAATGGTTATGCTGCTAGACTCCCATGTAGGCGACCATGGTTCGGCAGCTTAAAACTCACACCGGGCATGTATGCATGAGATCCTGAGAGGACAATGGAGAAGGGACAGTGGCATGGCCATCCCCCCCTGGGGGGGGGTAAATTTCTCACTTTGTCTCTCTGGAGAGTGCATGCGCCCTATAGCAAAAATCGCTCTGGAAAAAAAAAAAATAAGAAGAAGAAGAAGAAGAAAAAGAAAAAACAGAAATTAGTTACTGAATCATCCCCACTCTTTTTGATTGGTAAGAGATTGCTTTAATGTTTCCAGATTTCAAACAACTACCAAGGGGCCCTAAGGACTCTAATAAAGAGTGACCTGCTCCTTGGAAGAGAAAACTGTCTGAATTCCTATAGCAGGAAATGAGGAATTTTTAGATTAAAAAGATTGAACAGAAAGCATAGATGGAAGTATTTACATAAATTATAATTCATTTTGCAATAAACTTCTACTCTTCCTTTGCTTTAGTATTGAACATTTCATCTTTGGCACAATAGTTCACATGGTACATGAAGAATGGACGGAGCATGTGGATGGAGTGTATGTAGTGGGACTACATCATTGAGTTCCAGGAAACAAAGAATGACCTAACTTTACATATATGCTCAACTATGGACCCTGAATCAGAAATAAATCATTAAATTTTCAGCTATATATAAAACCAGATCCTAAGACGTTTAAGGCTTAAAGACCAAAGCTATCGATGGGGAACATATTCTAATTAACTGTCATTCTCAATACCTTTATCCCCTTTAATCTATTTTATCCATTTATTTGGTAATTAAATAAACTATATTGTAGCAAAAATATCTTCTCTTTCCATTAAACCCTCACAGAGACACCCAAGATGATGCAGGCTAGGAGCAGGGATTTCCACCCTCTCTGGGAAATGTCCTACATTTATTAAAAGTATTTTAGCACAACTAGATCTTAAATAAACTTAAGATCAGCACACAGTATTATTTTCTAATAATTATTTATTTTTATTTATTGTTATTTTTAACTTGCTATAGAGCAAATGGACTCACCAGAGATAGAGACAAAGAGAGAGAGAGAGAGAGAGAAAGCCATGAGATCCAGGACTCAAATCACAGTTGACCATGTGAGAGTCCAGCACCTTTACCACTGTGCCATCTGCTGACCCTATCAGACAGTATTAAAACAAATCTGACTGGTATAGATGTTCTCCTAAGGACCAGCAGATGGCATAATGGTTACGTTGCTGGATTCCCATATGGCCGACAGCAATTCAAGTCCCAGACCTGGCAGCTTGAAACTCATGCCAGGCACAAGTGCTTGTATGCCCAAAATCCCAAGAGAAGAATGGAGAAGAAGGGATTGCAGTGTGGTCATCCGTCCTGGGGGTGATTTCTCACTTTGCCTCTCTGTCTCTCCGGCAAGCACACACACCCTATAGCAAAACAACTCTAAAAGAAAAAGTTTTTCCTAAAAATTAGTAGTCCTTTTTGTTTAGTGCTTGTGACAAGATTGGAATTCTGAATACTTTATCTCATTTAAGTTTCACAGTAACCCTAGGAGCTGAGTATTGTTATAATCTCCATTTTACATAGAAGGAAACTGAAACATCTTTTTTTTTGCCTGGGGACAGTTTAGGTAAACTGTTCAAGAACAACGCAGCTAGTAATAGCTGAGTCCAGTTCTACATTGACCTCTCACTATAAGCCCAGCCTTTGGTCATACTTCATATTACTAGTTTCTGCCTCTTTCAGTTGGGAGTCACCTCTACACATCTCTTGCACAAATGCTTATTTTATATAGTAATGAAAAAAAGACATGAGCGTGCACGCACACACACACACACACACACCCCAACCCATAGTCTACATTTTACTTGTAAAATCTCCAGATCTTCATGCATGGTGAAAATGTTTCAGAGTACTCTGCTTGCATAGGATTACCACAATACGATTACATGGTATCAATTAGAGTGGTTTGTACGCGTGTGTGTTTAAGAGTCATTCCATCATTCGAAAATATACTTTCCATGCATAAGAATACATGTTTTGCTAAAGGCAGCATTTCAGAATGACACATAATTCCTGAATAAGCACAAATTAAGTCTACCACTTAAAATGCCTCCAGTATACAGACTAGATTCCAAAAATGGCCATTTAACACAGAATTCTTGAATAATTCATGCTGTGCTATATAGGCAAATCTTGCATTCAGCTGGCATTGGTACAAGTCATGTATAAGTTGATGCTTTTTACTATAACTCATGTTCACTATTTATTGCCTGAATGTCTTACAAATGTATAATGTTCCTTATGGGGGGAGGTCTTCAAAATGTGCTTGGAAAATGTGTATTATGAAGAAACTATGCACATATGTCGAAATCTTTTGCACCAGAATAAACTTGTACTTTTCATTTTATTTCTCCACAGACCTTTTGAAGTCCTCTTATAGAAGGACCAGAGAGGAAGGTAGATGTGTCAAGGAAGACTGTCTTCCTATTTACCAGGACTTCCATACCAATCAGCAATAGATGATGTTTACAAATAAAGAGTAAACTTATTTAAAAAAAAAAAAAAAGATAACTACAGGCATATCCTTATTAGCACAGGAAATGGGAATTCCGAGTGAAGCAGCACCATGTGTTCATTATAGCACAGCCCCTATGAGGCTCTGGTCCCTATCTGGCATATGTACGCCCATGAACAGTGCTTGAAATAGTCCTTGCTCAAGAACAGACATTTCATCAATATTTGTTGAATGACTGACTGAATGAGTGGATTATCATTCATTTCCACTCCCTGGAGTCATCACATGCAAGTGAGCATGATTTCTTTTGGATGTCAGCTACACGGTTGCACGTCATCTCGTCTGCAGGGATGTTTATCTTTCTTCCACTTAGCCCGGTTGCGTCCTGATCTTTACTGTGTTTCCCCACCTACGTGCTTTTCGTATGAGGACAATGCAAGACACCATGACCCTGGAATTTTAAGATTCCACTCTCTAGTCTTACTTGCACTCTGGCTCCATCTCTGGCCTGCCTAACTGACACACTTTACCGGCTATTACGGGTCAAAGATGTTCAGCTGAACATGAAGCAACAACAGAATTAGACTCACGAGAGGCAACAACTGACTGGCAAACACATTTCAAAGAGAGCAAAGAATCTCCTGGTTTGTTCCCGTTCACTGACAGAGCCTAGCAGTCCACTCTGCTGGTCTTCTGTACTGGCTGTCCTCTTATAAGAGAATCGTGTGTTAATCACATTATTCAGCCTATAGACCTTGGTAGAAGCATTTCTGAGATAAAGAGCAATATCATAAATTAGTAGAAGACAAAAAGTCTTAAATACCCAAATGGTCTTTAAAAGATTTATGGAAAATACATATTTTGAAAAAAAATTGCATGGATTTTTTTTCTTTTTTTTTTTTTACACACAATGAACCTATCTTTTATTTTTTTAAATTTTTTTATTATTTTTTTGAGAGGTTTTCGCTATAGGGCGCATGCGCTCGCCAGACAGACAGAGAGAGACAGAGAGATAGAAAGCGAGAAATCACCCCCCGGGGGGATGGCCACACCACAATCCCTTCTCCTCCATTCTCCTTTTGGGATCTTGGGCACGCACGCACACGTGCCCAGCGTGAGTTTTAAGCCACCGGGTCCGGGACGCGAACCGCGGTCGACTACGTGGGAGTCCAGCAACATAGCCATTACGCTAACTGCTGGTTCCCGAACCTATCTTTTAATTCTATTTTTTCACAAACGTTTTGAAGTCCCTTCATATGGATATAGTCTACTTAGAAAACAATGGACTTGTTTTGTTTTACTTTTTATGGAAAAGAATATGCTTCCACAAATTGTACAAGTAAAAAATATACATTTTGATGAATTTTACAAAAGGATTTTAATTACCACAAAACCCAGATATAGATTATTATCAGCAAATCAGAAGCCTTTCTCATACCCCATTCTAGTCATGACTTAGCCCATGCCACACCACAGCAATAGACTTCTGCAATCTATTGCCAAAAATCAGTTTACCTACTTTTTTAATTATTATAAATGTACTATATAATATAACTCCTCATAATGCATGGACTTGTCTGTGTTTGGTTTCATTCAATCTTTAATTTGTGAAATTCATCCTTTTTTTGCAGGGAGCTATGATTCATTCATTCTTATGTGTAGTAGTCCTTTGTATTATTGATAACAATTTATTTATCCACTGTTTTTAAATAAATATTTAGTTTTTATAAATTGAGACTATTATGAATAATACTGCCTTGTTTTAATGCACAAATGTTCCTGTTGGATATCTACCTAGAAGAGTTACAAGGTAAGCATTTATTTTTTTAATCTTTGACAGTTAATGCTAAGTAGTTTCCCATCAAACACTTGGTGTAGCTGGGATTTTTGGCTTGGGTTAGTTTTAGTCATTCTTGTGGCTATGTAATATTTTAGTGTAGCTCTGTTTGCATTTCCTAGATACCTAATGGTGCTGGACACTTTTTATGCACCTAATGATCATTTGGATATCCTTTCTTATACAATGATTGCTTAAATTATTGCCTGTTTTATTTTGGATTTTCAAAAATTTGTATAATGAAGCTATACAGTATAGCTTCGGTATACAGATATATCATCAGTATGTAAAATATAAATATACAAATATAATTTAATATAAATATACAGTGTCATTTTAAATATAGTTTAATTTATATTTATATAAATCTAATATAAATAAATATAATTAAGCAAAAAGGACTACTAATTTTCAGGAAAAACTTTTTTTTAGAATTTTTTTGCTATAGGGTGCATGCTCTCACCGGGAAATGAGACAGAAAACAGCAAGAAATCATCCCCCAGGGCAGATGGCCATGTATATACAAGGATAATTTAATACACAAGATGTATTTTTAATGTTGTAGGAATTCTTTATTGGAGCTATATAACAATGTCTTCCTCCATTCTTTCGCTAATCTTTTCATGATCTGTAAGATGTCATCTGATGAACTAGAGTTTTGAATTTTAATGAATCCCAATTTATCAATCTTTCCTTTTATGACTAGGTTGTTTGTGCTTCCCATTTAAGAAAACTACCTAACTCAAGGTTAAAACTGTTTATTCTACTCGCTGAGGTTTATGCCTAAAGTCAGACTTGTGTTCATGGATATGTATATATCAGCTGTACTTGCTATTCAAAATAATTAGATTAGTTAAGATCTTTAGTGAATCAATAAAATGTGTGTAGGGGGAGCATAGAAAACAACCATAGATACCAGAGACAGTATGATAGGAGGGTGGGAGATGGCAGAGGGTGAGAGATAGGGATTTAAGGATGGGGAAAAAAGCAAAGTATACAGGAAACAAATGGAAAATTATTTGTTGACGATAACACATATGTTGATGTGCTTGGTTGAGCCAATATACAGTGTATTCTGGATGGAAAATCTCATTTTGTATGCTGTAATCATGTACAGTGAATGAATGTAAATAAATAAATTTAAATAAATAAAATAAATGTGAAAAAAAACCTACTCATCCACAATAAAAAAAAAAAAGCTCTCTTTTATATGCTAAAAGACTATCATTTTTTTATTTTCCCATTTAGTTTTATAATCTTTCTGGAATTGATTTTTGTGTATGATATGAGTTAAGGTGAGGATTTCTTTTAATGTTAGGATATCAAATTAATCTAGTACCATTTTTAAGAGAAACTTACATAAAATTACACTACAGTGGCACATTTGTTATAAATATATTTATAAATCTGTTTCTGAATTTTGTTCTATTTATCTATTTATTCATTTTTACTTCAATACTGTATTAATTAACATTTTAATAAATGCCTACAGAAGACCTCTAACATTCATTCTCTTCTTCAAGATTGTTTATGTACTATCTTTGTCATTTACCTTTCCATATAAATTTTAGAATCTAGTTGTAAATTTTCACACAAAAAAATCTATAATTTTGACTGGGATTTCATTGAACCTCTAGTTAGCTTTAGAGAGAATTTACATCTTAACAATAACAACTTTTTTCTAACCCTTAAGTATGGTATGTCTTGTTATTTATTTAGATATTTAAAATTTTATCTCGGTAATTTTTTTTGTTTTCTGTATAGAAATTTTGTATATTCTTCATTAAATGAATCCTTGAATATTTTTCTGTAATACTGTATATATTTTCTCTATTTTTAATATCTAATAATTTGCTGCTAACCTATAGAAATGTAATAAATTCTTTGATATTATAGAGTTATTAGATTACCCATGTATACACTCTGATCATCTGCAGACTAGATGAATTTCTCCTTTTGTCCATGTGCTGCCTATTTTTCTTGCTAGGAATGTGAATAAAATGTTGAGTATACACAATGATAACTAATACCCATTGTCTTCCCAAAATTCAGGTTAAAAAATTTCAACAGTTCAAATTAAAGTTGGTTCTCTCTCTCTCTCTCTCTCTCTCTCTCTCTCTCTATATAAATTTTGGATGATACTCATCAGATTGAGGAAGTTCCTTTCTGGGCCAAGTTTACTAAAGTTTTTATTATGAGTGTATTGTCTTGACCAAATTTCACTAATAAATCTATTGATGAGTATATACTGTTTCTCCTTTACTTTATGAATGAAGTGAATTTTATTGAATGATTTTTTTAATGTTAAACCAACCTTGCATTCTTAGAAAATTCTAACTTGCTTGAATTATTTTTTACATGTTTCTGGATTTAATATGCAAAGATTCTATTTAGAAATTTTACCTCTATGTTAATAAGAAATATATTAGCAAAATAATTGATACCTGCTTCTGAATTATTGTTTGAAAAGTAATTGCACTTTTGCATTTTTGAAATTTGCCATTTGATACTGGATACAATCTTTTTAAAAATATGATCTTGTAATGCATCATTTAAATGTACATTTCTCACTTTGTCTTTTTTTTGCTAATGACTTATTACTTGCTGTTTATTTTACATGTTTTTTAGACTATGAAAATGAGTTAGACAAAAAAGCAAATGTGAGTGTTTTTTTTTTTTTATTTGAGTTCAAAATGGGTTGTAAAGCAACTAGAACATCTTGCAATATTCACATTGTTCGCATTGGCCCAGGACCTACTAACAGACATACAGTATAGTGGTGGTTGAAGAAGTTTTGTGAAAGAGATGAGACCCTTGAAGATGATAAATGTTGTGGCTGGCCATCAGAAGCTGACAACTACCAGTTGAGAGCAATCATCAAAGCTGACCTATTTCCAAGCACGTGAGAAGTTGCCAAAGAACTCAACGTCAACCTTTCTTCAGTCATTGGGCATTAGAAGCAAATTGGAAAGGTGGAAAAGCTCATGGGTGCCTTATAAGATGACGAAAAATTTTTAAAAATCGTCATTTTGAAGTGTTGTCTTTTGTTATTCTATGTAACAACAATGAACCGTTCCTTGATTAGATTGTGACATGTGATAAAAGTAAATTTTATATGACAACTGGTGAGGACCAGTTCAGTTCTTAGATTAAAAAGAAGCTCTAAAGCACTTCCCAAAGTCAAACTTGCACCATAAAAAGGTCATAGTCACTGGTAGGGTCTGATCCACTATTTTTGAATTCTGATGAAACCATTACAACTGAGAAGTGCTCAGCAATGCTATGAGATGCACTGAAAACTGCAGTACCTACAGCTGGCATTGGTCAACAGAAAGGACCCAGTTCTCCAGGATGACACCTGACCACACATTGCACAACCAATGCTTCAAAAGTTGAATGAATTGAGCTATGAAGTTTGCTTCATCAGTGATATTCGCCTGACCTCTTGCCAGTCGAGACACTGTGGGATTTCTCAACTGCCATAATTGCGTAGATTGAGTCCCCCATACATTCCACCATATTTCTATCTATATCCTACTGGTTCTATCTCCCTAGAGGACCCTAATACAATGAAGCTGTATTTACTGCATTTCTCCTATGTCCACTGATTATCTCAGTGTAAGAACTAAGGACTAAGCAATAAGTGAAAAAGGCAATGATGCCACTAAATTATTAATTATTTAATACTGATCACTGACATCTTTATGCTTTCCAAATACAGGGGTAAAAAGTTATAATAATTCAACCTAAAGGTGATCATTTTTGCATAGTTTTTAATATTTTGTAGGTTATTTTGCTAGATAAGATGCTAGATATAGACAATAAATGAAGCAGAAAAATTCAAGTCTATCACCTAGTGAGAGTCAGTCAAGTTAACTTAATGAGAATCATATAGATTTAAAGTGTTCAAATTAAAATAAATTTTGTAAAGGGTGAAAAAAGGTACTAGGCTTCAGAACATAGAGAACGGGGAATGCTTACATCAGAGAATATTGTCAGGGCAGCCTCTCTGCTATTTGACTACGAAACTGACTTCTGAAGAATCAGGACTAGTCAAGATTCTAATGCTTATACAGTTTCAAGCCAGGGCACTTAACCAGATCATAATTTTATTCAAGTATGTTTATCTCAACAGCTCTCAAGGTCTTGTACAGGAATAAGTAAGTGTTCTGAAACCTTTTCAGAGAAACTTTCAGGTCAAAACTGTAGTACTAAGATTATTTTGTCTTTTTCACTCTTCTTTTTTTTTTTTTTTTTTTTGAGGGGTTTTTTCTTTTGGGCATGG
>NW_006159617.1:5209326-5225625 GCF_000334495.1 Tupaia belangeri chinensis | reverse complement strand
TTCACTCTTTTTTTTTTTTTTTTTTTTTTTTTTGAGAGGTTTTTACTATAGGGCATGTGCACTCACCAGAAAGACAGAGAGAGACAGAGAAGCAGTGAGAAATCACCCCCCAGGGGGATGGCCATGCCACAATCCCTTCTCCTCCATTCTCCTCTCAGGATTTTGGGCATGCATGCACATGTGCCTGGTTTGAGTTTGAAGTCTCCAGGTTCGGGACTTGAACCACGACCAACTACATGAGATTCCAGTGACATAAACATTATGCCATCTGCTTGTCCTGCCAGAAGCTACAAGACATATGAGGTCACATTAAACAAATGATGAAGCTGTGCTTTATTAAGCCAGACATTAAAGAGATTTCCAAAAAAATATATAACAAAGCCACTCTTCTTACTTAATATTTTTATTTTAGACAATATAGTTATATTTGTAAACATTCATATTAACATATAATAGGTTTATTGTACTTTAATACGTAGTCTAAAAACTTCCAACTTTTGGGCATGGAAGTTAAGGCAGCTGGATGCCACATGGCTGACCACACAGTTCCAGTCCCAGACCCTGGGGCTTGCAACACTAGCTGGGTGCATGTGCATGCATTCTCAAAAATCCCCAAGAGGAGGACCAGCAGTTGGCATAATGGCTGTGTCACTGAACTCCCATGTAGTTGACTGTGGTTCAAGTCCCAGACCCTGTGGTTTAAACTCATGCCAGGTGCATGTGTGTGCATACCCAAGATCCTGAGAGAAGAATGGAGGAGATGGGATGGTGGCGTGGCCCTCCCCCCCGGGTGGGGGGGGGGGGATTTTTTGCTTTCTATCTCTCTGTCTCTCTCTGTCTGTCGGGCGAGCGCACACGCCCTATAGCAAAAACCTCTCAAAAAAAAAAAAAAATCCGCAAGAGGAGAATGGAGAAAAAGAAGTTGCAGCGTGATCATTCCCAATAGGAGGTGTTTTCTCACTTTTCCTCTCTTTGTCTCTCTCCAGGGAGCACACATGAGCTATAGAAAACAAGCAAAATATTGCCACTTTATATTTCTAATATGATAAATATTGATAGATAAAGCTTACATAAACAAAGCTCTTTTGAGTTATCAAAAAATTTTAAGAATATAAAGGGACTGTGAGAACAAAAACTTTGGGGACTTCTGGTTATTCTGAGGGAATGAAGATAATGTAAAAGGAATACAATCACTGAAAATACACCTGATGATATATGTGAGATGATCCCTGTTAAGTCTCCAACTTGAGACACAAATTGAAAGCATCCTCCTGGTAACTGAAACATTTGTCTATCTCCAATGGTCAAAAAAACTCCATGTTTAACAGGTTATAGACAAAATATTCTGGGTATTTGTGTGAGTATGGGAAAGGTTCTGGAGAAGAGAGTTCTTATCCAATTAGTTGGTGCCCCATAGACCCAGACTGAGTGTTTTCCATTTTAATTGGAAAATTTTGCAGCCTCCTGTTTATAGCGCAAGGGATAGGAAACCAAGTATCTTTAAGTGAAATAAAAATAGAACCAACTCCTCATTGTAAACCTGTGGAAATCTTGTCCTTGAATTGTTGCCTGCAGGTCTTGCCGTCCAATTATTCTGCACCAAGGCTGCTCAGCCACTGTCTAAGATGATCAAGCACAAACCAGACTTCATAAAACATTCAATCACTCTGTGCCTTGGCCTTCTCTCTGGGTACTATGACCATGGCATCTCCATCATATTTCAGTCTAATTTTCACTCTTGTCAGCAAAACCAAATGTAATGAGACTCAAAACCATAAAGATAAGCTACAAAGAACAAGTTTTTTCAATATTCATGTAAAAAATGAACTTACTTTGGAACCAGCAGTTAGAGTAATGGCTATGTTGCTAGACTCCCATGTAGTCGACCGCGGTTCGAGTCACGGACCCGGTGGCTTAGACTCACACCGGGCGCATGTGCGTGAGTGCCCAAGATCCTGAGAGGAGAACGGAGGAGAAGGGATTGCGGCGTGGCCATCCCCCCTGAGGGGTGATTTCTCGCTTTCTGTCTCTCTGTCTCTGTCTCTGTCTCTCTCTCTCTCTGTCTGGCAAGCGCATGTGCCCTATAGCAAAAAAAAAACCTCTCCAAACAAAAAGAAAAGAAAAGAAAAAATAATGAACTAACTTCGTTCTATCATTCTAAGGAGAAACCATTTCTCTTTGTTATACCTTATATATTTTACATTAATATAGCACTACCAAGAAATTAAAAACCAAAACATATAATTCCGGAGCTGACAGGTTGCATGGTGGCCACATGGCCAACCGCAGTTCTAGTCCTAGACCTGGCAGCTTGCTTTCTCACTTTTCCCTCTCTGTCTCTCTCTCATGAGCTTATGTCCTATAGCAAATTAAATTATTATAATAATAAATAAAATAAATATATTTTAAAAAAAGAATCCCATGCCAAAATTAAATTGACAATAGCAGAATACATTAAATTGGCAGATCTTTGTGGATAACCTTAAGGCCTTGTATAACGTGCTATACCCCAAAAAAAATTTGTTCTCCTACCAAATTTTGTGATAATTATCATATTACTTTGAGAATCCTGTTTGAATTTCACCTTTTCAAGGTTCTAGCCTCCTTTTCTGGTATGCCTGTGCAGATTTATACAAGGTTATAAATATGAAAGTGCTTTACACTATAGATATATACACTAATATATTGGATTATTATTTAAGGTAAAGAATTCAAAGTGAAATATGATCTATTTAAATAAAAGTGATTGACAATATTCCTTTCTAATCACCTTTCATCAGTCTATAAGAAAGCCTTACTCACTCTAAAGTCTCTTTATTTCTTGACTAATGGGACATTTCTAGACTGACCCTTTTGAATATATAGGCCATCAAGTAATCAATCTGTAATTTGGAGCACTCTTTGTTTAAAGATCTCCAAGTGCTTCTTGGATACCAACTAATCTATTCCAGGAAGATTCTGTATCAGCAAAGTTCTGCAGTGTGCTTCTCCCTACATAACTGAGTATTGAAGCAAAAACAATGGTTTGTATATACTATAATCGACAATGACCAAGCTTTATCATTATGTTTATAATTATTTACACTAATTTTTAAGTACAACGATATGTCCTCCAGATCTAGATTTTTCAACTTAGTCAATGGGTTTTCAGGCTGTTAGGAAAACAATAAAAACATGAAAAACCAAGCATTAAAATAATGAACATATAATAATTTTTATTCCTTTTCGAGGACTTTATTTGTTTGAACAGATTTGACTAGAAAAATAATATTCAATAGATGTGAGAATATAGGATTATTATTATATTTCCCTGAAAAAGATTGATTTTAATAGTTAAAAATAAATGAGGGTTTAGCAGGTGGGGTGGTGCATAAGATGCTGGATTCCCACAGAGCTGACTGGGGTTTTAGACCCAGATCTGGCAGCTTGAAAATCACGCCAGGCACATGTGCATATGTGCCCAAAATCCAAAGAGGAGCATGGAGCAGAAGGGACTGTGGCATGGTCAACTCCTCGGAGAGTGATTTCTCACTTTCCCTTTCTGTCTCTCTCCAGTGAATGTACGCGCCCAATTGCAAAAAACAAACAAACAAACAAACAAAAAAGACATGACACTGTAAGAAGAAATTACTTCATTGCAATTATTCTGTTGTTAAGGAATATAAACACATGAATGAAAATTTTGTAAAATCTTGTATCAGGCACTTAGTTATTATATATCACTTTAATGTTCTTAAGACTTTTTGGAATATTATGATAATGATTTGAAAAGAGGGGAGGTCTCCATGGATTTGCTCATGTGTGCTATCATCCTTTAGTCACCCATGTTTCAATATCCCATCTTTATTATCCTGATAATATCATTCTAAAATGAAGAAATAGAAAGACAACTATGTGAAAATACTTTCCCTTCTTAAATCTTCTGCCATCCTCAGCCAACATTGTTGAGAACCTCATCCTGGTTATTTAAAAAAGAAAGAAAGAAAAGGAACTCGAAGGCCATATTTAGGACACAGATGTTCTAGAAAGAAATTGAAATTCCACACTTGACTATTCTTTTCCTAAGAAAGATAGACAAGTGTGGAATTTCAAGTTTCAGCTATATAAGTACCTTTGCTGCAAAGAAGAAAGAACCAGGCAACAGCCTTTACATGCTTCTGGGAGGAACTGGGAAGCAACACAACCTACATTGCCCAGTTTCCACAATCACTTACAAAAATAAAACTACTTGAAGATTTTGTTTCATATAAATTCATCGGTCAACCATACATGATAAACTGAACTAATACATTATCTAAACATCATTTAAATGTTTCCGAATTACCATTTGCACAACTAATGGAGACTGACATAGATGTAGACTAGAATCAGAGCCAGTATTATAAGAAAAATATCATTATACGTGGCCAAAACTCAGGCAAAATATTTGGGAGTCTCATAGGTTTAATATTTGATGCAGCTGAACATTTTTCAGGAGCACTCAAGTTTTTCTTTCTCCATCCTATCTTTAGGTAATGTTGTTAATGACCAATGCAAAAGGTTTCCAGTCTTCAACCTCCTTTCCATTTCCATTGGTTGCAATGTGTTACGGCTTGTGTCTCTCCAAAATAGATGTTGAAAGGTAGGACATTGGGAATGATTAGGGTGGGGCCTTGTGATTAATTCTGGTGGGTTTATAAGGAGAGGGAAGGGGACCAGAACAAAAGGCTTCTAATGGACAGCCACTCTTCTCTGCTCTCACCTTTGTGATGTAATCAGAGACCTCACCAAGAGGAAAATCCACTGGTGTGACCCCTGATCTTGGACCTTTAAACTGAACTAGATAATACTTATCTTTTATAAATCACCCAGCCTCAGGCATTTCTATTAA
Organism: Tupaia belangeri chinensis; assembly: GCF_000334495.1. Taxonomy (NCBI): domain Eukaryota; kingdom Metazoa; phylum Chordata; class Mammalia; order Scandentia; family Tupaiidae; genus Tupaia; species Tupaia belangeri. The sequence goes on along the minus strand of NW_006159617.1, from coordinate 5,220,755 downwards.
CAACACAATAGTGAGCTGAGGCAGGGCTGAGCAATCAGTTGTCACATTTGGTGGGATGGGACCCATTGGCAGGGTTATAGCTAAGGGAAAAGTCTGAGATCAGGATACTGGCTATTTAGGAGTCTTGAAAAATTAGTAAATAAGTATAAGATAATGGAAAGTAAGCTTCTAACCATTGAAGGAGGAGTTGCAAATATGGAAAGAATGGATGCTAGAATTATTCTTGTAGTACTGAATTGGAATTGGAAGTATTAGGGTACAATCATGGTTTTAAATATACAAAAACAGAAATGGATTGGGTTGTAGGTTTCCATGTGTGAGAGTGTGTATATGTACACATATTCCCTAGCTCTGTCTGCAAAGAGGGCCTAGGTGCACTGACCCTCTGGTGTCTACAAGTATGCAAGGTAAGATCTTGGGGCAATGGTTGAATCCAGGACTCAGACAGGAAAACCACAAGATGAGCCTGGACCATCTTATGCCAGAAAGTAAGAAAATGTTCACAAATCTATGAGACAAGTCTAAAGGACACAAATGCTAGCTTGAAGGGGCTTTCATTAGCAAAGTCTGGGACAATTTGATCATTTAAGATGTATTGGGAGGGACCAGCAAATAGTGTGGTGGTTGAGGCACTGGACTCCCATCTGGACAATCAGAGTTCAAGTCCCAGACCTGGTGGCTTGTTTCTTACTCTCTCTCTTTCTCTCTCTCTGTCTCTCCTGGTGAGTGCATGAGTCCTGTAGCAAATTAAAAAATAATAATAATAATGATAAATAAAATTAGGTGAATAATTCTTTTAAAAAAGATATATTGGTCATCAGAAAAATCACAACACATTTTTGCATAGAAAAATATATCATAGCTTTTCCAATGACTGAATAATAATATATAACCCATTGAGTAAAACAGGATTCTGAGTCAATACTGGTATAGATTATAGATAGAGAGATAGATGATAGAGAGAAATAGATAGATGATAGACAGATGAGAAATAGGATGGTTTATTAGTCTCAAGCTATTCACGACAAATTGCTAAATTACTCATTAAGTAATAGGTACAGAATAGCAAGTGATGAGAGTTGAACAGCACCAAAAGAGAAACTGATACTATTCACTTCCAAAAATGATGTACTGAGAACACATCACTTTTACAGTACTACTGCCAAAATGCATAAGACACAAGAAAACACAAGATGAACCTAAATTTGGGGGCATTCTGCAAAATAATTAGCTTGTACTTTTCAAAAATGTCAAAGTCATAAAAGACAAGGAAAGTCTCAAACTGAAGAAACACAACAAGTAAATGTAAAGTGGGATCTTGGACTGGATCTTGAACTTTATAAAGGATATTATCAGGGAAATAGACAAAATTTGAAAGGAGTCTGTGGATTAGATGGTAATATTTTATTGTCAATTTCTGATTTTATTTATTTTTTTTTAGAGGTTTTTGCTATACGGTGCTTGCGCTCGCCAGACAGACAGAGAGAGACAGAGAGACAGAAAGCGAGAAATCCCCTCGTGGGGGGCAGGGGGGGGGATGGCCGCATCACAATCCTTTCTCCTCCATTCTTCTCTCGGGATCTTGGGCACGCACACTCGCCCAGCGTGAGTTTTAAGCCACCAGGTCCAGGACGTGAACCGCAGTCGACTACATGGGAGTCCAGCAACATACCCATTACTCTAACTGCTGGTCCCCATCAATTTCTGATTTTAAAGAGTTGGCTGTGATTATGTGAGAGAGTGTCCTTGTTATTAGGAAATATATATTAAAATAAAAAGTAATGAGATATCAAGTCTGAAACTTACTCTCAAATGCTTCAGAAAAATATATAGTAATATGCATCAATTGGGTTGTTCGGAAAGTCATGACACATTTTTGCATAGAAAAACATAGAAAAAAATACATCATGACTTTCCAGACAACCTAATATATGTATACTGTGTGCGAGTGAGAGGGAGAAAGAGAACGGTAAAATAGTTTATTAAAAATCTCGATACTGGGACCAGCAGTTAGCATAATGGCTATGTCACTGAACTCCCATGTATCTGACCGCAGTTCGAGTCCTGACCTTGGAGGCTTAAAATCCACCCGGCACATGTGCGTGCGTGCCCAAGATCCCAAGAGGTGAATGGAGGAGAAAGGCTTGCGGCGTGGCCATCCCCCCTGGGGGGGTGATTTCTCGCTTTCTATCTCTCTGCCTCTCTCTATCTGTCTGGCGAGTGCACAAGCCCTATAGCAAAAATAAACTCTCAAAAGAAAAAAAAAAAGAAAAGAAAAAGAAACCTCAGTACTGGGACCAGCAGATATGTAATGGTTACAGTGCTGGACTCACATGTAGTCAACCATGGTTCAAGTACCAGACCCAGAGGCTTAAAATTCATACCAGGAACATGTGTGTGCATACCCAAAATCCCAAGATGAAAATGGAGGAGAAGAGATTGCCATTCCCCCAGGGAGTAATTTTTACTTTCTGTCTCTCTGGCAAGTGCACATGCCCTATAGCAAAAATCTTTCTTAAAAAAAAAAAAAAATGTCAGTACTTAGGAATCTGATTAAAGAGTAAACCAGAGGTCTTTGTACTGTTTGCAATGTTTTTAATAAATTAAAATCATTTGAAATAAAAATTTAAGAATAATATTTTCTTTTACTCTTCAATAAAAGAGCAAGAAACTATGATTTAATTAATAAAAAAGCAAATTTGTACACATACTCATGTGTGTGCACACACACAGAGAAAGATACAAGAAGCAATGGCCCAGAGAGTTTACAAAAAATAATTCAAGGTTGCATTAAACTATCAAAATATAACAAGGACAAATAGCTTTCTATTTTACCCAGTTCTGTCTCCCAGAAGATGAATCTCAAAATTTGGGTTTCAAATTTATGTCCACTCTTCTCTATTTCAATTTATTGATTTCCACTCTCAAGAATTGTTTTGTCAGATTGCATATCCTTTCCCAATATCGCCCAGTGAGGCCACCTTCCAAATATCCTGTCTAAAGCTTTATAAATGTCCTAAACATGACCACATATCATCTCTCTCCCATAGAGAAAAGCAGACAAATTCTTTAATTCCTAGACAATTCTTAGGCAATACCTAGTATTTTAATTTGAGATATTATGCCTGAAAATGATCTTTTATCCCCCCTTAGTGTTCAGGTTGAAAGAAGGGGGCCTTGGACAGCAGGTAAAGAAGAGCAATACTATCAGAGGTTTTTCTTTTCAGGATAAGGGTTTGTATTTTTTTAATTCACTTCATGTTTTTTTTTTTTTTTCTGTGATTTTCTGTAATTCTAAACATTGCGTTTCATGATTAAAGTTTAAGACACTCTTCCAAGTCTGATTATTTTTTTAGAAAAAGAAACTCAGTCTCAACATTTATGTGAGTTATGAAATGCAATTAGCTATTTCTGTGTCATAGACTTCTAAGTTTTAAAACTCTTAATCAGTTACCAGTTGTGTTTTAGGAAGTTGAAAACCTTTCCCCCAATAGAAATCAAAAGCTGTGTTTAGGACCTGCCCCACACATAGTGGTTAAGAAAGCTAGACCCTGGGACCAGCAGTTAGTATAGTGGTTACATCACTGGACTCCCACATGGCCAACTGCAGTTCAATTCCTGGACTCAGTGGCTTCAAAATTACATCAGGCACATATGTGTGTGTGCCTGATAGCCCTGGAGGAGAATGGAGGAGAAGGAATTACAGTGCGGCCATTCCCCCCCTCCCCCCCGGGCTGATTTCTCAGTTGCCTTCTCACTCTGTCTATCACTCTTCTCACTCTGTCTCTCTCTCCAGCGAGCTCATGCACCCTAAGGCAAAAATCTTCCAATAAAAAAAGAAAGCCAGGTCCTACCTGACTGACTGCAGTTCAAATCCTGACTCGGGCAGCTTAAAGACATGTTAGGCACATGTGTGTATGCCCCCAATCCTAACAGGATGGAGAAATGGAAGGAAAAGGAATGCAGCATGACCATACTCCACCGAGAAACACTATCTCTCCCCCCACCACACACAAGAACATGTGCCCACTGGCAATTGAAAAAAAAAAAAGTTGTGTTTATTATGCTGGGAAGATAAGCAAGCCTTGAGAGTTATTATAGAATTCTAGAGTTACAGAAGTTCCAACTCAATTCAAAATGCTGATGATAGTGATGATCATAATAGTAGTAGTAGTGATGGTAGTGAAGATAGTGAAGGAGATAGAAGGAAATAGAATGATAAAATGTTAATAGCTATACATGCTGGCATTTGAGAGTTTACTCACGTGCTGTTTTAAGTCCCACATCCCTTTAGCATATTTAATCCTTAACCCTGTGAGATAGGTATTATCATTATGCCCATTTTACGAATGAAGAAACTGCATTCTAGAGAGACCAGATAAGCTGCCAAAGGTCACAGAACAAATAAAAGGTGGAGCCAAGGTCCAAACCCAGGTCAGCAGGCCCCACTCACACTAACATGTTAATTATGACTTCACCACTCCTTCATGTCCCCAGCTGCAGCACACATTAGCTACATACCCTGAATTTTCAAAGAACCAGAAGTTGAATGGAAAACAAGTTTAATCCTATCCACTGTTACAGTTCAGATAAATGCAGCTGTTTATGGAAGCAAGTTTATAGAGAGCAACCAAAGGGCCCGCCCGTGTGTGTGTGTGTGTGTGTGTGTGTGTGTGTGTGCGCGCGCATGTGTGTGTCAGAGAGGGAGAGAGATTCATCAGTGAGGGCAGCCTCAGTAATTGCTGTGAGGAAGGAGAGCAATATAAAGTTACGGTATAGAGTCTAGCCTAGATCAGGGAGAGCCATGTCTCTCTGCCCTGGAAAACAATGAAATCAAAAATCTGAAACACAAGTGAAGATTCAAGCAACTCTGCTGGGTAGCCCTGTGCTCCACCATCACAACCAAAGAGGAGACCAGAGCAGAACAGGGCACTCCCCACCAGGGAGAGCAGTCCCCCTAGTCCTATTCAAGGCAGAGGACAGCTCAGCACCACTGACTGAGCAGCTGGAGGTGACACCACAGCAGGTTAGCGTCAGAGCAGCCCAGCACTCAGTCGCTAAGAGGGCCAGGCTGAGTGAGAATTCCAGCCAAGAAGACTGAACAGTGGCACAGTAGACTAACTGGACACTCTATGAGGCTCACCCACATCAGAAAGTTTGGATTTGTATCTAGAGACTTCCCTGAACATGCAGGGCAAACTCGTGTCCATAATCTGGGGCTGACTAAAGCTGGGGGGAAATCATAGTGTGGAGACCTGTTGTGGGAGGATCTCTCTCTCTCTCTCTCTCTCTCTCGTGAAAGAAAGAATGAAACAACAAAACAGGACTAGCAGATGGTGTCGTGGTTACATCGCTGGATTCCCACGTGACTGACCGCAGTTCAAGTCCTGGACCCAGTGGCTTCAAAATCGTGCCAGGTGCATGGGCATGCGTACTCAAGTTCTCTGGAGGAAAATGGAGGAGAAGGGATTACGGTGTGGCCATCCCCTCTTGGGGGGTGATTTATTGCTTTCTATCTCTCTGTCTCTTTCTCTGCATGTCTCTCTGGTGAGTGCATGCACCCTATAGCAAAAATCTCTCTCAAAAACAAAACAAAACAGGGGAACCAGCAGTTAGTGTAATAGCTATGTCGCTGGACTCCCATGTAGTCAACCACGGTTCGCGTCCCGGACCCGATGGCTTAAAACTCACGCCAGGTGCATGTGCGTGCGTGCCCAAGATCCCGAGAGGAGAATGGAGGAGAAGGGATTGCAGCATGGCTATCCCCCCTGGGGGGGGGGGGGGGCTCTGCGGGGCGCCCCCCCCCCCGGGGGGTGATTTCTCGCTTTCTGTCTCTCTGTTTCTCTCTATCTGTCTGGCGAGCACACACGCCCTATAGCAAAAACCTCTCAAAAAATAAATAAATAAATAAAAGACAGCCAACCTCATGCCTAGTAGTTAAGGGAGCCAGATCCTACATGACTGACTGTAGTTATAAATTTCAGCGCTGGTTCAAATCCTGACTCTGGTGGCTTGAAAAACATGCCAAACACATGCATGTGAATGACCAAAATTCTAGCAGGATGGAGAAATGGAGAAGGGATTGGAACATGAGCTCTCACCCCATTCGGCATGCTTTTCTCCCTCTCCCTTTATCTCTCTGTCTCTCTCTGGTGAGTACATATGTCTTCCGTCAAAAAAAAAAAAATTAAAAATCTACAACAAGGGAAACAGGAAGAGGCAGGCTATAGCATGCTTTTCCCACCAGGAAATTTTTCTTGGAAACCTGAGTTGAGACCAAAACAATTTAAAAATAAGAAGAGAGAGAAAAGAGCTGAGTTTCTCTGTGTATTTGAGGACAGGAGCTCTTGAGATCTGTTTTGTAGCAGTAGATATGAAAGTGATTTTTTTCTGAGATCAACAAATTCTTAGCACACAAGGACACCTGAGTTAATAGCACTATTGAAGAAGTTACTCTATTTTTAATAAGTATCTAGATTTCCTTTCTGTAACTGAGTATGTAAGATCCCTTCATCTGCTTTGTAACTTTCTCTTCTAAAAGATGAACTAGATAAGAACAAACTGATTCTGTGTATTTCCCTGACACATCATCTAGTAATTCAAATACAAATGCTGAAGGCTTACTATCTTCCGTGTTGCTCTTCCCACACATTTTGAAAGCTTATTTAGACATTTAAACAGATCTGTACACCACCACGACTTCACTCATTCAGTCACTTAACAAATATTTGTTGAGCAATGATCTGCGCCAAGTACTTCACCTACACAGTGAACAAAGCAAAGATTCCCCACCCCCGTGGAGTTCATAGTGTGGGGAGAGAGATCATTAACACAACGCATAATGAACACATTAATCATTTGGGAAGTTGGAAGGCCCAAATGCTGTAGAGAAAAGGAAAAGCGTGAAGGTGAGAAAATTCGGATGGTAGAAAAGGGTTGAAGTATCAAGGCTGAAGGATTCAGTAGTATGAGTAGTTTGATATCTTGTAATGGGAACAAGTCATAATGATTTAACCTGACCTATTATCAGGCTGTCCCCAGATAGGCCCCCAATAATTCACTGTAAAGTTGTTCAGATGAAAATTTCCTGTTGGAATAATTTAATAGGAATAATTTAAATTATTTAATTCAGTCATTTAACCTTGTATACGATGACATAATTGAGTGATACACTATAGAATTGTGTCGTTTCAGAAATAAAAATGTTCCAACTGGAAAACCGTTGACTTCTCATCCCATAGATAAGAAAGTTAGACCCTCAGAGTTAAAGCGATTTGCCCAAAATCACTCAGTAAGTAAATGCCATAAAGAGAACAGGACCGGCTCTGTGGTCCAGTGGTTAAGGCAACTGGACCCCACATGACTGATGCCACCATTCAAGTCCTAGATCTGGCATCTTGAGAAGTACACTGGGAGTGTGTGCACAGATGCCCAAAATCCTGAACGAAGGGAGAATTAAAGGACAAGGGATTGTAGCATGACCATCCCCAACAGGGGCTGATTTCTCACTTTCCTTCTCTGTCTTCTGCAAGCATATGTACCCTCTAGGAAAGTTTTAAATTAACTAACTAATTAATTAATTAATATGGGGTCAGCAGGTATCTTGGAGGTTAAGGCACTAGATCCCACATGGTTGACTGTGTGTTTTGGGTCTCTGACTCAGCAGCTTGAAAATCACTCCAGGTACATATGCATGCATGCTCAAGATCCCAATAGGAGACTGGAGGAGAAGGGACTGTGATATGACCATCCTCTCCGGAGGTGATGTCTCTTTTTCTCTCTCTCTCTGTCTCAGACCATGAGAGCACATGCCCTATAGAAGAAATATATATATATACACGCACAACACACACATATATATACACACACACATATATATACATATATATAGTAATAAACATAAAGAAGAAAGTAGACACTGTTCTGTAATTTTCATAATCACCTTTCTAAAGAGATCCCTTACCTACTCCCTTAAACTCTTACAATCTTGCTAGTAAAAGTATTTACGTCTTTTGTGAATAATATAATACTAGCAATGATTTTTGCTTAGCAGAAGCCTAGAATTAGAGAACAGAGTTCTGTTCTTTATTTTTTTTTTCTTTTTTTGAGAGAGAGATTTTTGCTGTAGGGTGCATGTGCTCACCAAAGAGACAGAGACAGAAAGTGAGAAGTCACCCCCTGAGGGATGGACACTCCACAATCCCTTCTCCTCCAGTTTCCTCTGGGATCTTGGGCACACACACACACATGTGCCTGGTGTGAGTTTTAATTCACTGCGCCCAGGGCTTGAACTACAGTCCACTACAGGGGAATCCAACAATGTAACCATTGCACCGTCTGCTGGTCCCCTAAGAGAACAGAGTTCTTTAATGAGAGTTTCTATTAGAAAGACTGCAGTTTGATCACAGATAACAGAAAATCTGACTGACAGAGACTCAAATAGGTAGGCATTTTACTGTCCCCTTATTGCAGAACCCCTGATATAGATAGTTCAGTGATGAATCAGGAGTCTGGATCTTGTTTTTTCATGCTATGGTTTTTGAAAGTTGACTTTTAGTATTTTGTTGTGTCCTCTCAATAGTAAAAGGCTGTTGCCCCTTGAGACATGATCTATATCGGGTGGGCTGGTGGGCAGTGATTAAAAAGCCTCCTCCTCAAGCAGCTTTGTATCCATATTCAGGAAGTACAGCCTGCGCCATTACACCTCGTTGGCCAGAACTGAGTCACGTGCTCACTCCTACACAAATCACAGCCAAGAGGAATAAAAATTATGTTGGCTAGTAAATCAATACCTCGAGATGAGAGTAAAATCTTGTCTTTGCCAATCCCTGAGATTTTACCTAAACAAAAGAAAGTCCTTTTAGCAAGGAAGAGGATCAGAAATTATTATTAGGTGGGCAATGGCTCATATCTACTAAAATCTAGGAGGAATTGTGACTATTGTGTCTAAATTAAAATTGTACATTTGGAGACCAGAAGATGGTATAGTGGTTACATTGTGGGACTCCCATGCGGCCTACTGTGATTAGAATCCCAAATCCCGTGGTTTCAAAATCAAGCCAGGCATGTGTGCATGTGTGCCCAAAATCCTTGGAGGAAAATGGAGGAGAAGGGATTATAGCGTAGCCATGCCCCTGGGGAGTGATTTCTCACTTTCTTTCACTGTGTTTCTCTCTCTCTCTCTCTCTCTCTCTCTCTCTCCTTCTCTCTCTCTCTCTCCCTCTCTCTCTCTCTCTTCTTTCCCTCTCTCTCTCTCTCTTTCCCCCCATGGCTAGCACACATGCCCTAAGGCAAAAACCTCTAAAAGAAAATTACACATTTTTAGAAGCTTGAGGGTTCTATTAGCTGTTCTACATCTTCTTGTGGCCTACTCATTGTTTCATTAGGTACCTGTAATTCAATACATTCCTCCCAGTATGCAAATGAAAAATAACAAAGAGAAAAAAATTACATGAAACCAAGAAAAAAGACGACTTGGGAGATGTAATTTCTTAGATAACCCAAGTGAGAAGAAGAGAGAAAAACAGGGCTTCTATAACTGGTTACATTGAAGTTATGTCAGAATTCAAAACCTGTGTTATATTAAGGCTATTCTGGGGTCAGCAAGTAGTGGTGATTAAGGTGCTGGACTCTCCCATGTTGGACCATGGTTCAAGTCCTGGACTTGATGGCTTGCTTTCTCAATTTCCACCAAGCTCTCCCTCTGATGAAACTGAAAAATAATAATAATAAATACAATTAAATAATAAAGTACTTCTTTTTTAAAAAAAAGGTCTATCCCAACTAAGTCATAAATGTGTGTGTGTGACATATATATTCTAGCTTTGTCCTTATTAATGTTTACTAATTACAAAGGAAAAACAGGTCACTTTCCAGTGGAAAAAGCTGGCATACATCACCTTAATCAAAGAATCAAAGTTAAAATCACCAGTAATGAATAAATTAAAACCATGTACTGCCTGATAGAACACAATGAGCAGAATATCTTGCCAAATATAAATGATCTATATCTAATTAAAAGGAAACATTACGCAAACCCAGATGAAGGACATTCTACAAATGAATTGGACTGCAATTATCAAAAAGTGTCAAGGTCATAAAAGTTAAGAAAATGTGGGGGTGGGGGAGGAGCTAGGAGGTGACCTAGTAGCTAAAGTGTTGGATTCCCACATGGTCAACTATGGTTTGAGTCATGGACCTGGCAGCTTGAAATTCACACCAGGCACGTGTGTATGCGTGCCCAAAATCTCAAGAGGAGAATGGAGGAGAGGAGAGGGGAGGAGAAGGAATGTGACATCGCCGTCCTCTTTGGGGGCTGATTTCTCGCTTTCTGTCTCTCTCTGTCTCTCCGGCGAGCACACATGCACATGCCCTATAGCAAAAATCTCTCAAATAAAAAAGAAAAGACAAGTTAGTGGGACTGTTCAGGGTGAGTATGGATACTAAAACAAAATGATAGGTAAATGTGACAGAGGAGTATAGACCAGATCTTTTTGCTATAAAAGACATTATTAGGACAATTAACAAAATTTGACAGGCGCTTTAGACTTATTTGGTAGGAATGTATCAATGTTAATTCCCATGTTTTTTGGGGTTTTTTTGGAGAGGTTTTTCGCTATAGGGTGCGTGCGCTCGCCAGACAGACAGAGAGAGACATAGAGACAGAAAGCGAGAAATCACCCCCCGGGGGGATGGTCATGCCGCAATCCCTTCTCCTCCATTCTCCTCTCGGGATCTTGGGCATGTACACACACACACACGGCGTGAGTTTTAAGCCCTGGGTCCGGGACTCGAACCACGGTCAACTACGTGGGAGTCCAGTGACAGCCATTATGCTAACTGCTGGTTCCCTTAATTCCCATGTTTTGATATTTCAGAGACAATGAAGCACCATAACAGTTTGTACTCAAATGGTTTCCCCCAGAAAGTGTTTTGTACTATTTTAAGTTTTCTGTAAATTTCTTTTTTGAGAGGTTTTCGCTACAGGGCACGTGCGCTCCCAGTCAGACAGAGAGAGACAGAAAGCGAGAAATCACCCCCCAGGGGGGATGGTCACGCCACAATCCCTTCTCCTCCATTCTCCTCTTGGGATCTTGGGCACGCACACACACGCGCCCAGCGTGAGTTTTAAGCCACCGGGTCCGGGACTTGAACCGCGGTCGACTACATGGGAGTCCAGCGACATAGCCATTACGCTAACTGCTGGTTCCCTAGTTTTCTATAAATTTGAGACTGTTTCAAAATAAAAACACTCTCGGGAACCAGCAGTTAGCGTAATGGCTATGTCGCTGGACTCCCATGTAGTCGACCGCGGTTCAAGTCCCGGACCCGGTGGCTTAAAACTCACGCTGGGCGCGTGTGTGTGCGTGCCCAAGATCCCAAGAGGAGAATGGAGGAGAAGGGATTGCGGCGTGACCATCCCCCCTGGG
>NW_006159617.1:5189294-5209189 GCF_000334495.1 Tupaia belangeri chinensis | reverse complement strand
TTTCACTGTTTTATGACACATAACAATGCCAAATCTTTGTAATGGCTGCATACTATTCCATCATATGAAAGTAACCAGTTCTCTATTGATGGACATTTAAATTGCTTTCAATATTATGCCCATATTCATTTCTGTACTTACGCTACTTTGTATACATTCTACTTTATCTGCAAAATAAAGATCTACCATAAAAGTGAAAAATATTTTAAATGATTTTAAGTGGAAACTGCTGCTGTTTGAATGTGTCCCTCAAAGTTTGTATGCCAGAAATTTAATCCCCAATGGCATGAGCCTTAATAGGCATTGTTTGGATCATTGGGGGGGGTACCACTTTCCTAACCCAATTAATGCCATCATTACAGGAGTAGATTCCTTATAAAAAGATGAGGATCCTTCTGGATCTCTCACCCTCTCTTTGCCCTTCTACCATGGATAAGGCATCAAAGTCCTTGCCAGATACCAGTACCTCGATCTTGGAATTCCTGACCTTCAGAACCATGAGCCAATGAATTTATGTTCATTATAAATTACCCAGTCCACATTATTCTATTGTAGCAGCAAAAATGAACTAAGACAGAAACCACATTCTAAGATATATAGTGCCAATGCAACACAATGGAATATTTACTAGCAGTATTTTTAGGTTGATCTAGCTTAATAGTTTTCATTTGTTGATTCAACTTTTTTTTTTTTTTTTTTTGGTTTGCCACTGTACAGCCAGCTCTGTATTCTTTCTAGAAATACAACCAGGATCTTTGCCTTGAAAAGACATAAAAGGAGCTGGTCCATAGCTTACTTAAGGGACCCAGATCCCACATAACTAACTGTGGTTTGAATCCCTGTCCTGGGACCTGAAAAACACTCAGGGTTCATGTACATACCCCTAAATTCAATAGGATGGAAAAATGAAGGAGAAGGGATTTCAGCATGAACATATCCCATTAGGGGATGCTTTATCTCTCTCTTTTTCTGTTTCTTTGTTTTTAATGAGTATAAGTACCCTCTGACAATTAAATTTCAAAAACAAAAAGAATGGACGTAAAAGTTTGAGACATCAGGATCAGCAGATGGTGCAATGGTTATGTCATTGGACTCTCATGTAGTCAAACAGGGTTCAAGTCCCGCACCCAGTGGCTTAAAACTCACACCACACACATGTGCGTGCATGCCCAAAATCCCGAGAAGAGAATGGAGGAGAAGGGACTGCAGCATGGCCATTCCCTCTGGGGGGCGCTTTCTCATTTTCTCACTCTCTGTCTCTCCACCAGTGGGCACACGTTCCCTATAGCAAAAAATCTCTCTCAAAAAAAACTTAAGACATTTATCACACTGAAATTAATTTAAAATTGTCCAATTTAAAATATGTCTTAACATTGACAATTTTTAAATGGAGGCAAAATTTAAAAATGAAGCAGCCCTTCTTCCCTTAAGGTAACAAACATTTTTTCAACATGGAAAGTTTAGATTCTTTACTAAAATCACTTATCAGCCTTCCTACTGTTATTACTATATTAATTTTGTCGTTGTTACAGTCACTTCAAGTAAATCTAGTTTTCAACTTGACACACTATTTTCTTCCTACACTTCAATGTTTCCCTGTGCTTCCTTGGGCAGAAGTTCAGTCAACCAGCTCCTGGAAGATAGAGGACAATCGCCCATCTCTTAGAGAACAAAAATCTTATTTTCAAGGTTGTTTTTTCTACATATTTTCAGAAAAGAATTCAAGAGTAAATATGCTCATAAAAATTTTTCAAACATAAGTGGAGGCCACTAATGACACCCACTCCAGGAAATCGACACTTACAGAGCTGACTAACTGCATGCCTTTCACGGAAAGTGATAGCTGCGCAGACAGAGGAGGCTCTCCACCAAGAATTTACCAAGGCGAGCCACCAAATACATAATTGTGCAAATCTCAGAATATTCCTAGCTAGAGTCATTAAGGAATAAATAATAACAAACAATTAAGACACCAATTATAAGGAAACAACTCTCTTCAGGTCAAGAAACTTAATTCTCCTAAATCGATCGCCTCCATGAAAAGGTTTTGAGTTGGATCTGGAGTTGTAATACAAATTGGAAGTCAATCTCTGTTTTCTGAAGGGCCAGTAAGGGTCCAGCAAGTGGTTTGGTGGTTAAGGCCCTGAACTCCCACAAGGCAACTACGGTTTGAGTCCCAAACCTGGTGGCTAGAAAACTCATGCTAGGTGTGTGTGTGTGTGTGTGTGTGTGTGTGTGTGTGTGTGCCCAAAAATCCCAGGAGGAGAAGAGGAGAAGGGACAGCAGAATAGCCATCCCTTTTGGGGGTGATTTCTCACTTTCACTCTCACTATCTCTTTCTCTCTCTCTGTCCTTCAAACAAGCACAAGCGACTTATGGCAAACAGGGAAAGCCAAGCTGCACAACAATGTGATTGGGTGCACAGAAGTGGGCTTTGAGTCATATCCTCAGTATTTTAGAATGGAAGCATCCCATGAGTCAATGATTCATCTTCTCTGAGACTCAGTTTCTTCACTATTGATAGAATTAATATGCCTACCTTTACCTAAGACATAAATGAAAACAATCTAATGTAAACTCAAGAGAGTCTGCAATGTGCTGAAATTTGCATATGAGATATGAGTGTACAGGTTGATTTTTGATGGGGTTTCTTGGTTATTCTATTTTCAAAGCCTATTTCATACTTGACCTGAGCCTGCTACTCCAGCCTCCCTATATTCATATCGTAGCAAGTAAATAACATTTTAGAAAAAAAAAATCTCCCCCTTAATGCCCCATCTTACTTCTCCATGCTGTATCGCACCTGTGCTCCTCTTACTTGAATACTTTCTCTAGTTTTTTCATCCACCAGCAAGCTTTGTCTTGCTTTGCCATTTGTTTTTCCACTGGACCAAGCCAGGCACTAGCATGTGTGCCTGTGTGTGTTTGGAATGGGAAGAGTAAAATGGGGACAGGGAGCTGAAGAGTGTCAGGAAATAGGAAATGAGGCTTGACAGGTATTTTGGGGCTAGACTGAAAAGGGCCTTACATGTTATACTAAGGGTCTAATCTTTCTTTTATTTCTTCCATGAGCAGAGATAGAGACAGACAAAGAAACACACCCACAACAGGGTTCTAACATCACAATCCACCCCCAGGCTTAGCCAGCCCCAGATTATGGGCATACATGTGCCTAGCATGTTCAAGGAGGGCTTCAGACACGAACCTGGAACCTCCCAGTCTGGATTGGCTTCATAGAGCATTGTGTTATCACTGTGCCCCTCCCAGCCATGAAGCCTAATCATATGGACAGAACTGTATGGAGACTACAGAGAGTTTTATAAGAGGGGTAAGGAGCTCAGATGTTTTATTTTTATTTTGGAAGATATTTTTATTTTACTGCTGGTTGCAGTAAGAAGGATAGATTAGAGAAGAAGGAAATATCACAAATCCAGATAGGGCCTGCCAGACAATGAGAAAGAATCGCTACAAGTTTCCTTTGCCTCTTCTTCGGAGTCTCCAGGAGTTGGTGAGTTGGTGCATAGACCCAGTGAGGGTGGAATTTACCAGAAATCCTAGAGATTCATGAAGCCCATGGGAATGAATGCTGGGGTCCCTGAGGTCTGATTGTGGCAGCCCAACCTCTCCCCAAGGTCTGCTCTCAGACTACCTCTCCTTATAACAGAGAAGAAAGCGAGCCACACTAACATATTCTTAAAATGGAAAAAGAAAATGAAGGGAAGATAAGGAAAAGGAAAGAAAAGAAGAGGAAAGAGGAAAGAAGGAAAGGAAAGGAGAGGGGAGGGAAGGGAAGGGAAGGGAAGTAAAAGGAAAGGGAAGGGAAGTAAAAGGAAAGGGAAGGGAAGTAAAAGGGAAGGGAAGGGAAGTAAAAGGGAAGGGAAGGGAAGGGAAGGGAAGGGAAGGGAAGGGAAGGGAAGGAAAAAGAAAAAAGAAGAAAAAGCAAACCGGAAGGGGCGTTGGAGAAATAGAGAAAGTCGAGAGCATACTTACACAAGTATTTACCACTTCTGTTCAACTCCATGTCAAGAATTTTCCTATTTCGGTGATTCTCGAATTTTGGTATATACAAATCACTCGGAGGACCCATTAAATCTAGAACCAGTGACTTTGATTCTGTAAGTAGGGTGGGGCCGATAACTTATATTTTTATAACAAGAATCCTTGGGAGGTTGGTGCTGCTGGTCGAAGAACCACTCTCTGAGAACCGCTGTCTTATTTTCTCTCTCAGGAGCCTCTCAATAATCTAGTGGGGTGGTATCATTTCCAAACAAGAAGAGACAGTTATAGGACAATTGGGTAAACTGATCCCTTCCTTCAGTGAACTAGTAAATAGGAAATGAACCATCAGAACCAGTTTTTGTTGGGCTCAAGAGCCCACATTTTTTCCACTTCATGCTCCCTTTTCCTCTACAGCTACCTTGAGACAGAAAGCAGGACAGAGGGTGCTCCAAGCTATTTCTTTCCCATCTGTGTCCAGAGTGCCCCCAGTACCTAAGTGTGCAGGTGAAATTGAGGAGAACATCTTGCACTTCTGGAGCATTTCTTTTTCTCCAGAACCATTTCAAGGCCTTCAACTATAGTCCTTCACTGTGGCCCAAAAGGTGATATCTAGATATTGCATGTGCTGGGCCGGCCCATAGCCTAATGTTTAAGGGAGTTGGATTCCACATGCTGACCATGGTTCAAATCCTGGCCCCAGCAGCTTGAAAAAAACACACGGGGCACATGAGCATGTTCTAAATCCTGTTGGAGAAGCCAGAAGGTGGCATGGTGGTTAAAGCAGCTGGATCCCACATGGCTGATTACACAGTCCAAGTCCTGGATCTAGCAGCTTGAAAAGACATGTCAGGCATATATGTGTGCATGCCTAAAATTCTGAAAGGAGGGAGAAATGAAGAAAGGATTGTGGTGTGACCATGCCCAATTGGGGGTGCTTTTTCATCTCTCTCTCTCTCTCTCTCTCTCTCTCTCTCTCTCTCGCTAGATGGAAAAAATGGAGGACAAGGGGTTGCACCATGACCACACACCATAGAGGGGTACTTAAGCAAAAACAAAAGATACTCCATGTGCAGTTGCTCATATAATATCACCTCTCAGGCACAGTGGCACCCGCCCTATGGCAAAAAACATCACCTGTAACAGGCAAAAAAGAATGTCCGACTTTCCTACATGCATCATAGTGCTTGGAAAGCCTGCCATCTGCCCACGTGCATCTTGCTTTGGGTGCCTTTCCAGTGAATTCCAGCCTCCCCATCCTTGTATTATTTGCCCATGTCACTTTCAGCTGATTTCTTAAGGTCTCACCCCACTGTATCCTCTGCAGATCTTTCCTCTTTCCCATAAATGTTTCCTTGTGTTGTGGAATTCCTCCCAAGCACTACTTCTGATTTTGGATCATTTGAGTGTCTTCACTTGTTGTGACCCACTTGGGGTTAGAAAAAGAAAAATAAGAAAACAAAAGCAAAACAAAACAGAACAAAAATCATGGAATATCCTTGGGCTTGGAAATTATTTTCTCTATAGGTAGTAAGTATGTAAAAAGCCAAGAAGCCTGTTTTTGACTAATGAAGACATTTTAATCCAATGTTTCATTATTCTTTTCTTTTTTTAAAGTTTTTGCAATATGGAGTGTGTGCTTGTCTGAGAAAGACAGTGAGAGGGAAAACAAGAAATCACCACCACCACCACCCCCCGCCCCCCTAAGGAAGGATGGCCACACTGCAGTCCATTTTCCTCCATTCTCCTGTTGGGATTTTCGGTACACATGCTCACATGCCCAGTGTGACTTTCAGGCCGCCAGATCCAGAACTTGAACTGTGGCTGGCCGTGTGGGAGTTCAGCACCTTAACCACTACCCCTCTTCCTGGCCCCTTATTATGGTTTTCTGAAAGGTAATATTTAACCTGTAAATTGGGCAACGGTTGCTTGAGAAGTCCTAAATTATTTCAATTCTTTCTACATCACTTACGGTGCATATGTTACCATATGTAATAATCAAGAAAAGGGTAACTCCCTGAGATTTTATATATATTATATATAATACATATTTTTATATATAATATACTATATATATTTATATATAGTATATATATGGCATATATATTTTATATATATATATATATATGCTTTTTGTTTATTTGTGTGTTTAGTTCTGAGTAGGAAGGTAGACTTAGACTTAACATCCCTAAAGGAGAGGGATGACGGCCCAGGAGACTGCTTATGTACAGAGAGGTTAATCAAATAAGGAAATGCATTAATGATAATCTTGGAAATGGGAAGTACAAACTTGGCCTTGGAAAAATCTAGAATTAGCCTTCCATGGTAGGATTGAAATTGGAGAACGGAGTAGGTGGAGCAAAGGATGGAAAAATTACTTTCCTTTGTAGTTCCTTTGCTACTTTAAAAAGGTCATTCCATATGCTCACATTACTAGAAAATAGATGTTTAAAATATTTAAACATTTTTAAAAGTAGAACTGGCTCTATTTCTATTTAGAATATTAAACATAGAAGGGACCAGGGGCTAGCAGGTGGCAGCTCCACAAAGGCTGCTCATAGCTGGTGGAGCCATGCCCCTCCTAGATCATGTCACTCATAAACTTGGTGTGCTTAGTGAGGTGCCCATGACGGTGGCTGTGCCTGGGCTTACTCACATTCTTGGTCACTTTGTGCCCCTTAATGAGGCCCATGGGCACAGAGTAGTGCAAAGCCAGAGCTGCAGTTCTCCAATGGCTACTGAGGTAGAAGAGGAAGTAAATATTTCAATATTTGCACAATTTTGATCAGGAAAGGATAACAGGTTTACACACACTTCTAAGTAAACAAACAATGAACAAAATATAATTGAGGTTACTCCCTAAAAGGCTGCATTGGTGTCCAGTAATGTGACCAAGATCTGAAACCTATTCCCTGACTTATGACAAAGATTCAGGAGGCAGTAGATGTGCAACTCTAAGTTAGGCATGAAAGTGCTTGGGCCATCCAACTGGACTGGGGTAGACCACCTCTGGGGCAGCTCTTGGGTGAAATCAAAAGAGGAAATGGGGCAGACAGTGGAACAGCAGTAAAACATGATAATAACATGGTTGTATATCCAGATTGCATTGACTACGCCACCAGCTCTTCAGCACCACGTCATGAGTCTTGGAAGGAGGCACCCACAGACAAGAAGACTGAGACACTCAGTACCCCGTGTGGGCTGAGAGGAGTTCAGGTGGACTTGTCTTCACAGTCACCTGGGAGAGTGGGGCTGAGGAGTGGAGGGCTGAAGAGAAAGTAAACATTTACCTCATAGAAGTGTGGTAAGAATTTAGTGACAGCCCTGTGTCTGCTACATGGTAAGTGTTCAATAAATGCTAGAAATTGTTAAATGAAAAAAAAAAAAACTTTTTCAACCATAAAATACTACACAAATATTTATATTGTGCAGTTTTTTTAAAGCATCATCACAATTAGGTCATCGTTCTCTAGACTCGCAATCCAGACCACTTTGCAACATGCCACACTATGCTTATTTCATGCACTATTACTTTAAATTGAACCCTTTTTCAATAAACGGCCTTATATATACTCATTCATAAACAATATTGTTGTGCATGGGTGTTGTGTATCTTTCAGATATTTCCATAATACATACATACAATGTAACATAGAAACATAGATTTTTCTTTTAAAGAGCAAAGCTTCAGCAGTTTCTCTTGAATTTTATTCAGCCATTTGACTACATTATATTTTCTGATGTTCAATTTGCACTGAGTACATTATGGACTTCTCTAGGGAACAGAAAGGAGATTTTTTTTTAAGCAAACATAAAATGCTTTGATAAATCAAAACGTGTGAATGAGATTTCTGTTAAAAATATTCCAATCTGTTTTGAGACTTGAAATAAAGCTCTGTCTTTAACATAGTAAAAACCATTAACCTAAAGGAAATGACAAAATAATAATAACTTAATTCTTATGGGAGGAATACATAGGGCTTATTTTAAAGTTACATGTATAAAGTACAACGGGACCCTTGCTTTAGACTAATTGTATAGAAATTTGTTAAAGTCTGTGCCGCCTGATTTAAGTTAGCAATAAGTGTAAATTGTTTGAAATCCATATGTAACAGCTTATACCATAAACTAGCCATAATGTCTTTAATGCGGAGAAGTCAATCATAGTATAAATAACGTAGATTCTTACTTCAGTGTTAATTCTACGAGGGCAAGAATACAGCTGGCCCATTTGCAGCTATAGTCTCAGCAACTAGAGCAGTGCCTGCATAGTAGGGTTCAATAAATCCTTCTTAAATGAATAAGCAACATACAGACATTCAGTGATTTGAGAGATCTCCACAAAAAATTCCAAATATAGAATAACAAGTCACAGGGAATGAAACTTGAAAACATAAAATAGTCCCTTGAGCTTGCAAGTTTTGTCCAAACACGAGTGCAGTGGAATGAAGATCTGAAAATCTCAACCCAGCTAACTAACCAGCTATGCTTAGTAAACCACTTAGCTATGCCATTTAACTTCTCTGAGCTTCAGTTTCTTCACTCATAAAATGACCAGGGGTGAGGGTGGCTGGAATGAATGATTCTAAAAGCTCCTCTAATTCCAAAACACTGTAATGTTATGGCATATAAAGTCCTGCCCCAAGGCACTTATGTGTATGTTTACTTGAGATTAAAACCAGAAAAACTTAGGACCAGCAGATGGTGTAGTGGTTATGTTGCAGGACTCCCACGTAGTTGACCACCGTTTGAGTCCCAGAACTGGTGACTTAGAACTCACACCGAGTGCATGTGCATATGTGTCCAAAAATCCCAAGAGGAGAATGGAGAAGAAGAAATTGTGGTGTGGCCTACTTACCTGAGGGATGATTTCTCACTTTCTGTCTCTCCATCTGTCTTTCTCGTGCATCCATGAGTCATTTAGCAAAAATATCTCTCAAAACAAAACAAAACAAAACAAAACAAAACAAAAACAAAAACAAAAAAACAAAAGTAGAGAAACTTAACAGCTAAATCACAATCAAACTTAACAATGTGCTAGAGACTGTAGGTGTTCTTCAAAACCTGTGCAGAGATAAGCTATATTTCCCATCCTCCTTTGCAGAGAGGTATAGTATATGATCATGTTCTAGAGAATGAAATATTAGCAAGTGGTGTACACCAGGTTCAAGCTTGACTCAAAGCCTGCCATGTATATTCCTTCAAACTTTTACCCTTACAACTGTCTGGGATGATCCCCTATACACCCACAATACCTTTAGCAGTCATGTGTTAAACATGGTAGAACCACCATCAGTCTGAATTCCTGAATAACTTTGCAATAAAACACCTACTCTCCCTTTCACCCTAAAGAAGTTGGGAGACAATTCTCCATGTTTCTCTTGTTTTCCTGCATGTCTAATGAGTAAAAGCAATGAATGTCTTTATTCTAGACTATCTTTTCAAGGATGTTTATATAGTGAATAGTTTGGAAGATAGATAGTCTCCCTTAGAAGCAAAGGGCAGTTTCATTTATTGTCTAGTATAATAAAGATAATGTCTGTTTTGGGGCAAAGGGCAGACTTGCTTATAGCTCATTATAAAAATTCTGAATTCCTTAAGTTCAAGGATCTTTAGCTTTGACTCAGACCCACCCTTGAGCAGCACTCACTGAAGTATTGTCCCTGTGGGGTTGGGAGACAAGAGGAACTAACACAAACATGAAGCTCATGCCCCTTGCTTTGGCACAGTAATAAAGTCACTTGTCTCTGACCCAGAGATTTCATGTCATCTACCAGCTTTTGTGAACCCATAGTAAGATAACTTGTGAGCTTAGAAATAGGATAAAATCTTAGACATTTTCAGTTCTTGAAATCAATTCATTCTCACCCCAGATAAACCCTTGACTCATATAACAAATCATCACATTTTGAATCTGTTTTTATAACTAGTACAGCAGGAGTCATATTTCTATTAAAAATCAGTAAGAGATTAAATTATCTTACATTTGTCAAATTAGAAAGTGAAAATAAAGGAAATGAGTATATTAAACAAGGTCATTTAATTAAATAAATATTTTTAACATGCATCACAGAGTAGTACTATGGTTTGAATGTATATGCTCTTTCAAAATTTGTGTTTTGAAACTCAGTTTCTAAAGTGATAGTACTAAGAGGTGTGGCCTGGGACAAGCAGTTGGTGTAATGGCTATGTCGTTGGACTCCTATGTAGTCAACAGTGGTTCAAGTCCCAGACCCGGTGGCTTAAACTCACACCAGGCATGTGTGCGTGCGTGCCCAAGATCCCAAAAGGAGAATGGAGGAGAAGGGATTGCAGCATGGCCATATCCCCTGGGCAGGGGTGATTTCTCACTTTCTGTCTTTCTGTCTCTCTCTGTCTTTCTGGCAAGCACACAGACCCTATAGCAAAAACCTCTCCAAAAAAAAAAAAAAAGAGGTGTGGTCTTTAGGAGGTCATTAAGGCTCCATCCTTGTGAATGGGATTAGCTTCTTTATCAAGAGCTTGGAGAGTGCCTATTTGACTGTTTTTCCCTTTGCCTTCCTAGTCTTCCACCACAAGAGGTCAACAGCAACAAGGTGCCATCTTGAAAGCAGAGATCCTTCAGCACATGCCAGTTCTGCTGGCCTCTTGATCTTGAACTTCTCATCCTCCAGAACTGCGAGAAATATATTTCTATTGTTTTTAAATTACCTAGTCTAAGGTATTTTGTTATAGTACCCAGAATAGACTAATACAGACACACTAGTACTATTAGATAGTACTATTAGATAGGTGAAAATAATGTCCCATATTTAAATATTTTTGCAATACATCTATTGTCTTATATCTCATCCCCACTCCCTGAAGAGTCACAATGTACATTAGTCTATTAAAGATTCTAAGAAACCCTGTAGTAAAGAGAACTATTTGTATACTTTAACCAGAAGTATTTCCTAAACTTTTCCAGCAAAACTTCTATTGACCCTCTATGAAATAAATATTACATAAAAGATACAGGGATAAGTGCAGAGACAGATCATTTCTAAAATTCCTTTATGCGTCTATGTTTCAAATGTCTAAAAAAAGTTAAGAAGCACATTTATCCATTTATTAGACAAATGTCAGTACTCCAAACCTCTTAAAATTGAATGTACAGGGGGACCAGCAGTTGGCGTAATGGCTATGTCACTGGACTCCCATGTAGTCGACCACAGTTCAAGTCCTGGACCCAGTGGCTTAAAACTCACACCAGATGCATGTGTGTGCATGCCCAAGATCCTGAGAGGAGAATGGAGAATGGATTACAGCATGTGCTTCCCCACTGGGGGGTGATTTCTCACTTTCTGTCTCTCTGTCTCTCTCTGTCTTTCTGGCCCGTGCATGTGTCCCATAGCAAAAACCTCTGAAAAAAATATTTAATGTACAAACAGATCCTCTGAGAATCTAGATAAAATGCAGGTTCTGATTCAGATAATCTGTGTAAGGTCTGATATTCTGTATTTTAAAATTTTTATTTATCTCTTCCATGAGGAAGAGAGAGACAGGAAGAGATACCTTCAACAGGGTCTTCACCCTGCAATGCACCCCTAATATCGGCCAGCCAGAATCATAGACAAACACCTGCTTTCCTGGCACAGTCAAGGAGGGCCTGGTACACAAACCCAGGACCCTTCCCTTGTGGGTCTAAGTAAGTTACTGCTATGGCACTTGTGACCCCTAGCGAGGAGCAAAATAATAAAGGATCTAAAGCAATCATCACAAGAGTAACTATTATTTTACGATGATGTTTTAAGACATTTAGCAAATTGGGGCCAGCATGGTAGTTAAGGTGCTGGACTTCCACATGGCCAACAGTGGTTTGAGTCCCAGACCCAGCAGCTTGGAAATCTCACCAGGAGTGTGTGTGTGCATGGCCATCCCCCCTGAGGAGCGATGTTTTTACTTTCCCTCTTTCTGTCTCTCTCTGGTGAGCACATGTACTCTGAGGCCAAAATAACTTACAACAACAACAACAAAAAGATATTTAGCAAATTGATAGATAAAATTATGTTATTTCAAGTAAGTTTAATTACACATTTAAAGAAATACAGTCCTAAATATTTTGCTTCATATTAGACAACCTGGTTTATTTCAGAATTTCTCAGTATTACTTGGTGGATTCAAGAGTACATTTACTTACTAAAAAATGTGTAAGACTCAGGTTGTGGTTCTGTACCATCATGAAGTCTACTCCCAATTTAGAAGTTTGAATAGAATCAAGGTCAAATAGTTCATGATTCAACCCAACAGAGGGACTTAATTTGCCCACATTATTACCTATATACTCAGGACTAAAGATGGCAAAAGTTTTTTTCTCTCTAGGAAAAAAGTTGTTTTTTTTTTATTTTCTTTCTTTTGTTTTCTCCTAGCTCAGATTTGAACTTCCTTGACCTATGTTTCAAAAATCATCTTCCCTACTCTACCAGTTCTATAGTAGATTTTTTTCAACAAAATATAAAGGTGCATGAGATCAGGTAGAAAGGTTGTAAGGAGATGAGCTTCCAGGAATATATAAACTTAATATCAATGAAGTTACTTTCAATAATAAAAACAAAAGAAAGTTTGGCATGTGCTAATTAAGGAGTTTGATATGTGTGAATCTGTTTCCAATTATGAGATCTGAGTCTAATAATGAATTCTTTGAACCTGTGTCTAAAGTAACATATTTGGTTTTATAATAAAATTTCATACCAATCCCTAAATAAAAATAATTTGCAACCTTCATGATTCATGAGAGGGAAAAATGTCAAAGGTATACTGCATGCTTTCAGTGAAAAAATAATAAAAAAATTTTTAATTGTAAGCAACTGGGGAAAATTCATGATATAACATTATATGCAATAAAAAGAAAAGAAAGTATATCCTTCCTATAAGTAGACAAGAAAATGAAAGAAGTTTGAACATAGGGGTCATAAAATCATGAGTAAATTTCCCTTTTTCTTACATTTCTATTAGTATTGAATTTTCAATAGTAGTGTACATTACATTATTTAAATCAAGTCTGTTAAGTCAGCTTTTGCTGATAGGTCTATGGAAACAGTACTGGTTATGTCAATGGGACTCAGAAAAATACTGCCATTTTTTTCAGAAACAGAGGACACTACATCGCCCATGTTGACCTCAAACTCTCAAACCTTCGTCCTCAGCCTGGGA
The DNA here is from genome assembly GCF_000334495.1 of Tupaia belangeri chinensis. Classification (NCBI taxonomy): domain Eukaryota; kingdom Metazoa; phylum Chordata; class Mammalia; order Scandentia; family Tupaiidae; genus Tupaia; species Tupaia belangeri. The sequence goes on along the minus strand of NW_006159617.1, from coordinate 5,196,022 downwards.
GCAGAGGTGCAAGCCACTGTACTTGGCTCCCTAGATTTGTTTTGTTGTTATTTTTTTCATGTGTTGCAGAAGAAATGCTCAACGATCAGAATTTTCAACATATAAGACTAAGTTATACAAAGGGAATAGATAAGAAACCCAACAGAAAACAGAGCACACCCAAAGGGAACAGCAGTGGATAGTTTAATAGACTATTTACAAAGATGTATGCAGGCGGTTAGAGAAATCAGTAAAGAATATGGCAGCTTCTGGGGCATGGTGGGGGAGCATGGGCAAACAGAGATTTGGTCACTCTTTTTTTTTTTTTTTTTGGAAAGGTTTTCACTATAGGGCGCATGCGCTCGCCAGACAGAGAGAGACAGAGAGACAGAAAGCAAGAAATCACCCCCCAGGGGGGATGGCCATGCTGCAATCCCTTCTCCTCCATTCTCCTCTCAGGATCTTGGGCATGCATGCACACGCGCCCGGCGTTAGTTTTAAGCCACCGGGTCCAGGACGCAAACCATGGTCAACTATGTGGGAGTTCAGCGACATAGCCATCACGCTAACTGCTGGCCCCAAGATTTGGTCACTCTTGGGCCTAATGAGGCAAGGATGGAGCAGTCAGGGAGCAGTGTGTAGAACCAGGTTGGGTCGCTAAATGGAAAGAGCCATGAAAAAGAGGAAAGCAGCTGATGAAAGCATCCTGACAGGGGAAGCCTAGGAAGATACACCAACCTTACATTTCTGATACATCCTAATCATAAACTCTAACCAAAGCCAAAGGATAAGCAATCTGGTTGGTGCAGGTCAGCCTCCGGGGCCCAAAGCAGGGATAGAGAGGGGTGGAATATGGACAAGGAGGGCCACACGGCTATTAAGCAGAACAAAGGGTACTATAGGAGTGCAGAGAGAGGCTCTGCACATTTACACATAGGTTCACATAGGCTCATGCTAAGGGCTTCTTGATAACACTAATGAAGAAAAATATGGCTAAAGGTACTTCTGAACCCTTGGAGCAGTGCATAAACATGTTTATTTCTACTTATGTGCAAGAGTGCCCATGCTGTGTTTGCTTGGCTGAAATAGAATGTTCCAAGACATCCTGCACTCTCCTTTGCATTAATAACAAGAGCTAATAATAGGTCAGAAATAGGAAGAATTTAATTGAACTTCTGTTTAAAAATCTTTCTTAATCACACTTTCCTTTTTCTATTGTATAATATGCATATAATTAATAAATAACCTTTATGCCCTCATGGAGACTTTCTTGAGCTCCACATCCCCACCCCCCACAAAAAAGGAAGATACTTGTTTTTACAGAAGTGCAAATTGTGAATGAATGCGTTGGTAATCCCGGTGGTGATGGTGATGACAATTAGGACAGCTGTTCGAGTTTTTCCTCTTCCTCATAGCAGAGGTACTTGAGACTGAGTAATTTAGAAGAATGGAGGTTTATTTAGCACATGCTTTTGGATGGTCAAGTCCAGGGGCCTCATCTAGTGAAGGTCTTCTTGCTGGTGGATGGCATTGCAGGGGACAAGACACAGGAAGCACAGAGCAGAGCATCTCCTTCTCTGGTCATTCCTTCTCCAAGTAAACCCACTAGTACTCACTCATGGGAGCCTCTCCTGATGTCCAACCACCTCCTAAAGGTTCTATCTTTCACCACAATAATTAACATCTTCTCTTACTTCCTTCCATTACAACCAAAGTCTAACACATGAATTGTGGGGAGACACATTCAAATCATAGTGACAGCTATCACGTTGAATTCTTACTATTACACATACCAAAGTATCTAGGAGATAGGTAACACCATTGTCCCCATTTTAACGGTGTATGGATGAGAAACTAAGGTGGAATAAAATCCACTAACTTCTTCAATCATATCGCTAGCAATGAAATGAATGGCGTTTGGGTGGCAATTAGACTATAGAGCCCATAATTTTAAATACTCCATTGCCTTTCTCTCTGGGAACAATGTTATTATACATGTTATTTGAACAGTGAGAAAGATAATTGGTGCTCTGGTCAACTTTTTCTTGAAAGCTAATCGAATAAAACACAGAACTGCCAAAGATTGAGGACAAACCAGAGAAAACACATCAGAGTCAGGATGAACTGAGGGGAGATGGCAGATGAGGAAGGTTCTAAACTGATTTCAGTGTACGTGCTGACCCCTGCCATTCACAAATATTCTCTGTTCTCTATCTTTCCATGAGAACTAGCCATCTGTCCTTCCCTGCCTTAAGTGATTACTGCAGACACTTGGGAAGTAAGTTTAATCATTTTGCTGAACCTGTACTAAAGTCCTAACTCAAAGCTCTAATAGCGTGGTTTTGCTGTAGGCATTAAAATTATCCCAGGCCAGCTTTGTTCAATGAACTTCTAAGAAATATGCAACTGTTTAATGTGCATATGGCCAGATTGCCTCTGTCAGTGTAAACCTGTGATGCTCACATGTTAAGCTGATTTTTGTAAAACACACTGATCAACCAAACACAGAGGCTATCTATATTACTTAGATGTTAAGGCTTAAAATAGCATAAAAAAATAAGTAATAATACTTATTCTGCTTTGGAATATCTAAGGGTCAATAGCCAGATTTTATGATTCTCCATCTTTCAACTATTTGGCCCATTTTTCTCTTTATCAGAGGACAGTCCAAACAATATGTAAAAATGGAACCCTTTGGTACATTAATTTAATGACTTGCTAACAGCTTTGACAAAAAGGTTGGTGATGAAATTAAAATATTTATGTAAAATGACATATTGAGGTTAACAGTAGGATTCAATTTTCCGTGATATCCATTAGCATGAAGGCTGAGAAGTCACTGTAAATTTCCGAAAGCTCGGACTGACCCATCACTTCAACCATATTTAGCAGAAGAAATGAGAAAGAATTCATTGACTGCGAACTGATCTGATCTGCCTGATGGCTACATGCCAGCCTGTGTTGGTGCAGATATGTGAACTGTAGACTGCCAAAGACAATCCTGCTATATCCCTGTCTTTGCCACATACTAGATGAGACTTTATGGAGGTCAGGCTTGATCTTCTGAAACAGCTTTCTGTAGTGGTCATTTGTTGATTTTGCCTCTCTGGTACCCATTCTCTTTTTTTCCATGTTACAAGACTTGGAAATTCTTTTGCAGAGCTACCCCACCTCCAAATTCAGATTATGTGGTCAGAGATGGATCATGTGGTCAATGCTTAGGCTAGCAAATTGCCGTAGTAGGCATATTGATTTGCAGAATTGGGAACATGAGCTACATTTACTCTGCTATCAAACTTGTACCCCTCTGGTCACATGGTTTGGGTTAGAGATGGGCATAAACCCAAGTTAATCCAATTTTAATTCATTCTGAGCCTTGGGAAGGTATATCAATAAAAGAGTTGGTTTTTTTGTTTTGTTTTGTTTTGTTTTCTGCTAAAATGACTAGCACTAATAATAACTCTAGAGTGATAGGGTACCCACATGGAGTTCAAGAACAAAGCCCATGAATGTAATGCAGAAAAAGCCAAGAAACTGATGCTAGGTAACATTCTTTAAGCCCCTAGATCAAACTTTGCCTGAAGACATAAATATGGACTTCCACTCAAAATAGCCAACTTACTTTTCTATTTGCTTCAATGAGTTTAAATTCGGTTTTCTGTCATATGCAATAAGAAAGCTCTAAATAATATATTTCCTAACTACATTTAGTCTTACCTTCTAATTCTTCCAGAAAAATCTCCCTGTTGATAACCCCTTTGATCTAGCACGCTGCCATTAAAAGCTATTTAGTACCTTTTCTTACTTTCCCTCTCTCTTTCTTTCTCTCTCTCTCTCTCTCTGTATTTCTCTCTCTGGCAAAGCATGCAACCCTGTAGCAAATTAATAGATAGAGATAGAACCGCAAATCTTCAGTGCTTAGCTTGACAGGCACAACCTGTACCCTGCCCTAGCATGGCCAGCTCAGACATGTGACTCAGCAGCACGTGGCCAATTGGGAGGGGAAAGAATAGGACTTGGATGAGAAGTGGTCAAAGTGTTGTGACCTGCTTGAGAGAAGACAGTTGTGGTATCTGGGATACTGCTTCATGGTCATTTTAAAATCAGAAGTAAAATCAGTAAGCAAGATTGGAGACAGAAAGCAAACATTTCAGAGACATTATTCTGGGAAATCTGGGTCATGAAAAGACATAAGGACACTGCAGCTCAAGGGCTGGGTGAATGTCTCTCAATTCTTGGTCCTTAGAACTGATTGGAGGCAGGCAGGCAGCTAGCCATGCAGCCACCAGAGCTCACTTTGGAGAGTAACCACACTAAACCTCACCTGGCAAGGGAATGCAGGCCACTGCCAAATGCACTAACTCTGTTGATATTTATTCAAGAAGTCACATAGTCCTGAGCATGCCCCTATGTGCCCTGTAGTAGCTTCAGCTGGAGAAAACAGAGGCAGGGAAAAAAGGTAGCTGCCAACAGGTGCAGCCCACCTTCCAGCCCTCATATGGGGTACATGCATCAGTTTGAAGAGAAAGGTGGAAGTCCCAAATTTGGGACTTTGAGCTTAAGTCCCAAATCCACTACTAGTTAGTTGTGTTTCCTTAAGCCAGTATTTAAATTTTTCTGTTCCTTAGTCTTTTTATCCACAAAAATTATTTCATCAGAAAGTAACTGTGATGATCAAATTATAAAGGGGTGCAAAATGTTTACCACACAGTATTTCACTTGTAAATGTCTAAATGCCATTTCTCATTACACCCTGCACTGCAGATAGCTGGACTCACCATTTCCTAGGTATAGGTGGCATTCTGCTATAGTCTGAATGTTCCTACCAAAATTCATGTTGAAACTTACCTGTCATTATAACAGTATTAAGGGTTGGAGGACCAACCTGTAACCTTGTGGTTAAGGTGGCTAGATCTCACATGACTGACTACACGGTTTAAGTCCTGGATATGGTGGGCTGAGAAAAATGCTGATTGCATGTGTGCCTCAAATCCTAAAAGAAGTCAGAGACAGAGAAGAGGTTGTAAAGTGACCATGCCCCATGAGGAGTTCTTTCTTACTTTTCATCTTTCTCTCTCTCTCTCTAACGCGTACAAGTGTCCTATGGCAAAATTAAAAATAAAAAAAAAAAAAAAAAAAAACAAGCAAAAAAAGAGGTGAGGCCAAAGAAGAGGTGAAGAGGTCATGAGGGCTCCATCTTCCTGAATGTATTTATCTATTCATGAATTAACGGACTGGTAGGTTATCATCAGTGGGTAGTTTAAAAAGTGGTCCTCTCTTGCTTTCTCACATGTGCACTTGCTCTTACCATGCAACACCCTTGCCCAAGGACCCTCACCAGATGTTGGCACCATATGCTTAGATTTCTCAGCCTCCAAAACTATGAGTTAAATAAATCTCTGTTCAGGGACCAGCAGTTAGCATAATGGCTATGTCGCTGGACTCCCATGTAGTCGACTGTGGTTCAAGTTCCGGACCTGGTGGCTTAAACTCACACCGGGAACGTGTGCGTGCATGCCCAAGATCTCGAGAGGAGAATGGAGGAGAAGGGATTGTGGGGTGGCCATCCCCCCGGGGAGTGATTTCTCGCTTTCTGTCTCTCTGTCACTCTCTGTCTTTCGGGCAAGCACACGCACCCTATAGCAAAACCTTCAAATAAATAAATAAATAAATAAAAATAAATCTCTGTTCTTTACACATGTACCTAGTCTGTGGTATTTCGTTATAATAACAGAAAACAGACTAAGACACCATCTTTACACATTCCGTTTTCTCCCTTCTTGTTTCTCCACTGAAATTCTACCCATCCATTAAGATTGAATTCAGAAGTCACCATTTTTATGACACCTCCCTCCCAATTAGATGGACTCTTTCCATCAGCTGTAGCCTTTTGGAACAGACCAAAACTGCATATAGGGCAGAAGTTCTTAATCCTGGCTGCATATTAGTACCACTTGGAAATCTATTAAAAATATTGATTCCTGGGCCCCAATCCCAGAAATTCTCATTTAATTGGTCTGGGGTGAAGCTCAAGCATCAATATGTTTAAAAAGCTCCCCAGGTGATTTTACTGTGCAGCCAAGATTTAGAACTACTGATGGGTGAATGAGTATGTTCCTAAATAATGTTTAGCAATGAATTCAAGCTAAGATATTAATGGCTTAAAGTTTTAATAGACTAACCTTTAGCATGCTTGCACTTTTATTAAAAGCAATGCAATCCTATGCTCCTAGAATACAAAGGTAAATAAGATTTTTTTTCTTTTTTTCTCTTTAAATTTATTTATTTTTTACATTAATTCACTATACATCATTACAGCATACAAATGAATTTTCCATCCAAAATACACTGTATATTGGCTCAATCAAGCACATCAACATACATGTTATCACCAAATAATTTTCCAATTCTTATGTCTTGTATACTTTGTTTTTTGTTTTGCCATCCTTGATTCCCTATCCCTCACTCTCTGCCATGTTCCACCCTCCTCCCACATTGTCACTGGTATCCATGGTTGCATTCTATGCCTTTCCCCCCATTTAATTGATTTGCTAATGAACTTAGTCTAAATATATCCAATAGCTAGCACAGCTGATATATACCTATACATGAACCCAAATCTGACTTTAGGCAGAAACCTCAGTGAGTAGAATGAACATACTATAAAGTAGTATCTAGCTGGGGCTATATAGCTTACTGTAGTCATCAAATACACATTTTTTTTTTATTTCAATATGAACAGTTTTGCT
>NW_006159617.1:5179458-5188009 GCF_000334495.1 Tupaia belangeri chinensis | reverse complement strand
TTTGCCATTATGAATGTTCTGAATTCTTTATCAGACATTTCCATGAATTCCCTTGAACTGTGTGTGGATGAAGACGAGTTATCCTTTTCCCTTGGAGGAGAGGTATTTTCCTGCTTTCCCATATTTCTCGTGGTCCTGCAGTGATTTCAGGTGATGGTCAGTTTCTTCCCAAATTTGGAAGTTCAGTCTGGGTGTTGAGGAGCATGCAGAAAAGGAAGCAGAAAGAGAGAAACAACAGCAACAACAGCAAAAAACAAACAAGAAACAGAAACAGAGGAGAAAAAATGAAGAAAAAACTTTTCAATAAAACTAAAAAAATTAATATTTAAAAAATTTCAATAAAAAAACAAAAATTGGGAAACCACGAGGCATGCTCGTGTGCCACATGAAATTCTAAAAAGTGAAAATTAAAAAGAGAGGCGACAGAGACAGAGAGAGAGGTAGAAAGAGACAAAGACAGGTACAGAGACAGGAGGCCTGGAAGGGGTCTTCCTACCATGCAAGTTTTGTGTGCTGAAGGCTGAATTATCAGTGGGAAGTCTTGATTTCTGTTTCCCCAAAATGGCTAGTTTGTAGAATCCATGAGGCTGTGTCTTCCCAAAGGTAAATTAGATTTTTTAAAAATGTCTAGTTTAAAGGAAGCAATCCTAATTTAACTACAGAGCTGCAAGCATAGAACATGATGAATATCGTATATGAGTGGTATCCTAAAAATACATCCAACATAATTTAGGAGCACAAAGAGGAAAAGCCCACCAATTTGAAAGTGGTGGGAAAAGGAGAGAAAAAGGACTTCAAAATGTGGGAAATATTAAGCTGAATGTTGGGAGGTAACAACTGGTTTGCAAGGTCAGGGGTCTGAAGGTTTTCTAGGCCATCTGAGGAGGTGTCAAAGTGAATGGCTCCCTTCCAAATCATACACTTGTCTAACCCAAAGAATGAACTACTAATAGAGAGAACTGCAAACACAATGAGAGAATACTCTGAGGCAAGAAGGCTAGTTCCCAAATCATGCCTATTTATTAAACTACTTTATTACTTGCAGTGAACCAGCTTCCATCTTGAGTCATTTTTTTAAAAGAGAGAAAGAGTTGCCTTCCAGATCAATTCATATGAAGGATGTGTGTGACAGGATTTAGGGTAACAATAACCAGAACTGGAATGGCACCAAAACTCTGTTCTCCCTGTGTCCAGGAACTACTTCTCCCTGGATGTCACATGTTCATCTTGTCCATGCTTCCAGGGCTGATGTCAGTTCCTGGTTTCAAGATCTTTGCCTCCCCTATGTGTAGAACTGTTTCAAGTGGCCTGAATGAGGCCTCCACTCCTAGACCAGGCACTAAGACAATATGTTGGGCTCTTTTTTTATTGGATTGTCAGCAAAGTCATAATGTACTTTTGCATAGGAAAACAAAAAATATATCATGACTTTTCAGACAACCCAGTAACATAAGTTGAGTTAGGTTTCTATCTCCATCTGACCACCATGGGCAAAAAAGCAGAATCTACTACAGATTGTTAGTTCTTCCATTGTGTAAGCCTGGTGGTTAAAAGTAACCATTTTTGGGGGCCAGCAGGTGGCATGGTGGTTAAAGCACAGGGCACTCCCACATGGCCGACCATGGTTTGAGGCCTGTATCTGGTGGCTTGCTTTCTCACTTTCCCTCTGTGTGTGTGTATGTGTGTCTCTCATCAAATTAAAATAAATGAATGAATAAATAAAATTAAATAAATAATTTATTTTTAAAAATAACCATTTCTTATTCAGAGGTAGTTCTATTGCTTGAAAATCTGGGAAGCTGCATGAGAGGCTGAGAACTGCCTGGGTCAACCTGAACATACATCCTAGCTTCTCAATTAATCCTAGGACGGACGGATCATGACGCGACAAGACAAAAATATCAACTCTGTTTCTCTCTCTCTCTCTCTCTTTTCTCCTAAGGAAAGTAAAATAATAAGTAAATAAATAGGCATTTCTTAGAAGAGAGGCGATGAGTGTTGCTTGTGAAAGAATGGAAGAATTTGAACCCATTCCATGGCCTGATTGTTGAGGGAGCCAGATCCCACTTGGCCAACCATGTGGTTCAAATCACAGCCTGGTGCCTTGAAAAACATACTGGGCAGCGTGCATGTGTGCCCCAAATCCCAATAGGATGGAGAAATGGAGGAGAAGGGATTGCAGCATGACCACACCTTATTGGTGTTTTCTCCTTCTCCTTGTCTCTCTGTGTCTCTCTGGAAAGTGTCCATGACCTCTAGAAAGAAAGAAGGAAAGAATAAAGAAGGAAGAAAGGGAAGGAAGGAGGATGTTGGGCATATCTTAGAGAAAAATCTCCAACACTGTCCATTTCTTAGTCACCTACCTTTTTCATATACCTTCTTCTTCCTATCTGAGTAATTTCCCAATGCCTCCATGGTGGATTGGTTACATAAATGGCCCCAATTCTCCACTTTGCTCTCTATCTATATCCTTTACAGTGTGACTTTTTAGTAAATTCCATCAAGAGATTAAAGTCTACCATGATTGTGCAGCTCCAGAAAAGGTGGATCCCAAATAATAACTAGAATCATGGCCCAAATTAGCCAGAAACATGCCAGGTGCATGCACAAATGTCCAGGATCTGATAAGCTGGAAGACTGGAAGAAGAAGAAGATCATGGCACGGCCAGACCCTGTTGAGGTGCTCCTCTTTCTCTCTTTCTCTCTTTTTTGTTCCTCTCCCATGCATGTGTAAGTGCTCTATTATAAGAAAAAAGAAAAAGAATATAAAATAGAGGTGAAGCCTATTTCCCCATCCCTTCAATCTGGGCTGGCCTTGTGCCTTGCTATGACCAGTAAAAGGATAGAAGTGATATGAGTTAGTTCTGGATCGAAGCATCAAGAGGCCCTGTGTACTCTTTCTTTTAAAACTCTGCCATTAACATTAAAACAAGCCCTGGCTAGTCTGATGGAGGTTGGAAGACTCTGTAGTCAGAGCCAGAATGTTCTAGGTGAGTCCATCCTAGACTAGCCAGCCACCAGCCAAACCACCAGCTGAGTCACAGACACATAAGGAAGCTCAGCCAAGATCAGCCAAGCCTTGCCAAGACTAGAACTGTCCAACCAAGCCACAAACTCATGAGCTAAATAAATGGTTGTTGTTTTAAGCTACTGAATTTTATGGTTGCATGTTAACAGAATTTTTGTGGAAGTAGATTACCAATATAGTTACCAGTTTACAAAATGCAATAATCCCACATATAACCACAGATATAATCAGCCTACCTCAACGCCAGTAGCTTAATATCAGCTATCACAGGATGATGTCTGTTCCTGCCCATTAGGTTCAAATGTAACTTTTCTGACACTAGTATTTAATGGTGGCAAGCAATTAGCATAAAATCAATCAAAACTTCCCACTTGGAAATAGGGAAATAAAAGAAGCTACATGCAGGGGCAGATGCTAGGTAGCATTGATCCATGCTACTGATCCTTGCCCCTGGCTATTTCGATTTTCTTTGGAGTTTCCTCAGGCAATGTGTGTGAGGCCATGACAGGAAGGTGACTCCTGCCACATCCCCCATCTAAACACATACACACTCAATGTCCTGCTGGACAGAGATAATAAGATAAATGATGGCTTTGGTAGGTCTCATTGGCATTATGTGTTGAATCATTTCCCTGGCAGTGTATTGAGCTCTTTAACTGACCAATCTGGTAGGTTCAAATTCTGCCAGCTGGGTGATTTTCCTCTTCCATTTTTCTTTTCTTCTTCTTCTTCTTCTTCTTCTTCTTCTTCTTCTTCTTCTTCTTCTTCTTCTTCTTCTTCTTTCTTCTTTCTTCTTTCTTCTTTAATTAATTAATTTATTTATTTATTCCATGAGCTAGAGAGGCAGAGAAAAAGAAAGAGAATCCCCAACAAGGTTTCAGTGCTATAGTTCACCCCCAGCTTAAGCCAACCCTAATCATAGACAAGCACTGGCTTGGTATACTCAGGGAAATCTTCTGACACAAACCTGAAACCTTCTCATGTGGGTCAGCCTCACAGAGGATCACATTTTACTGCTGCACAACTACCTGCCTTTTCTTCTTCCACCTTGTTCTCCTACAACCATGGTAGAAAAGAATAAGATTTGGGGAAATTTGAGCACCTCAACATCCAGCTTACCTATAGTTGGTACAGGAAACCTCAGAGGGTTATAGATCTCCCTGAGGCTTAATCAATCACCAGCTCCTGTGTTAAGGTTTGGGATTTCTTTTGCAACATCACAATTGCCTATTTACTAGTGCCAAAAATGTGCTCCAGCTTGACATCACCTTCCCTTTTTTTCTCCTAGCCTTTATTGGCTTAGGTCTTAGCTTAAAGAGATCTCTGCCTATATTTGTGGTGGGAGGTTGGATAGAGAAGAAAGACAAAACTTATCTCTTCCCTTACTCCAGGTTATGCTTGGGAGGGGCCTGGGTGATTGGTCTTAATTGAGTTTTTCCCAGTATCTCACTTCAGCTTGGGCTAAGAAATGGACTTCTGTAGCTTTCCAGTACATGAATGCCACACCTTCAGCAGTATAGGACCACTGCTGAAGGACAGAGACAGATTTGCTTAATAAAGTTATTTCTCTCCAGGGCTGGCTTCATTGCACAGTGTTAATATATTGCTCAAGAGAAGCCAGATTCCACATGAAGACCAAGTTTCAAATCCTGGTTTGGTTAACCTCAAACACACTGGGTACATGTATGAGTGCCCAAGATCTGAAGGACTAGAGGATTGGATGAAGGGGACCATGGTGTGACCAGACACCATAGAGGGTGCTCTTCTCCTCTCTCTCACTCTTACATGTGTATGCATATACTATGTCATGAATGAAAAAAGAAAAGCTATGTTTCTCTCCTGTTGGTCTGCTTTCAGCATGGGTAAAACCCATGTTTCCCTTGCAGTACCATACTGAACACAAGAGCCAGCCCTATACTTCACTATCATAACACTGATCTACCACATCCTCTAAAACTTTAGCCTTGATGGACATGTGGTCTGAATTTCAAGCGACCACAGGCTACAGTTTAACCAATAGCTTCAAATCTGCATAACTGCCCAGGGTTTGGACCATATGCTTGAAAACTGTTTCCAGGAGAAGGATACCCTTCCTAGGACATTGACATTCTGGAGAAACCAGACCTGACCACTATAGGACCATATCCAATTGCTCTAGAACTACCAGCTCTGATGAAGTGGTAGGGGCAGCAAACAGAGATGCCAAGAAGGATTCTGAGGCCTTGTCTGGATTCTATGCAAAAGAATACCATAATTAATTAGGTACATCTGCTAAGGTCAAGAGATGGGAGAGTAACAAGATATATGTGAAGTTTTGTCATCCTTGTTTTACACTAATTATGATTAGGATCCGGTCTATTGTGCAATGTTTTCTCTATAAACTAAGAATTTGAGAATTTGATAAGCATTTGAGAGGGACAAGGAGATAAAACTTGAGAAGAGTCTAGTATGAAAAGTAATCACTTTGGGGACCAGCAGTTGGCGTAATGGCTATGTTGCTGGGCTCCCACGTAGTCGACCGCAGTTCAAGTCCTGAACCCGGTGGCTTAAACTCACGCTGGGCGTGTGTGCGTGCATGCCCAAGATCTCGAGAGGAGAATGGAGAAGAGATTGCGGCATGGCCATCCCCCCTGGGGGGTGATTTCTCACTTTCTGTCTCTATGTCTCTCTCTGTCTGTCTGGCGAGCGCACACACCCTATAGCAAAAACCTCTACAAAAAAAAAGAAAAAAAAAGTAATCACCTTAATTTCTCAACAGAATACTACTTTTTAGAAAATAGTTCACTTGTATATATCAATCAACATTGCTCATAGGAGATGTTGTCTGCACTTCAAATATGTTAGTCATCTCCAATCAAAACTGAGGCATATTTAAGCTACACATCTCTCATTTCTCCCCTCCCTCCCTTCCTTCCTTTCTTTCATGCCAGAGGGCACGTGTATACACAAGGGAGGGGGTGTGGAGGAAAGGCAGAGGGAGGAAGAAGGAGGGGGGAGTGAGGGGGAGAAGAAGAAGGAGAGGAAGAAGAAGCACCACCTCCCCCACAGTGGGGTCTGGACATTCCACAATCCCTTTTTCTCCAGTTCTTCATCTCATCAATATCTTGAGCATTCCCCTGAGCTCCCAGCATGTTTTTGTTGTTTTTCAAGATAAAGCACATGCATGCACATATGAGAGTCAGGGAGCGCATTAGGTCTGGTCATGCCACAGTGTTATCTCCATCATCTAGTCCTCCAGCCCATCAGATTCTGGACATTCAACAGGTGTCTGGCATGTTTCAGGCTGGCTGAACCAGGGATTTCACTCACAGTCACCATGTGGGATCAGACTTCTCTTGAACAGTACATTACTACTGTACCAAGGAGCCAGCACCCTTGTGTACATTCGAAGCCAATAAGGCCAGGACTTGAACTCTGGTCACTCATGTGGAATCTGGCTTCCACTGCACAACGTCTAATCACTGCACTATGGGGTCTGCTCTGCATTGTTTTCTTTTTTTTTTGTTTTCTTTTCCTTTCCTTTCCTTTCCTTTCCTTTCCTTTCCTTTCCTTTCCTTTCCTTTCCTTTCCTTTCCTTTCCCTTCCTTTCTTTTCTTTTCCTTTCCTTTCTTAGGTTTTTGCCATAGGGCACATGCACTCACCAGAGAAAGGCAGAAAAAGCCAATGAGAGGGAAAGTGAGAAATCCCCCCCCCCCAAGAGGGATGGCTATTCTTGTTTTTTTTTTTAGAGGTTTTTCACTATAGGGCGTGTGTACTCGCCAGACAGACAGAGAGAGACAGAGAGACAGAAAGCAAGAGATCACCCCCCAGGGGGGATGGCCACACCGCAATCCCTTCTCTTCCATTCTCTCGGGATCTTGGGCACGCACGCACATGCGCCCGGCGTGGGTTTTAAGCCACCGGGTCCGGGAAACGAACCACGGTCGACTGCGTGGGAGTCCAGCGACATAACCATTACACTAACTGCTGGTTCCCAAGAGGGATGGCTATTCCGCAATCCCTTCTTCATTCTCCACCTGTGATCTGGGGCAGCACACACACACGTGCTCAGCATGATTTTCAAACTTTCAGGTTTGGGACTCAAACTGAGATTGGATGTGGGAGTCCAGAACCTTCACCACCACATCGCCTGCTGGCCCCTTATTTTCTTTTTAAATAGTCAGATAATAACTGGATATCTTATACCCTAGAAAAATAGTCTCAATAGTTTGAGACTCAGAAATAATACCTGCTCTGTCTGTGTCTCAGTCTTGTGAAGAGTAGGCACATTTCAAACACATTTACCTACTGTCTGAAGGTTATTTTCACTTTAAAATTATTCTATGTAAATTATTCTTACCATCTTGCATTTTTGATTACATAGCACAGATTCTTCATCCAAGAGTGCTCCAATCTCCTTCGGGGGTTGTCCTCAGGTGTTACGAGTGCTGTTTTGGCAGAACAGTGAGCCCAGCACCCCACCTATAAAAACAGGTCCAGGAGGAGGCATCAGATCCTTCTTCTACTCTTTCTGAAACTGCCAATGTGTCAGCATGTGAGAAAGTTCAGCGGAATTTGATGCTTCCTCCTAAAGCACCAGCTCTTGAATATAAGCAAAGTCAGCAGCAGTAGATGTTGTTTTAGCCACAGTGGGGGCTGTGATGGCAGCCATGTCCTGATTCTGACCTGACCATTCCTGGGGGTGACCATGGCTGTATCTCATGAGGCCTGATCTCCTTGTTTTCTGTTTATTTTCCAAGTTACACTTTTTATTCTCCCCATGAAGCTTTCTATATTCAGTATCTTGTATGAATCCCCTCCCACATTTTATTTTATATTTGAGTGCATTTATTGCTTAAACTAGCAATAACTTATATTACAAATAGGACTCCTAGTAATACAACATCTGATTGGAGCAATGGGCATGGACCTCGTGCCGGTGCCGTGTTCATTGGGCCTGAAATGTAGCAGGTACTCAATAAATAATTGTCGAATAAATGCAAACGTAGAATACAATTGGACTTTGATCTCTGTGCTCTAATAATCCATCCAGATCCTAATATAGATTCAAACAACAGGTTTTTTTTTAAGGCAGGAAGGGCCATGCCAGCTGAATCCGTCCTCTTTGATTGAGGAAGGTAACCTCTTTCCCAGAAACCATCATCCTGAAATATTTCACTTACTTTATTTGGATCACTACTTTGTTTGGGCTGCCATGGAGATTGGAAAGTATGTATCTCACCTGGGGTTCAGTTCCTCGTTGCCACAAGTAGATATAAGATCCTATTAGTAAAGGGAACCAGCAGTTAGCGTAATGGCTATGTCGCTGGACTCCCACGTAGTCGACCGCGGTTCGCGTCCCGGACCCGGTGGCTTAAAACTCACGCCGGGCACGTGTGCGTACGTGCCCAAGATCCCGAGAGGAGAATGGAGGAGAAGGGATTGCGGCGTGACCATCCCCCCTGGGGGGTGATTTCTCGCTTTCTGTCTCTATGTCTCTCTCTGTCTGTCTGGCGAGCGCACGTGCCCTATAGCGAAAAAACC